>NW_012267295.1:399343-413216 GCF_000151885.1 Dipodomys ordii | reverse complement strand
GAGGCCGCCGGGCTGCTTACCTCGCGCGCGCCCTCACGCTCCCGTCCCCGCCGAGCCGTCTCCCTCACACATTGTGCACTGTTGTCACCCGCGAACGGAAGCGTTATAAATCCTCCGGGGCCACGTGGCGGCCCCCGCCCGGGCCCCTCTCCGCTTTCCCCCGCCACCCCACGGCCTTCAGGACAATACTCGGCCCCAGCTGCCGGCCGCTGGCCACGGGGCTCCGAGCAGGCTGGGTCCGGGGCGGGGCCTGGGCGGGGCGCACCGGCCACCGCCGCCCTCTCCTGGGAAACCGTGGCCTACGACTAAGGCTCCGGTTTCATCTTCGGATTGGTCGGTCTGCCGGCCCTGCTGACGCCTGATTGGCTGAAACGAAGAAGGGCTCAGGCTGTGGTGGTGGTGGTTAGTGGTGTGTAAATTTCCTTCTTCGCCTTTTCTTTCCCGCTGGGCCGCTTGCCCCATAGGTCCCTTCTAAACTCTGAAGCCTTTTCCTTTCTGCTCACCCCCCCTGATCCCCAGCAAAAGGCTTAAAAACCACCCCCAGTTCTAACTGCATTTCTTTGTCCTGCTGTAGGATAGCTCCTTGAAGTTAGGACCCTGGGGTGTCTACTGATAGCTACTGTATCCTCAGGGCCCAGCACATAGTAGGTCCTCCACATATGCTTGTGAATTAACTAATGAAAAGTGTGCATGTGGGCTTTTTAACTTGTGTGTGTGTGTGTGTGTGTGGTGTGTGAGTGATTGCAAGCTGTGGTGCTTGCTAAGTGTACGCTCTACTTCTTGAGTCACACGCTCCCAATCCTCACAGCAGTTTTTAGAGCTGTCTTTAATGCTAGCAACACCCCTAGAGGGATAAAGAGAGACAGAAAAATGTGATCACCTGGGAGAGAGTGGATGTATCACTAGATCCCCATAGCTCCTCACAGCAATGCCTTATGTGGTGTCAAAGCCTGATTCTCAAGTGTGGAGTGTTGGATTCAGCTCACACCTGTACTCCTAGCTACTCAGGAGGCTGACATCTCAGAACCTCAGTTCAAAGCCAGGTGAACAGAAAAGTCTGGGAGACTTTTTTTTTGGGGGGGAGGATTGGTCATGGGGCTTGAACTCTGGGCCTGGGCACTGTCCCTCAGCTCTTCAGCTCAAGGCTAGCACTCTACCAGTTGAGCCGCAGCACCACTTCTGGTTTTCTGGTGGTTCATTGGAGAGAAGAGTCTTACGGACTTTCCTGTCCCAGCTGGCTTTGAACCGCGATCCTCAGATCTCAGCCTCCTGAGTAGCTAGGATTACAGGCACCTGGCTGTGAGACTCTTATCTCCAAGGTAATGACCCTAAAGATGGAAGTGGAGGTATGGCTCAAGTGGTAAGTTGACAGCTTTGAGCAAATAAAAGCTCAGGGAGACCTCAAGGCCCTGAGTTCAAGCCCCAGTACAATACAAAAAAAAATCTTTTTAATAGTATTGGATTAGGGCAAAAGATGAGTTGTGTTTGGCAGCATGATGGAGAAGAACTCCTGCTTCCATGTTAAAATCCTACTCTTACTGGGTACCTACGGCTCACGACTGTAATCTTAGCTATTCAGGAGGCTGAGAGCTGAGGATCATAGTTTAAAGCCAGCCTAGGCAGGAAAGTCCGTGAGACTCTTATCTCCAATGAACCAACCAGAAGTGGCACTGTGGCGCAAAGTGGTAGAGTGCTCACCTTGAGCTGAAGAATCAGAGTCAGCGCCCAGGCCCAGAGTTCAAGCCCCACGATGGACCAAAAAAAAAAAAAATCATACTGGCTGCTAGGCATCTCCCTGCACGGGAACCCACCAGACCCCTGGGGAGTCAAGTCCTCTGCTCAAACCAGGCTACCTCACCTATCTCTGACAGCTTGAGCCCCACAAGGCTCAGAGCATGCCAGGAGATAATCACTGAGAGAAGCTAGGATGAGTATCTAGGATGCTACTCTTTGAACACCCCTCCCCCTGCCCAAAGCAGGGGTTGATGAAGGGTTTCTGAGAAGAGATAGGGACAGGCTCTCTGATAAAGGAGTAGGCATACGCTGCTCCTAGGACTGGCCTGGGAGAGCTAATTGACCAGAAAATGCTGATCCCCTGGCTCCTATGGAGTGGGCAGGCCGAGCCAGGCTTGCAGAGAGCTGGCTCTGTGGCTGGTGAATGAATTCTGCCTGGGTCTATGACTCCACACTTTTTTTTTTTCCCGGTAGCCTTAGAGACTGGCAATCGCACTGCTAACTTGAGCCACCACTACAGTCCTTTGGTTTTGAGTTTGTTTTTCAGATAGGATCTCCTGCTTTTGCTTGGATTAACCTCGAACTGAAATCCTCTCTCCCAAGTCTTGTGAGTGGCTGGTATTACAGGTATGACTCACCATACCCATTCCCATTGGCTTTCTTGTAAGGACTAATTGTTAACTATAGGCCTCAGCCTAATCAGTGTGGTTTCATCTTAAATTGATTATATCTGTGAAGGCCCTTGGGTACATTCATAGGTACCCAAGGTCAGAGCTTTATCACATCTGTCTAATCTCCAACAAGACTTAAAACAATGAGGAAAAAACATTTGAATTTGGAAAGAATGGGAAAGGCAGAGACTCTGAAGCTACCCATTGCTCTCTTGGACTTCCAGTTCGTCTTTGATTTTGGTACCTGACAGCTGACTAGAGCCAAGAGAGAGGCAGCCCTGTGGATGTCAGACCTTCTCAAGCCTGTCTTCCCAACTGCCCCTGCCCAGCCTGGTGCCCCGAGAAGGCCTCTGCCTGCCCATCATCCCCCTTCCCCTTGCCTGCCTGCACCCCACCCCCACCCCATCCTGTGCTGGACAAGGACAATAAAAGCTATTTCCCAAGCAGCTGGTGATTAATCGCCAAGTTAATTAAAGAGGCAGTAATTGCAGTCCAATTTCAGAGGCAGAAATGATGTCCTGGGCAGGGGTGTGTGGTCAGCTTAGGTCACCCTGAAAAGGTAGGAACAGAAAATGGAAAGGATTTGAAAAGGCAATGTGAAAAGTCAGTGGGGGGGAATGTAGTGTTTTAAAAGTGGAGAGTTTTTACTATAGCTGAAATGCATGTGTAAGAGAGAGAAAGAGGGGGGAGGGAGGGACAGATTGAGAGAGAGAGAGAGAGAATGTGTAGTACTTGAGCTTGAACTCAGGTCTAAGGCCTTTCCCTTAGCTTTGTTCACTCAGGGCTGGCATTGTTGAGCTGTGGCTCCACTTCTGGCTTTTTGTTGGCCAATTGGAGATGAGTCTCATGTGCTTTTTCTGCCTGGGCTGGCCTTAAACTGTGATCCTCAGACCTCAGCCTCCCGAGTAGCTGGGATTATAAGCAAAAGCCACCAACACTCAGCTGTAGCTGAGACCCTTACTTGACAGTTAATGGTGGCCTAGATGGTTAAGTTTATCTCTGTATTTTTCCATGTCTTTGAAATATTTCATTAGCAATGATGACAAAAAATGGCAGGGGGGAGGTTAAGTATTTCTAAACTCTAGTTTGGGATTTTTATAAATGACCTCAAACACCAGTGTGCCTCACTTTACACAATGGAAAGGGCCTTAAAATTATGTATAAATCGAATCTCGCTTGCCCACCCAGTACATCTTAACGCTGCCGATGCTCTATCTTCATTTCTGATTGATTTTCCCTGGCAGAGGCGCCAAATTCTTTGCTTTAAGTGTCAGGCTCTCTCTGTCAAGTAGTTAATGACCTATAAAGCACTTAAAACGAACTGGAGGAGATGCCATTTGGAGGCACCCCGCTGTGTATCCTCTCCCATTGTCAGTAATCATCCCTCATTTATTTGCTCTGATTGGTTTGGAATTTGCTAGCAGGTTTCCCTAATGCCCAGCCCACTGGGAAAGGTCCAATCCTAAGGGAGCCCAGATGTGTGCTGGGCGTGGTCCAGAGGTTTCATCCAAGGGCTGCAGCAGCCACAGCAGCGGCACAAGCAGGTACGTCCTCTTAAAGCCCTTCCGTTTGGCTGTCGTGGGTGTCTCTGGACCATACATGCACTGCAGCGCCAGCTGAGTGACTTTGAGCATTCCCTGCCTCTCTCCAAGACTCAGTGTCCTTCTCCATGATGCCCCAGAGCAATGGAAGACGCCACCAGCCTGATGAGGAGAGTGTCAAGATCAAGGGCAAGATCAGGGAGCACCCTGAGGCCAGAGGCAGAGACAAGCTCCAAGGTCAGAGCAGAGCAGGGCAAGCCATTGGCCAAGGCTGAGGAGAGCTGACCAGACTCCCCAAGAAGGAAAAATGTGTTATTTGTCTATGGCTGCTGTAACCAATTACCACAGATGTGGTGGCTTAAAACAACACACATTTTTTCTCTTACAATTCTGGAGGCCAAAACAATTTCAATGGGCTTCAGAAAGCCCAGGGGTCTAAGGCCACGCTCCTTCTGAGCATAGGAAGAGAATGTGTTTTATTTCCTGGCTACGACCCTTTTCTCCATCGTCCAACCTGTCTTTGCTTTCTTACCACATTGTCTTCTTCTTTCTGTTCTTTTTTTTTTTTATGGTACTGAGATTTGAACTCAGTGTTTTATGCTTGCTAGGCAAGTGTTCTACTGCTGAGCCATGCCTCCAGCCCTTTTTGGACTGCTTATTTTTGAGATAGGGTCTTACTTCCCACCCAGGTATACATCTGAACCATGATCTACCTATTTTAGGCTTCCCAACATAGCTAGGATGAGACGCATGCCACCACATCCAGCTATAGATTAAGAAGGTCTCTGCAAACGGTACATGGTCTCCCTGATAAGTGGATGATAAATCCAAAATGTTAGGTGATACGACAAAACTAACAGGACTTAAGAAACAAAGAACTCCTGCTCATCTGGTTGAACCACTACTAAATATCCCCACGCTGCTGATCACATGTATGGTGTATAACATGTGAACACTGTTATATATTACAGACTGTGATAGACAATTTGCTCCAGGAAAGTTAGAATGAACTTGTGACTTAGAAATTATGTAATTACTTAATCACAATCAAAAAAAAAAAAAGAACTTCGGGGAAGGGAGGGAGGGAGGGGATGGTAGGGGGAAAACAATGGAGGGGCTAACAATGTTCAAGAGGAAGTGTACTCATTACCTCACTCATGTAACTCTAACCCTCTGTATAGTATCTTTACAATAAAAAAAAAGAAGGTCCCTGTAAGTGTGTCTATGTGTGTGTGTGTACACATGCAAGCCTGTATGCGTGTGCACATGTGTGCACAGGCTGGTCTCAAACTGCAATCCTGCTGATCTCAGCCTCCTAAGCAACTAGGATTATAGATGTGAGCCACTGGCACTGGCCCCATATATCTCTCTTTTTTTTTTTTTTTTGTTGGTCATGGGGCTTGAACTCTGGGTCTGGGCGCTGACCCTCAGCTCTTCAGCTCAAGGCTAGCACTCTGCCTCTTAAGCCATAGCGCCACTTCCAGTTTTCTAGTGGTTTATTGGAGATAAGAGTTTCATGGACTTTCCTGCATGGGCTGGCTTTGAACCATGATCCTCAGATCTCAGCTTCCTGAGTAGCTAGGGTTACGGGTGTGAGCCACTGATACCCAAAGCCTCTAAGATGCTTATCTCAAGTCAACCACCAAAAAAGCCAGAAGTAAAGCTGTGGCTCAAGTGGTAGAGTGCTAGCCTTAAACAAAAAAGCTCAAGGACAGTGTCTACTGAGTTCAAGCCCAGTACCAACACATGTGCACACATGCAGGCACACACTCACACACACAAAGAAATCCCACACCCCTCAGGTGTCCCCTCAAGTAGGGCAGTGAAGGACAGAGCACTTAAAGCAGTCTCAAACCCATGAAGCCGGGACACCCAGAACACTGAGATTTGGGGGGTAAGGAGGGTTTGGAACCAGGCAGCCTGGGGCAGTTCTCTCCCTGCCCTCCCAGCATCCTCGCTTCCCCGAAGAGGCAGAGATAATCCTCACAGGGGTTCAGGGAGGTGCCTGGCTTCCGTTTGTCTGCTTAGTCTGGTCACGTGACTCCAGGCTGCGCACTGATCCTGACCCACAGAGTGGCCAGCAGCGATCCTGGCTGCGCCCCAGTGGGCAGCAGTCAGGGTCTCACTGCAGGGGGCAGTTTCTGTGGGGGGCTGCGGGAAGGTCCGGGACAGTTGACGCTAGATCCTGACTGAGCACGTCTGAGCCTCCCCAACCTATCCAGCACCCAAGAGTGGCTGTGACCTGGCTTGAACAAGGGACCCCAAATGGCTTCTCCAGTGCTCACACAGCCCTGGCTGGACTCAATCCTGCTGGTTATTTGGAGACCTTGTCTGTCAGGGGTGTCTGGACTCACCCAGAGGCAGCTGAGACCGGAGGGGAGGCCATCTGGTGAGGCGAGAGGACATTGCTGAGCCGGCTGAAGTGTCCCTTGGCAGGGACAGGGGCTTCTGGGATCAATTAGCAGAGCCACCCTAACAGAGATCAAGGCCCCTGCTGCACCGTCTGCAGGCTCATGTCATCTCCTGTCAGCGAGGCCTCTTGTCAGCCTTGGCAGCCAGGAGTTGAGGGGGGAGGGGGCTGAGGGAGGGGCTGCTGGCCTCTCCCCCATGTCTGGGCCCAGAGCCTTTTCTCCTTGCCAGATAGGCAAGTACTGGTCTCCAGGACCTGCACGCTTATTGTGTGGCCTCTCCTGGTTCTGGGGATCCAGCAGGAAGTCTGCTTCAACCTTTACCTATGTAAAATGGGTCACCTACTAATTAGAGATCACTTCTTAGAAAATGCAAAAAATAAAAAATGGCTTCCTCTTCAGCAAAATCAGGCGCTGAATGGCCAGCCGAGGAGCAGACTCATTTATCCTTTAAACAAATGGCTCTTGGGCCCTGACTATGAGTCAGGCACAGACAAAGAGAGACAAATAAGGTGTTCTCCACACCAGGGAAGCGTGGCCTCCCCCTAGGAGGATGCATTGTGGAAACTGATTCCATGCCGAGCAACTAGAGGAACAAATAAACGCTCAGTGGGGAGAGGGGCTTCGGGAGGCATCCTGGAGGTGTCACAGAGGACATTTGAGCAAGAATTCTTCCAGTGAAGAACTAAGTGAAGAGTCTTGGGGGCCAGGGGATGAAGGGGGGCAGAGAGGAAGAGGAGTACAAGTTCGGAAACAAACAATCAGGCATCTTGGGGAAGAAAGGCATAGATAGGGTTTGGGATGATTTGGAGCCAGTGGGAAACTGTTGAAAAATGAGCTGTGGGCTGTGAGGACAGTGTCATCGGTCTCTTGTCCTCGTCTCAGCACGGGGGCCTGGCGTGTAGTCAGAGCTGGTCCTATGTCGTCAAAAGAATGAAGGAAGGAGCCCTGATGGGTGCTCAGTCCTCAGACACTGGGGGCCGCAGTGAGGCTGAGTGTGGGATGTGAGGTAGGGATCCAACCTCTCTTGAACTTGTGAATATCCAATTCTTCCAGCACCATTCGTTGAAAAGACAAATTCTTTTCTATTCTGTGTGTGTGTGCATGTACACGCAGCAGTCCTGAGGCTTGAACTCAGAGCCTGGCACTGTCCCTGAGCTTGTGCTCAAGGCTAGCACTCTAATAGCTCCACTTGTAGCTCTGTGGGTTGTTAATGGGAATAAGAGTCTCACAAACTTTTCTGCCTGGGCTAGCTGCAAACCTTGGTCCACAGACTTCAGACTCCTAGTAGCTAGGATTACAGGTGTGAGCCACTGGTGCACAGCAAAAAGAATATTCTTACCACTGAATGGTCTTGGCCCCTTGTTGAGATGACTCTGACCATAACCATAAGGTATCATGGGGCTTTAAGGGGAGAGTGCCACATCTGTGGTAATAGGAAGACTGATTTGGTCTAGAGATATGAGGAAGTCCTAGAAGGATAAGGCGTTGGAGGGGGCTCTGATGAGTGGTCTTGGTGGGAAAAAAGAGAAAAATCTGGGAGAAAAGCATTCCCCAGGCCAGACCTGGCCCATGGTGTGGGTTCAGGGACGAGAGGTCAGGCAGTTTGGGTGTCCTTCAAGGAATGGGAACCACTGCAGACATTACCAGTTGCACAGGGAGCTCTCAGGCAATGAGAGGGCTGTAAAGGCAAAACAATGCCAATCATGGTGGTGCTGTTAAGTTACGATGCCTTGAAGAAGTGGCTTACACCTCCAGGCCTGCAGAGCCTGGGAATTTCTGTTTTTTTTTTTTTGTCAGTTGTGGGGCTTGAACTCTGGGCTTCGGTGCTGTCTCTGCGCTCTTCAGCTCAAGGCGAGCGCTCTACCACTTGAGCCACAGCGCCACTTCCGGTTTTCTGGTGTTTATTGGAGATAAGCCTGGACTGGCTTTGAATGGCGATGCTCAGATCTCAGCCTCCTGAGTAGCCAGGATTACAGGTGTGAGCTGCGGATACCTAGCGAGCCTGGGAATTTCAATGGGCGACCTGAGATGTAAATGTCTGAGCTGCTAGGCCTCATGTCAGGTACAAGTGCACCGACGCTCCGCCCCCCTGACCTTCCTCCAAAGAGACAGTCCAAGGGAGGCAGGAGGACCTGCCACCTGTCTCTCCACCCCTACCACCATGATTTGGAGAAAGTACTGCTGAGCAATTGGGAAGGCGACCGCCACATCTGAAGGAAATTTTCCTTTCATGGGCTCCCATGGCTCTGGGAGCACCAAGTCCCCTTTGATGACTCAGTTCCATCCCTGCCTCCTGCCTCCTGCTTCCTCCTCCCCCTCCTTCTTTTTCCTCCTCCTCCTCCTCCTCCTCCTCCTCCTCTTCTTCTTCTTCTTCTTCTTCTTCGTTTTGTTGGTTGTGAAGTTTGAACTCTGGGCCTGGGAGCTGTCCCTTAGCTCTTCAGCTCAAGGTTAGCACTCTACCACTTAAGCCACAGTGCCACTTCCAGTTTTCTGGTGGTTTACTGGAGATAAGTGTCTTACAGACTTTCCTGGCTGGCTTTAACCTCGATCCTCAGATCTCAGCCTCCTAAGTAGCTAGGATTATAGGCATGACCCACCGGTGCCTGGCCCTGACTGTTCTTTCACTCCTTTATCTGGTCCGTGGTGGCAGAATTGTGCACATTTGGAGCCAGCCCAGGGCTGCCCATTCTGGGCTGTGTGATCTTTAGCCAGTAAACTTCTCCGAGCTGTAGTTTCTGCTTTGGTAACTTGGACAAGATCAGCCTCCTACAACTCAAGACTGTTTTAGAATTAAATGAGGTATTGCTGATAGAGGCTGAGAAAGGGAAGCTCCTTGGCTGACAACTATGTTTGTGTTGAAATACAATGTCCACACTCTGGGTTCCAGAGATCCCTTCTAGCTGCTCAGGAGGCTGAGATCTGAGGATCATGGTTCAGAGTCAGTCTCAGAGAATTCCCTCTCCAATTCACCACGAAAAAGCTGGAGGTTGGGGCTGGGAAGGTGGCTCAGTGGTAGAGCGCTTGCCTTGCATGCTCGAGGCCCTGGGTTCGATTCCTCAGCACCACGTAAGCAAAAAGAAAAAAGCCAGAAGTGGCACTGTGGCTCAAGTGGTAGAGTGCTAACCTTGAGCTGAAGAGCTGAGGGACAGTGCCCAGGCCCAGAGTTCAGGCCCCATGACGGAACCCCCCCCAAAAAAAAGCTGGAGGTAGAACTGTGGTTCAAGTGGTCAAGTGGTAGAGTGCCAGCCTGGAGCAAAAAAGCTAAGGAACAGCTCCCAGGCCATGAGTTCAAGCCCCAGTACTGGCACACACGCACACGTACACACACACACACACACACATACACACACACAAATAAATGAACAAAAGAGCAAAAAGGAAGCTCTTTTTGTCAGCCCAATGAGCCTGGTATCTAGCAAGTTTATTTGAGTAAATAACACCTTGCATTGGTTGAAATGTTTCCCTTCCATGTGTGCCTGTGCCATGTGAAAACCCAGGCTGAGGCCAAGTTCAGAGAGCAGGGCCTGACCCAAGCTCAGTCACATTCAGAGCAGCCAGAAAGGACAGCATCTCAGATGACAATGTCTCTGGTGCTGGAGTCTGGATTCAGAGAGGCAATGTCCCTCAGCCAGCCTTGGGGATTGGGAGGCCGGCAAGGTCCCATTCAACCCGGCTGGGCCACGGCCATTGCCCACCTCTGGTGGAGGAGCTGTCTACCAAGAAAACTATTGAACCATGTAAAAATCCATTCCTGGAATCCCAAAGGCATCCTTACGCTGGGGCATGGCCTTTAAATTCGATGGGGGAGGAAGAAAAAAAAAAAGAGGCTGGTTTTGCCTGTAACTTGATTTCACGTTAGTGAAGGCTGGTGGCCAGAGCGTTGTCTCTCCCCAGCCCAGGCCCCCCACACCTCCTGCGATACGGGCTGGGAAGGGAACCCCAGTTCCATGGAGGATGGGTGGTAACAGGCACATGTTCCCATGGAAACTGCTGCACAGAATCCTCTGGAAATTTCTGCAGAGGAGGGGCACGACTCCCCATATCCACTTGAAGCTCTGGGCTTGATTTCCAGGGGGTGATTTTTCTCATGCAAGCACTGGGGGGGGGGAGGCGCGTTTGGAGCCTACTGAGGAGGAGGGGGCATCAGTTTCTAGCTATTTACCACCCTTGGGGGGGGAGGCCTACGGTGGGGATCTTGAGGATGTCAAGCATGCTTAAGCGCTAAGAACTAGCAACGGGCAGCTCCTGGGAAGGAGGGCAAGTCCCTACCCGGCAGGTCCAGGCCACACACACACACACACACACACACACAGAAGCTTCAAGGTCCTTCTGTCCCTTCCTCCTTTCTTACCCACTGATATGGACACCAATCAACTTACTATCCTGAAGCCAAAGACCAGGTGTCGGTCTTTTCTGTCTGCCCAGAGTCCCAGAACATTCTTCTTCCACCTGTCTTGTTTGGAAACCCCTTTTAGAGACCCTGCACCATTTCCCTCCTCCCCTTCCCTGCTTCTCTTAGCTTAGCTCAGTGGAGGCCTCTGTGCCCACTGGCCCCCAGCCTTGTCCCAGGCTGGGCTGGGCATCGTGCTGGCAATGTCTGTGTCCCCAAAGGAGGGATTGTCAACCCCCAAGGGGATCACAAAGGAGCCACAGGAGGAGCTGGGTTGTTTTTTGTTTTTGTCAGTCATGGGGCTTGAACTTTGGGCCTGTGTGCTGTCCCTGAGCTCTTCAGCTCAAGAAGAGCACTTTACCACTTGAGCCACAGCACCACTCACGAAGGAGGGGCGGGGGGATGGGAAGGGATGGGAAGGGGAAACAAAGAGGCAACAATGCTTGATAAGAAATGTACTAATTATTTGCCCATGTAATTGTAATCCCTCTATATAGTATTTTACAATTAAAAAAAAAAGTCTCATGGACTTTCCTGGCTGGGCTGGCTTTGAACCACAGTCCTCAGATCTCAGCCTCCTGAGTAGCTGATTACAGGTGTGAGCCACTGGCACCCGGCAGGAGCTGGGATTTGATCTCAAATTAAGTAAGAGCTGAGGGAGGTTCTGAGCAGAGGAGAGAATCACTCCAAGCAGGTTTTAACATCATCCTTCCGGGAATTTAGGAAAAGAATGCAAGAAGAGAGAGAGGTTGTGGGGCCAGAGCAGCAGCAGAGAGCTGTGGTGGGAAGGCCTGTGGCAGGGTGTGGCAGAGCCCATACCAGACTCCCCTGGCCTCCCTGGGAAGGGCTGGAAAAGTCCCAGCCAGAGTCAGAGGCTCAGGACACAGGAGGACGGGGAAGGGAGGCAGAGGCCTCCTCCTGCTCATCCTGGCTTTGGCTTTTAACCTGGGCCCTGGCCTCTGTCAGGCAGCTGGAGGAGGTGCTTGGAAGAAAGCTCTGCACTGGCAGCTTCCCCCCTCTGCAGGCCTGGAGTTGATTAAACCCAGCCTCTGGGAGCACCGGCCTCTCCCCTCCCCCTGCGAGGATCCCCAGAGCCCTCATGCTCTGTGTTCACACTCGGTGTGTAATCCTAGCCACTCAGGAAACTGAGATACGAAGATTGTGGTTCAAAGCCAGCCCAGGCCGGAAAGCCTATGGCACGCCAATTAACCTCCAAAAGGGCAGAAGTGGAGCTGTGGCTCTAGTGGCAGAGCCCCATCCTTGAGCAAAAAAACCACTGAGGGACAGCACCCAGTTCATGCCCCTGTACCTGCACAAACCACACCGACAACAACCAGAAGTCGACACCCATCCTCCACCACAAGTTTTCTGCCATCCCTGCTTAGAGGGCCTAACCTGCAGAGAGGAAGGGACTCCATGGGGGCCTGGGAGCCAATGCTGTTGAGCCAGGGTCTGTCCTGTGTCTTTGGCTCCCCGCCATCCCTGGACACATTGTAAGGACTCCCCAAAAACCTCTGGAGAAGCTTAGAGGTAAAGAGAGAAGACTGGCTGTTGAACCAGCAAAAGGCAAGGGCAAAGAGACAGAGCTGGGGAGGGAGGGCGGAATGTGACAGCCCATGCGACCAGGACTCCGTCTACCCAGAAAATGGTTGCTGTGACCAGCAGGGCACTCTGGAGGATGAAATGAGGGGTCCTGCTAGCATCTCAAAGAGCAAAAAGGCTTGGAGCCGGATACTGGCTTGAGCTACAGCCAGCCAGCAAAGGCCAGACACCAGGGGGGGCGGGGGGGGGGGGGGGAAGGCGGCCTGAGACACTAGGATGGGGGCTGGGTCTGTCGGCCTCATCCCCTAGGGCCATGGGACCAATGGCAGACAAGATAGAGAGCTCAAGGTGGCGGGCAGGCTAGGCCAGGCCAGGAGGAGGGGACCTGCGGGGGCCTAGGCCATGGAGGGTACAGGAGGAGGGCAGAGAGCACAGTGGCCTCCACCCTCCACAGCAGCACACACAGAACCCTCCAGGACCCCCTTGGCTGGGTGGCAGTCGTGGGCTCCCTCTGCAGCCCAGGGCTCAGTTTGGCCCATGTGGCTGCCAGGCCTGTCCATCCTCCACCCCACACCAGCCTCCTGCTCCCACCTGCACAGCCACCCGCTGCTGCCGGACTCGCTGGGCTGTTCCATCCCCCGTGCTCACGCAGCTCACCACAGCACAGGCCCCTTGCTGGGCCCTCCTGGGGGCTTACCCCCTCCAACCACCAAGACAGCCACAAGCACCACCGGTGTGTGTTCAGTGAGGGGGTGGGCTCTGGGAAAAGGAGGCAGCCAAGCAAATTCCTTTGTTTGTTTTGTTGGTCATGGGGCTCGAACTCAGGGCTTGGGAGCTGTCCCTGACTCTTCAGCTCAAGGCGAGCGCTCTACCCCTTGAGCCACAGCGCCACTTCCGGTTTTCTGGTGGTTAACTAGAGATAAGAGTCCCATGGACTTTTCTGCCTGGACTGGCTTTGAACCATGATTCTCAGATCTCAGCCTCCCGAATAGCTAGGATGATAGGCGTGAGCCACCAGCACCTGGCCAGCCAAGCAAATTCTTAAAGACTGAGGGGCGCTTTGCTGGCTAGGCCAGGGCAGAAAGTGCCAGCCTGGCAGAGGGAACACTTGGACAAGGCACAGAACGGGACACAGAACTGAGCCAGTGAGGCAGGCCAAGCAAGGCAGGGTAAGGTGATTGGGGGAGGGGAGGGGGGAGGGTCTACACTGGCTAGGATCACTGGGGCTTGAGAGTCTCTGAGTCAGCACAAGTTCAGAGGCTGGTGGAGCCCCACCTAGAGATTTTCATAGACCAGGTTAAATTCACTCTTGTCTTCTTGTCTACGTAGCTTCTTCTGGGAAAAAAAAAAAAAGGAAGGGGGAGAAGAAGAAGAGGATGAGGAAGAGGTGGAAGAAGAGGAGGAGGGAGGAGGAGGAGGAGGAAGAGAAGGAAGGAGAGGGGGAAGAAGGGGAGAAAGGAAGAGGAAAAGGGAGAGGAGAAGGGGAAAGGGGGAGGGAGGGAGAGGGGAAGAAGGGGTGAGGAGAGAATGGGAGGACAGGGGACAAGAGGAGAGGAGAGGAGAATGGAAAGGAGGGGAGAAGAT
>NW_012267295.1:382354-399293 GCF_000151885.1 Dipodomys ordii | reverse complement strand
GGGGAAGGGAGAAATGGAGAAAAACTATTAGGTAGGAAACACATGAACTTGCACTAGTTTAGTTTTAGTCAGACTCAGACAGATTGTTTCCTGTGAGCTTTGGCAGTGTGCCTGCCCTCTGTCCCCACGCCCACCTGACCAGCCTCTTGTCCCTCCATCCTGGGGGCTACACCAGCCTCCCCTGGCCTGCCTCCTCAGCCTCCCCTGTCCCCTGACTCCCCCCTATTTACCTTGTTAGGAGTCCCCAGGAGCCTCCCCTCTCTCCCAGTCCCCATCTGGCTTCTCCCTAGAGCCCACCTTCCACAAGAGAACTGCCAATGTTTCTGTGCTCTTTGGCTCCGTGGCATTGTTCCTGCAGCCCAAGACTCCTGGAGAGCTGTCCTGTCCAGCACCCGAGGGCCTGGCACAGGGTGGGCACTCACTGCTGAGATGGCCCAGACAACCTCCGTGGTTCAGGGAGGGAGGCCCTGCTTCCGGTCTGGGTGGCTTTGAGAACAGGAAGCTACACAAGCAGTCCCCAGCCTGGGCTTCCGGAGGCTGAGCCAAGTCCCCAGGGGCCACAGGCCCTGCGGGGCCTGCACTGGCTCAGCTTCGTCGCCCTTCACAGCGACCCCAGCTCCCATCAGGTGTGGCAGTGATGTTTCTGAGTTCTGGGCCAGATGGCGTGGCAGCAAAACACGGCTCACATACAGACAAGTCAAAGAAAGAAAGAGTGGGGTAAGCCAGGCCCTGGTGGCTCACGCCTGTAATCCTAGCTACTCAGGAGGCTAAGATCTGAGGATCAAGGTTCAAAGCCAGTCTGGGCAGGAAAGTCTTCAAGACTCCAATTAACCACCAGAAAACTGGAAGTGGAACTGTGGCTTAAAGTGGTAGGGTGCTAGCTTTGAACACAAAAGCTCAGGGACAGCACCAACCCAGGCCCTGAGGACCCCCCCCACACACACACAGCAGCAGCAGCAGCAGCAGCAGCAACAGACCCAAGGCCCTGTCATGTTGACACCAGGTCAGCCCAAGGACATCAGCATCTACTCTATCTCTGGCCTTAGCCAGCACTGGACTGGGGACACCTGTAAGCCCCCCAACTTCCCCTCTGATCAGCCAGTATAGACATGGTAGTGTTCCTTGAATAATGGTTAAGATCATTCAGCAAAGAAGTCTGTCTGTGAGCTTTGGGCCCTCCATCAATGTCACAGAAGATGGAGACACAGAGAAGTTAGGCAGCCTGAGCACACATGCACAGCTGCGAGGAATGGAGCAGGAGTCCAGAGCCCCCAGTTCTCCCTCTAGTCTAGTTGTCTGTGAAGAGGGCTGGATTCCATTGCAGGTGCCTCACACCTGCAGTCTAGTTAACCCCCACAGCACAGAAGAGGAGGAGGGGAGGGCAGGCTTGGAGCTCCCTCCCTGCCTACCTGGGAGGGGGGACTTCCAGCGGCGGAGGGCAGGCTGCCAGCCTTGCTCTCGATGTAGGAGTAGACCTCAGTCTCTCGGCGCTGTAGAGCCTGAAGGAGAAGAGCACTGGGATGAGGGGGGTATACAGAAGGGAGCCCCTGGGCCCCAAGCCAGCCTTCCCACTGCACACCTTTGCATCTCCCCTCCTCTGCTAGTGCTCCATCCACACGGCTACCTGGCTGGCAAGACATAGGGCCTACCCTGGCCTGAGCATCCTCCCCTAGCCTCAGACCCCGGAGGGCCCGAGACCACATCACTGCTCAGTAGGGCACTTGCTAGTATCTGCTGCACTCCCTAGTTCAAAGCCCCGGGCCTCGTGGGGGTCCCGCCCATCCACCCACACCTACGCCCCTGCCTGAGCTGGTGGGTGTCCCAGGCACCCACTGGGGTCTCACTGCTGACCGCCGATGGGATAGCCCAGCCTCAGTTCTCAGCGTCCCCATCACCTTCCCTGCCTGTGTCATTTGCAGAAATTCCAGTTTCCACCGGCCCACCCTGACCCTGGCCCCAGGAGGGCAGAGGGTCACATTCCACTGGGGCTGTGCCGTAGGGAGCTCAGCCTCCACAGTTTCCTGTCTCCCGCTGGCCTGGGAGCCCTGGAGGGCAGGCACCGGGCCTGGTTCGTCTCTTGGTGTGTGAACTTACAGCTGGCCCTGGCACAATGAGAGCCACACCAAATGAGCAATGGTGAGGCTTCCCTGTGTGGCGGTGTGCTAGGGCCTCACTGGCTCCAGCCCAACCTCAAGATGCTCAAGATGGTCAGGCACAGTCATTCACACCTATAGTCCTAGCTACTCAGGATGCTGAAAATGGAAGGGTCATAGTTCAAGGCCAGCTCAGACAGAAACGTTCTCCAGACCCTGCCCCTTCTTTCTTTTGGTGCTAGGTCTAAGGCTTGAACTTTGGGCCTGGGTGCTATCCCTGAGCGTTTGTGCTCAAAGCCAGGAACCTATCATTTGAGCCACAGCCCCACTTCTGGCTTTTTGGTGGTTAGTTGGAGATAAGAGTCTCACGGACTTTCCTGCCCAGCGTGGCTTTGAACCACAATCCTCAGATCTCAGCCTCCTGAGTAGCTAGGCTTATAGACGTGAGCCACTGGCTCTAGACCTTCTCTTGAAAAATAACTAGCCCTCGGAGGTCTGAGTGAGGATAGGAATGATGGGGGAGAGTGATGGAAAGATACCAATGTTCAACATGGCTTATACAATCACTTAAAGATTTTTACTTTATTTTTTTGTTGCCAGTCCTGGAGCTTGAATGCAGGGCCTGGGCACTGCCCTTGAGCCTCTCTGTGCTCAAGGCTAGCACTCTACTATCTGAACCACAGTGCCACTTGCAGATGTTTCTGTGTATGTAGTACTGAGTAATTGAACCCAGGGCTTCATGCATGGTAGGCACACACTAAGCCACATTCCCAGCCCTTAAAGATGATTTTTTTTTTTTTGGTCAGTTGTGGGTCTTGAACTCTGGGCTTGGGTGCTGTCCCTGCACTCTTCAGCTCAAGGCAAGTGCTCTACCACTTGAGCCACAGTGCCACTTCCTTAAGGATGATTTTTTAAAAAATGAAAAGAACTAGCAAAACTATTGGGCTGGAGGCACAGCTTAAGTGGTAGCACACTAGCCTAGCATGCATAGGAACCTGAGTCCCACCTTTGCCCCAAACAGAGAGCCAAGACTTTGAAGTCAGACAAGAAAAAGTTCAATTCTTAGTTTTGACATCTGCCATCACAGGCCACCCCTTAACCCTCTCTGTTTTCTCATTTACAAAATGGGAATCATTGTATCTACCTTGAAGCCTGCACTCCAGACCAAATGAGATATTAGACAGCAAAGGCCTTGCATAGTATTAGGTAAATAGTAGATGCTTCGTAAGCAACTGTCAGATGATCCAGAAAGACTCTGTTTCCTCTGCTACTCCAGGCAGCACCCACTCTCGGGGCCCCATTGGGCTCTATATAGTTCAGAGCCTGCAACAGCCTAAGCAAGAGGCAGAAGCCTTTCCTTTCCCCAGTGTGTGTGTCATACGATGCCGGCTGGTTGCCAAGGAGGCGGTTTCCCTGGCAACAGTCAAGCAGGGGTTGCTGAGGCGGGCTGGAGAGACAGGTGGTGCTCAGAGGCAGGAGGAGGGTGGGGAAGGGGGGAGGGAGGGAGGTGCTCAGAGGCAGCCAGGCATGAAAACCTGTGTAATAAACCGTTTGACTCTTGGGAGACCCTCAGGGCTTCGTCAGGGGGCCGGTGGGGGCACCTTGGGAGCCACTCAAGGGACAGGCTCCAAAACAGAAGAGGGTGGATCTAGGGAGAGGGGGCTTCTAACTTGTCTCCTTCCCAAGGAGAAGCTCAGTTTCTAGGGAAAAGAAACTTCCAAGGCCCATTCTGACCCATGTGTATCTTGGTGGTGTCTGCCCAGTACTTGCTGTTGCTCGTCCTCAGAATGGAATTTGTTCCCTTGCTGCCTTGTGCACCCACCCCCACCCCAGGCCCTGCCTACCCAGGCTTGGCCAGAGATCTGACAGATCTGAGCAGCAAGGAGCTGGGATCCACAGGTGGTAGCTTCTCCGCTCCTGTCCAGCTCCTATGGCGGCCTGGAGCGCAGGAGACCAGAGGAAAATGCAGCCCCTGCAGGCCTGGGACCCTCACAGCACAGCGGTGCTGGGGCCTCTGGAGGTCAGGAGCCATGGCCGGGTGAGAAGGCCGCCACTTAGCAGCTCCAGAGGGAAGCCTTGACGAGTCCGGGCCTCCAGCTGCACTTCCATGCAGGGTGTGAACTGCAGGCCAGGTCTGCCTGCTCTTCCTTGGCGGTAACAGGGAGACCAGCCTTGGTGGGCCTGCTTGGGCCTCTGTGTCACTGGGTCACCTGTGGGGTGACCCTGGGCAGGGCTGGATGGGCTGGGCTGAGCTGGGGTGGGCCGGGCCAGGCCATGGTTTATCTGAGAGTCAAGTCCTAAAAGCCCCTTTGCCTCCTGCCCAGTGGGTGATGCTGCTGACCTGGTTATCAGCAGTGCAGAGGCGCAGAGCTGTGCCAGGCCACCCTCCAGGATATAGTTGGAGGGGAGTGGGTGTTTCCGGCCGTGGGTGGGGTCTGGGAGTACAGTTTAGAAAGGATGGCGGGTCAGGAGTGAGCACCTCGGTTCAGATGGCTCCGATGGAATGCGCAGGTGAGGGTGGGGGCGGGGAAGGACTTCAGACTGAGTTTGACTTGGGTGTTAGAAAGATCACTTTGCCAGGGGCTCACACCTGTAATCCTCCTACTCAGGAGATGAGATCTGAGGATTGAGGTTCAAAGTCAGCCCTTGCAGGAAAGTCTGGGAGACTTTTCTCCAATTAATCAGCAAGTAGTACTGCCCTTAGCAGCAGCAGCAGCAGCAACAACACCAAGAAGCTTAAGGATAGCACCCAGGACCTGAGTTCAAACCCAGGATTCACACACACACACACATAAACCAGAGCAAAAAAGGGCTGAAGGTATGACTCCAGTGGTAGAGGGTCTGCTTGTCTATCAAGAGCAAGGTTCTGACTTCAAACCCCAGTTTGGCTAACAGAGAGAAAGAGGTGGGGAGAAGGCTTTCCCATGACAGCTGACACAGAGTCCCACACTAGGAAAGAAGAACAGGTTTGGGGAAGTGTGGGGCTGTCGATGCTGCCGGCAGCTGGTAGAAAGTCACTGGGGAGAGCCCAAGGTCCTTTGGGAACTGTCACCTTTGCCTTGAAGTTGCCTGTGGTACCTCCCCACACCCACACCCAGCAGACCTGGCTGCACTCTGAACGCAGTCTGGGAGGGACAACCCAAGTGTCCCCAGGTCTGGGGACAGGAGCACACACAGCACATGCCTGCAGAGCCCGGTGTCCAGACAGCTGAGGGGGCCCCGGAGGGGCAGGCGTGGGCCAGGGAGTCCAGCCTGGTGGCTCTGGACCTCACAGGGCTGAGATCCGGGTGACAATGACCTTTTGCTTGCTCTACATCGATAGCATGTTATTCACGGACCCCAAAGCACAAATGTAAAAGAATATTCCTCGCTTCCTCAGCCACACCGGGGGGTGGAGGGGCTGCGTGCAGCCTCTTTGGGCTCCACATAGGTAGGAAGACTGTGGTTAAAAATTCTGTGACACCACAGGGTGCAGGCATCAGGGTCCCCGCCCGTGTCTGCCCTGAGACTGGGAGCCTGATTGCCATGTCTGTACGTGGTGGAGGAGGCAGAAAGCAAACCAAAATCTTCTTGGACTGGAGGCATGGTGCAAGTGGTAGAGGCAGGCTCAAGGCCTGAGTTGAATCTCTAGTACCACAAAAACAGAAAGAAGAAAGAGAGGGCCATGTTCCAGTGGTTGGTTCACGTCTGTAATCCTAGCTACTCAGAAGGCTGAGATCTGAGGAGCCAGCCCGAGGAGCAAAGTCTGTGAGACTCATCTCCAATTAACCACACACACACACACACCAATAAAAAGCCCAGGTGCTGGTGGGTCACACCTGTAATCCTAGCTACTCAGATGGCTGAGATCTGAAGATCACAGTCCAAAGCCAGCCCAGGCAAGAAAAACCTTTATTTCCAACTAACCTCCAGAAAACCAGAAGTGGAGCTGTGGCTCAAAGTGGTAGGGTGCTTGCTTTAAGCAGAAAAAGCTCCAGGACAGAACCTGGACCCTAAGCTCAAGTCCCACGACTGACAAAAAAAAAAAAAGTAGCAGTGGAACTGTGGCGTAAGTGCTAGAGCACTAGCCTTGTACATAAAAGCTCAGGGACAGTGCTCAGGCCCAGAGTTTAGGCCCAGGACAGACACAAAATAAAATAAAAGAACAAAGAAAGGGAAAGTAGGAAGTGGCACTGTGGTTCAAGTGGTAGAGTGTTAGCCTTGAGCACAAAGAGGCTCAGGGACAGTGCCCAAGCCCTGAGTTCAAGTCCCAGGACCAGAAAAAAATAAATCTGTGCAGACAATGGTGGCTCACACCAATAATCCTATCTACTCAGCAGGCTGAGATTTGAGGATCTTGGTTTGAAGCCAGCCAAGGCAGGGAAGTGTATAAAACTTAATCGCTAATGAATCAGCAAAAAGCCAGAAGCAGAGCTGTGGCATAAGCGAGAAACACAAAAACTAAAACTAAAAATCTAAGAGATAGCACCTAGGCCCAGGATTGGCAAATACATCAATAATAATGTATGGAGGGCGTGGGGGGGGCATGTGATGGGTTTCCTTCTGGGCGAGCTCTGTTGTGGGCTGGGAGGGTTGTTTGTATAAGAGAACAGGAAGGAGCTGGCAAACGGCTAGAAGTCATTTGACCAGAAGGACATTTCTTCATCTCTGAGCAGCTCCTGTGTCCCTAAGAGCAGGGGATGGACGTGCCCGGGAGGGGGTGGGGCGGCACTTCCCATGGACATGCCTGCAGGGGCCCCCACCATGACCTCTCCTTTTCTCCTTCTAGAACTTTCCTAAGGTAGGAATTAGTGAAGCTCTTTTACAGCTGAGGAGCTGGAGGCTCCTGGGCCGGGAGGTGGGAGGGGGGGATTCATTCTTGGGCCACAGGGAGAACACGGAAAAAGGTCTTGAAGAATGCATAAGAGTTTTTCTAGAGGGGGGGGGGGGGGGGGGGGGGGGCTGTCAGACCCCCGAGTGGGGCCTGAGAGGACCCGGGCAGGTGTGGGGCTCACCGTGTAGAGAGAGTCTTCTGGGGGCTGCGTGGGTCTGCTGGCGGGTCGTGGGTCTGGGCACGCGTGAGTGGAGCACTTCAGAGGAACCAGCATCTGCTTCTGTGGGGAGACAGGAGACCGGACTGTCAGGGCTGGGGCTGAGTGACTCCCCTGCCACCTGGGGGATGCCCCCAAGTCCTCCATGAAGGCGCTCACATGCCTGAGGCTGGAGGAGGTGAAGCACGGGCTTGTGGGGGCACAGCACTGATCTGGGAGGCTAGGGCACTGGGGTCCTGTGCCAGTGTGGCCGGGCACTTGCCCCAAGCCTGGATTTTACCAAAATGTGTGCGTGCTGACTGACCCCAGACACACACACACACACACACACACACACACGAGGGAACCGTGCCATCTGAGGACACACTGGCTGTTCCCAGCAGTGGGAAAGGCATGCCCAAACCCGGAGGCCCAGCAGCGCTGAAGGTAAACCAGCGTGGCCAACAGACAAGCCTGCTTGGGCTGTCAGGGTGGCCTCACACGGGCAGCAAGAACAACAGGAAGCCTGGAAGGCTTCAGGGAGGAGGCGGCTGCCCCACTGCGTGGCTTTAGAAAGCTCCAGGCTGCAGCAGCAGCCGTACAAATGCACCCAGTCAGGAGGCTGGGCAGGCCTGCTGGGAGGGCACAGGGTTGGGGCGGCCGTGGGAGGCACAGAGAGAGGCGGTCTGGACGCCCCCTCGTCGCAGGCACCACACTGCCAACAGTAGAGCAACACAGCTTCATCGCGGGGCAGGAGCTAATTAAAAACCCTGGCTGCCTGCCAATCGCCAGCCCATTTACTCCGGGATTAGCTCTTGAGAGCTACTTAACTCGCAGGCAGGAGCCGGCGCCACCCCCAGCCACAGCATCATTACGACAGCAAGTGTAGGGGTGATGGTGGGGGGGGCAGAGTGCTGCCTCTTCTGTACTCTGCGATAATCCTCAGGCCATCTCTGTCCTGCACAGGAAGAAGTGAAGGCTCGGAGGGGATAGAGGGATCCAGCTAAGGACAGACAACCAGGAAGTGGCAGGGACAGGATTTGAACTCAGGTCTGAGTTTCACCATCACGCCATCCTGACAGGACTTGGGGCTCTCGCTGCTCTGTGTGGTGAGGAAGTGTAGCACACAGGCAGCTGGGGGGGGGGGGTCCCGTGCACTTAGCAGCTGACCAAGGCCACTGGGACTTGTTCTTTATTCAAGTCACCTAAGCGAGTGGCCATTTCACAGAGGAGAAAACCAAGGCTCACCAGCTAGCCAATGGCTGCCTTTGCAGCCAACTCCCCTGAGATCTGGCGCCCCTTCTCTGAGGCATCTGCCCCTAGGGGCCCCGTTACAATCAGAACCCCTCAATGGCCCTCTTGTCAAGACCACCGGGGCCCCGGGGCCTGCTCCGGCTGGCTGGTCTGGAAGCCATCCAGGCTGAAGGACAGTGACTGTTCCAAGAGGCCAGTCCACCAGAGCTGGGGACCATGGGCCCTGGTGTCTGACACCTGTGGGCCTCTCCGCTGGCCTCTGGGACCATACATTGGGGCAGATTGAAAGATAGGAGCAGTTGGGGGGGGCTGAGGTCACCAGGAGAGGCGCCCTTCAAGGGGTGCTGCGGAGGCCTGGGCCCCAAGGGCACTCCCTTAAAACTCGCATGATGCTCTGGGCGCCGGTGGCTCACACCGTAACCCTAGCTACTCAGGAGGCTAAGATCTGAGGATCTCGGTTCAAAGCCAGCCTGGGCAGGAATGTCCCATGAGACTCTTATCTCCAATGAACCACCAGAAAACTGAAAGTGGTCTGTGGCTCAAGTGGTAGAGCGCTCACCTTGAGCTGAAGAGCTGAGGGACAGCGCCCAGGCCCAGAGTTCAAGCCCCACAACTGACCAAAGGAAAACAAAACAACTCACACCATGCCATGTTTTTGTAGGCATGGGGGGACCTGTCCTTTGCAGCCAGCCCTGACCATCTAGGCCCTGGCTCCCAAAGGCAGCCAGCATAGCTCCTCTTGCTGTGGCCAGCTCTGGGCTGCTGAGCAGCCCCTCACCAGCAGGGCAGGGGGCCGGGGGCAGGGGCATCTTCTGAGACCCAGCTCTGCACAGCAGGGCTGCTGCTGCAGTGGCCTCTCCCAGCTAGCCCTGTGCATGGGTCCACAAGCACCCTGGCCCCAGCTTGTAGGGCCACTCTGTAGTGGGGAACAGGGTGGACGCCAGAAGCCAGAGTGGGCAGCAGAGGGGAGAGCAAGGGCAGGGGCAGAAAATGAAGTTGGAACCTGAGCCAGGGCAGTAGTCAGAGGAGCTGAGCGCTGGACAGACAGAGGACAGGGCTTGCTGACAGACTGGCGCTGGGAGGGAGGGGAGTAAGTGCACCACTGCAAGGATTTGTGTCTGGGCACCGGGGAGCATGATGCTTTTAAGAGTCCCGAGTGCACTGTCCTGTCAGGCGCCGTGGCTCACGCTTGTAACCCTAGCTACTCAGGAGGCTGAGATCATAGGGTTGCTGTGGGTAGCCAGCCCAGGCAGGAACAGTCTGTGAGATAATTCCTGCCAGTTAACCACCTAAAGCCAGAAGTGGCATTGTGGCCAAATGGTAGAATGCTAGCCTGAGCACAAAAGCGAAGGGACACACCCAGGCCCTGAGTTCAAGCCCTAGGACTGGCACAAGAAGAAACTGCTGTCCAGGACAGGTGAGCTGGAGATGTCATCCTTCAGCCACCAGGCCAAGCCGGGCCGTGGCTGGAGAGTGAGGAGGAGGCTAGGCAGTACTGTCAGCGAAGGAAGGCAAAGCTCCGGGGACCGACCAATCACCCCTGGAGCCCCCGAAGAGCCCTGGCAAGGACCAGCTTGAGCGCAGACCAGTGTGAGCCGTCACACCTGCTCTCAGACAGAGTCACAGTAACCACATCTTTTGAGAAGGGACCTTAGGTTCCCTCTGACCCCTGTGTCTGTCTGCTTTGAATCCCCACTGGGGAAACGGAGGCAGGGTGGAGTTAAGCACCCTACCCACACTCACAGAACTAGTAAGTGACAGAGTTAGAACTTTAATTCTGTGGAGGGTTTTTTTTTTGTGTTTTTGTTTTTCCCAGTCCTGGGGCTTGAACTCTGGGCCCGGGCACTGTCCCTGAGCTTCTTTTGCTCAAGGCTGGCACACTACCACTTGAGCCACAGCGCCACTTCCGGCTTTTTCTATTAATGTGCTACTGAGGAATCGAACCCAGGGCTTCATGCATACTAGGCAAGCACTCTACCACAAAGCCACATTCCCAGCCCTAACATTATATTCTTAGTTCCCCACTGGCTGCCACTTTCTTTGTATGAGTGCCTGTGTGTGTGAGTGTGTGTGTGTGTGTGTGTGTGTGTGTGTGTGTGTGTGTACCTATAATAGGGCTTGAACTCAGGACCTGGACACTGTCCCTTAGCTTTTTTTTCAAGGCTAATGCTTTATCACTTGAGCCACAGCTCCACCTTCGGCTTTTTGCTGGTTAATTGGAGATAAGAGTCTCACATGCTTTTTCTATGTGGCCTGGCTTCAAGCCTCCATCCTCAAATCTTAGCCTCCCGAGTAGCTAGGATTACAGGCCTGAGCCTCTGTCACCTGGCTGTGCTTGTGTTTAACCTATCATAACTATTTACCAGCTCCCCCAGGATCCTAGCCTTTACTACAGGACCTGGTGCATAGTAGTTAAGATCTGCCTAAGGAAATGTATGCACATATTTAAGTAGCTTTATAAATGATAACTCAATGGCAATTCCTTATTGAGGGTCTACTATGTGTAAGAGGGTAGAGTCACTGCAGGGACAGGCAGAGAGGTACGGAACAAGAAAGCTCAGGCCAGGGGCCAGTGACTCACACCTGTGACCCCAGCTACTAAGGAAGCTGAGATCTGAGGATCACATTTCTAAGCCATTCAGGGCAGAAAAGTCTGAGATTTCTATCTGCAGTTAACAAGCAAGAAACTGAAGTAGAAGTATGGCTTACATGATAGAGTGCCAGCCTTGAGCAGAAAAAGCTAAACATGAATGTGAGGCCTTGAGTTCAAGCCCCACTATTGACATGCACACACAACAAGAACAAAGTGAAAGAAAAATAAGCCAGGCGCCAGAGACTCAGGCCTGTAATCCGAGCTACTCAGGAGGCTGAGATCTGAGAATCATAGTTCAAAGCCAGCCTGGGCAGGAAAGTCCATGAGACTCTTACCTCTAATTAATCATCAGAAAACCGGAAGTGGCGCTGTGGCTCAAGTGGTAGAGCGTTCGCCTTGAGCTAAAGAGCTGAGGGACAGTGCCCAGGCTGAGTTCAAGCCCCACAACCGACAAAAAAGAAAAAGAAAAAGAAAGCAAGCTCAGGACTGGGAGATGATGAGAGTGAGCCCCCCTTCCCCCCCACCAAATGGGGAGACACAGCTTCCTAGAGAGGTGCCGTCCACAGTGTGAATGGGAACAGGCCAAGTAAAGAGCCGGAGCAAGCTGCCCCTCTCCCTACACTCTAGTGCTGAGCTTGCTGTGTGACCAGGGGCAAAATTCAACCTCCCTGAGCCTTTCTTTCTATACCTCCAGAGACGTGAGGGCCTGCCTAGGAGGATGCATGTGGTAGCTCTCTCCTTCCAGACTCTTCTTTCCTTTTGGGTTGCTGAGACCAAGAAAATATAGGACTGAAACTGTGTGTCAGTGGCTCACACCTGGAATCCTAGCTACTCAGGAGGCTGAGATCTGAGCATCATAGTTTGAAACCATCCTGGTAAGGAAAGTCCCTGAGACTCATCTCCAATTCATCACAAAAAGCTGGTGGCTCAGGTGGTAGAGCACTAGCTTTGAGCACAAAAGCTCAAGGGCAGTGCCCAGTTCCTGAGTGTAAGCTGAAGAACTGGCACACGTGCATGCAAGCGCACACACGCACACGCACGCGCACAGACACACATACACACGAAAATCTAGGACTGGGGGCATGGTTCATGCTGAATGACCGTAGGCCCTAAGGAACCCTGGGTCCTGCAATAGATCAAACAGGGCCTGGTGATGCAGCAGAGGATGCCTGGGAGGTTCTGTCCATCCTTGGTGAAGTGGCAGGAGGGACTCCAGCTCCAGGGCCCAGGTCTTTGTGCAGGGCAGAGGCAGCAGCCCCTCTGCCCTGTGAGGCCTCCCCAGGCCCGTGATGTGAGTGCAGGGATTGCGTTGCTGTGTGCGTCCAGCTGTGTGCAGCTGTGTGCCCAGGCCGTACCTTCTTCCACAGCAGCAGGGCTGTGAGCAGCACACTCAGAGTGGCCAGGAGCCCCGTAAAGCTGAAGAGGAGGGCCTTCTGGGGGCTGGGTGGGGGCTCTTGGTACCCCGTGTCTGAGAGGAGGGCAGGGAACAGAGGATCAGTTTTCTGGGAGAAGTGGGGCCTAGTCAGCCCACCAGCCCCCAAATCCTCTGTTCTCCTTCACCCAAGATCCCCATTTCCAGCCTTCTCCTATTGGCCCCTGCGCTGGCCAGATCCTAGTGTCACTCTTGCTTTGCTAGGTCTTCTGCTCAGTTCTCTTTAGAGACAAGGACCATGTTGTTCGATCCTTTAGGCCCCTGCTAAGGTGAGCTGGCTTACCAAGGGTGGTCTGTGGGACCCTGGGAGACTCAAGTCATCTTTTTGTTTTGTTTTGTGTTTTGTTTATTTTGTGCCAATCCTGGGGCTTGAACTCAGGGCCCTAGGCACTGTCCCTGAGCTTTTCTGCTCAAGGTGAATGCTCTACCACTTGAGCCACAGCCCCATTTCCAGCGTTTGGGTGGTAATTGGAGATAAGAGTCTCATAGACTTTACTATCTGTCCTGGCTTTGAACCGAGATGCTCAGATGTCAACCTCCTTAGTAGCTAGGATTACAGGCGTGAGCCACCTATGCCTAGCTTACATTAGTTTTATTTATCAAGCCTCTCTTCTGCCAGACAGCAGCTCTTACAGGCAGGATCTTACTCTCCCCACCAAAATCCTGCACAGAGCTGGGCACCAGTGGCTCATGCCAGTAATCCTAGCTACTCAGGAGGCTGAGAGCTGAGGCTCATAGTTCAAAGCCAGCTCGGGCAGGAAAGCCTGTGAGACTCTAATCTCCAATAAACCACTCTGAAAACTGGAAGTGGTGCTGTGGCTCAAATGGTAGAGTGCTAGCCATGAGCTGAAGAGCTGAGGGACAGCGCCCAGGCCCAGAGTTCAAGCCCCATGACCAAAAAAAAAAAAGAATCCAGCACAGGCCTAAGGTCACATCTGGGCAAGCAAAGGAACAGGGATTCAAACCCAGGTCTGTGGGATTTCAAAGTCCCCTCTCACCACATCCAGTGAGAATCACAGAAGTAAATCAGAGACTCCCAGCTGGAGCAGTTGGCTCAGGTGAAACCTCATGGGGTCCCGCTATTCCCTGAGAATTTCTTTCCTGAAAGATGTACTCGTTCCAAGTCTTCACGAGCATACGCCTGCACGCACCTCCTTCTGCACAGACCAAACCCTCCCCCCGACTGTGCTGATAGGATCCTAAGACCAAGGGGCCAGGGGCCAGCCATGGGCAGGAGGAGCAGGTGCACAGCCCAGCTCCCTGCTCTTGGCATGCCTACTGGCTGATGGCTCCACGTTACCAAAGCTAGAAGCCACCCCAGCCCTGCTCTCACACTTCGCCCCTGGCCTGGGAGGAGCCACGGGGAGGTCTCACCTCTCACCAGGATGAAGGTACCATTGCCGCACGCGGTGATGCTCGGCCAGTAGCTGCAACAGTAATAGGTACCTGTGGCCAAGGCGTTAGGCAACGGAGGAGTGACCTGACAATCCAAGGTGTAGGTCCGGTTCTCGATGCCCTGACTGGGTTGGCAGCCAGTGGGCGACTCCTTGCTTTTCCTGCCCTCAAGATCCACTTGAAAATAAGTCACGTGGAAGTGTCTGAATTGCGGGGTGTACTGGTAGGTGATTGAGCAGCTGAAGGAGGCGGTTCTGTTGGCGAGGGAGACGACAATGGGCTGGCCCGTGTGGGTGATGGACTGTCCTCCTGTGGGAAAAGACACAAAGAGTGCCAGGTCACTTGACACACACCAGGACTAAGGCTAGCACCTCCCCTGCACTCACTGCGCAGACAGGACAAGCACTCCACACGAGACTTCCCATTGCTACTATACTGCGCCAAGAAAAGGGCCCTGCTTTGCAGAGGAAGAGTCTGAGACTCAGGTCACCCCTAGCTCCTGCTCCCTCAGTGGCAGCAGACCTGCAACCCTGCCCAGAGCCCCAGCCTCCAACATCTCTTCCCACAGGCCAAGAGATCTCACTGGCTAAACGCACATATCTGATGAAGAGTTCCAAGAACAATGCCAGGTGCTGGTGCACTCGCCTGTAATCCTACATACTCAGGAGGCTGAGATCTAAGGATCACAGTTCAAAGCCAGCCCAGCCAGGAAAATTGGTTAGACTTATTTCCAACTAACCACCAAAATGCTGGAAGTGGCAGAGCACCACCCTTGAGCAAAAAGCTAAGGGACAGCATTCAGGCCCTTAGTTCAAGTTCCAGAACTGATACAAAAAAGAATTTAAGCTGGGCACTGGTGGCTCACACCTGTCATCCTAGCTACTCAGGAGGCTAAGATCTGAGCATCATGGTTCAAAGTCAGCCTGGGCAGGAAAGTCTGTGAGACTCTTGTCTCCAATAAACCACCAGAAAACTAAAAGTAGCGCTGTGGCTCAAGTGGTAGAGCACTTGCCTTGAGCTGAAGAGCTGAGGGACAGTGCCCAGGCCCAGAGTTCAAGATCCAGAACGACAAAAAAAAAAGAAGAAGAAGAAGAATTTGAAGTAAGAGGAAAGAAGAAAACAAATGAAAGAAGCTGACCCTGGCTGGGGGTGGTGGACAGAGGGACAGAATTCCCACACAGTCTCCCAGGCCAGCAGCCGGAGATACAGTTTCCCAGAGCAAAGCTACAAGAGGATTTGCCAGACTTCCATGAAATCTAGCTCGCACAGTTCTCAGCCATGCAGAGGCGCTCACAGAGTTGAGGATACTGCCGCTGGGAGACTTTCATGCCTGGGCTGGCTTTGAACCGCGATCCTCAGATCTCAGCCTCCTGAGTAGCTAGGATGACAGGCGTGAGCCACTGGCACCTGGCTTCCCTGAGCTTCTTATCTCCAGTGAACCACCAGAAAACTGGAAGTGGGGCTGTGGCTCAAGTGGTAGAGTGCCAACCCTGAGTGAAAAAAGTTCAAGGACAGCATCCAGGAGTCAGGCCCTGAGTTCAAGTCCACATATTGGCACCAAGAGATAGAAAAAAGGAAGGAAGGAAGGAAGGAAAGAAGGAAGGAAGGAAGGGAAGACCAAAACAGCAGTGTATCCTGGCTGGGCCTCTGAGCCTTGCACTTTCTGGATTTGGGCTAAGGCTGGCAGCCACCGCTCCCAACTTCGATGACACAGACCCCTTGGCTCCAATATTCTCTGCCTCCCAGGCCCTTCTCTCTCCAGCAGCTCCAGAGCAGACAGTTTTAAATTGAGGTCGGCAGCAGGCAGCCAAGAACACGCAGGCTGGCTTGTTAATCGGGAGAAGATCGTGTGTTTGAGACGCTCAGAGGGAGACGAGAGATTTGTTTTGCTGGGGAAAGTGAGACGCGGGCCTCCTGCCGGCGGTAAGGCTGGCATGAGGCCAGGCTGGTCTCTTTTCAGCTCCCTTCGGCTCACCCTGAGCCAGAGTCTGGGGAAGAGGGGGGTCTCCAGGAAGGCAGGGCCTTCTGGAACACCCAGGGGCAGGGAGGGAGAGGGCCTTCTGGGTACTGAGGGCACAGCCCCCCCACCCCCAAGCCCAGATGTCTCAGGCAGAGCAGGAAGGAACTTTGCATCATACTCCCCAGCTTTAGGAGGCAGCATCCCCTGCCATTTTTCCTTGAGGTTTTCAGATAGGGTCTGGTGCTTTTGTCCAGGCTATCCTTGGACGGAGATCCTTCCACCTCCATATTCCAAGCAGCTGGAATTACAGGCCATCCCAACTGGCTCTTGCACTGTCCTTGTGGATGTGGATGTGTGTGCTGGTACTGGGGCTTCAACATTGACTCTTAGTTTTTTCACCCAAGAAAGGCACCTTACTACTTGAACCACAACTGCACTCCCAGCTTTTTGGTAGTTAACTGAAGATAAGAGTCTCACGGGCTTTCCTGCCTGGGCGAGCTTCAAACTGTAATCCTCACCCAGGCCTCAGCCTCCTGAGTAGCCAGGATTTCAGGCTGAGCCACCAGCGCCTGGCCACACTTACGCTAGTGGTTTTACAATATCTAAACACTAGTTTTGTCATGAAACAAGAAGCCTTGGCTCGGGTTGTGTGGGATGCAGCGGAGCTGAGTGGAGGATGTGGAACCGGCAGGCACTACTGCGCAACCTCCCAGGGTCTTTGGAAGATCAGGAAGGACAATAAGCAAGAGAGCAGTACAGGACCCAGGCAAAGTAACTTATGCCTGGAATCCTAGCCACTTGGAAGCTGAGATTAGAAGGATTTCTGTTTGAGGCCAATTCAAAATCCCCCATCTCAACAGAAAAAGCTGAGCATGGTGGTGTATATCTGGCATCCCAGCCTGACACAGGAAGCATGACTAAGAGGACTGCAGTCCAGGCTGGTCTGGGTACACTAGAGAGACTACTTTAAGAAGACGAAAAATCAGCTGAGCATGGGCGGCTCACGCCTGTAATACTCAGGCGGCTGAGATCTGAGGATTGCGGTTCAAAGCCACCCCGGGCAGGAGAGACCTTGAGACTCCTATCTCCAATAAACCACCAGAAAACCGGAAGTGGCACTGTAGCGCAAGTGGTAGAGCGCTCGCCTTGAGCTGAAGAGCTGAGGGACAGTGCCCAGGCCCAGAGTTCAAGCCCCACGACCGA
>NW_012267295.1:335074-382304 GCF_000151885.1 Dipodomys ordii | reverse complement strand
AAAAAAAAAAAAAAAGAAGTACAGCATCTGCTTAGCAAATATGAAGCTCAAATCCCAGTCAGGCCACAAAAATAGAGAGAGGAAAAAGTCAGAGACAGAGACCCAGAGAGAATGAACTACAAATGCCTGAGCGCACAGCCTGACCAATCCACCCCCCAGCATCAAGGCCCCCTGAACTCTGGCCCCTCCCCACCCCTCTTCTCCATCTCCTCACTGGCCACTCTCTAGCCCTCAGACCTGGTTCAGGAGCTGCTTGTCAGCCGGGAGTCAATGGGGCCTAAGCTTGTCAGGGTTTCCTCTGGGAGGGCCGTGGCCAAAGTTACCAGGAAAGCAGCTGTACCTCCACCCTGGGGCCTCTGCTCCTCCTCATGGGTCTGAGGGGTGACTCCAGGATGAGGACAGGGTGGACACTGTCAGCACCCCAAAGCCACCTTCCTGCCTGTTCTGGCTGGAAGATATTCATCCGAGGGTCTTCTTGAAAAGTTCTCTCCATTTAGCAGATCCTTTTAGAAAAGGATGGGATCCTTTTCCATCAGTCATGGCAGCCAGTCAAGGCATCAGGCCAAGGCCCAGGAGCGGAGGGGGAACTGCAGTGACAGGCCAACCATGGGGCCCGCCCCCCCCCACTCTACTATCCTCTCGTGGCAGAGAATCAACACTGAAGAATCTAGGCCATGAAGCTGTCCAGATCCTCTCTTCCCAAGACACTCCTTTTGGGGTTCAGGCTATGGGGAGGGTCCCACCTGCCTCCTCTGCTCCAGCTGGCTGCAGATCAGAAATCCATGCCAGCTGTGAAGCCTCCATTATCATTTATTTCCGCACTCAGGGAGGATGGCAGGCCCGATCCTGGTCCTTGAGGCCCTCGCTGCCCAACCAGCACGTCCACGTGACCGAGGCTGTGGCCACAGTCTGTCTGGACAGGCAGGGGAGGGGCATGCTGGTGACCTGGGCATCCAGAGGGCATCCCAAGCAGGAAGGGGAGGAGCCTGGCCGGAAGCCTGCCCTGGCTGGGGATGGCATGGGCTCTGTGTCAGGTCACACCCTGACTCCACAGACAAAATGCCAGAGGGTCCCAGAGGCCCAGGGCCATAGGCTTCCCCAGGCGGGGTCGGGGGGGAGGGAGATGGGGGGGATGCAGGTTTGCAGGTTTGGAGACTGGCTGGACCAAGGAAGGGAGGGGGAGCCAGGGCCGGGCTCCGAGCAGCAGCCACGGGCAGAGCCAAGCGCCATGGGGCGTTGGCAGGGATGTAAATGGAGGCTCTAGGCACTGTGACCACAGGCACTAGACATGGGTTTTGTTAGACCTTGGTGGTGGTTACAGATTTGCAGTCTGAGCACGGACAAGTGGCTTCAGGGCTCCAAGACAGGGAGCCATTGCTTTGGCTTGTGTGTCCCCCACAGGACCACGTGGCCAGGGTCAGGAACTGGCCGGGCCGCTTCTGTGATTCAGCTCATGTAACCATCTAGAGGAACAAATTCCAGGCAGAGGATGTGGGGGACCCTGGACCCCTGGCGCTGAGGAGATGGGGGTGACAGGGAAGCAAGGTCCACTAGCACCCCACAGCCCCTCTACCACTAAAAACTCTACAAGCCAGGCAAGGCCCTGCCTTCCCGTCTCCACCCCAGGGAGATATGGGAAAGGCCCAGAAGGGGCTGAGTGGACAGGTGCCTGCAGCCACGGCTCACAGCTGTCACCCCAGCCAGGTGTGAGGAGCACAGTTTAAGGATAGCCGGGGTAGGGAATGTTTATGAAACTCTTATCTCCCATTAACTGGCAAAATGCTAGAAGTGGAGCTGTGGCTCAAGTGGTAGAGCCCTAGCCTTGAACCAAAAAGCTAAAGGACAGCACTTAGGCCCTGAGTTCAGGCCCCCAGTCCTGGTATGGAGTGTGGGGAAGGGCAGGAAGGGCCCAGATGCTTCCAACGGGCCCAGCCCTGCTAAGTCTCCGTGTCTATTTGGCCTCCAAGCTTTTCTTGCCCTCTCCACACAACTGTGAGCGTAGACACCCCAACTGGACAGCCAGGCCAATGCTAAGCCACACCCCCCCACCTTGCAGGGGATTTCAGAGAGGTCCTTCCCTCCATCGCTCAGGTCTCTGCATCTCTAGCTACTGCAGGATGGCCTGTAGCATGGGCAGGAGGTAATGAGGAGAGCCCAGCACCAGATTTCGATCCCAGCTCTCTCACTTTAAATCTTTGCTAGAGGAGCCATAGCTCACACCTGTAATCCTGGTTATTCAAGAGGCTGACATGTGAGGATTTGGTTCAAAGCCAGCCTGAGCAGGAAAGTTTGTAAGACTCTTAGCTACAATTAACCACCAAAAAAGCCTGAAGAGGATCTGTGGATTAAGTAGTAGAGCACCAGCCTTGAATGCAAAAGCTACGGGTCAGTGTCCAGGCCCTGAATTCAAGCCCCAGTACTGGCACAAAAAATAAAACAAAGACTTCGCACAACCTTGGCAGATGGCTTTACTTCTCTGACCCTCGGAGTCCCTTGCCACACAGGAGAGGGCGGCCACTGCCCCTGCTCCAGGACAGCCTGTGGCTCCCGGACCCCGCACAGCGGCCTTGGCCAGTGACCAAGCCAGTCGAGGGCCACAGAAGGCAGAGAGTAAGCGGCCTCTGTCTTCTATGGGAGAAGAAGCTTGGTACATGCTTATTGAAAATGCTCCAATGAGCCTCGTGCTAGTGGCTCATGCCTGTAATAGTAGCCACAAAGGAAGCTAAGATCTAAGGACCACGGTTCAAAGCCAGCCCAGGCAGGCAAAGCTGAGAAACTCTTATCTCCAATTAACTATATATAAAAAAAAAAAAAAAGCTCAGGTACAGTGCAAAGGAAGAAAAAAAGAAAAGGGCAGGGAAGGTGGCTCAGTGGTAGAGCGCTTGCCTTGCATGCATGAGGCCCTGGGTTCGATTACCTAGCACCACATAAGCAGAAAAAGTGGGAGTGGTGCTGTGGCTCAGGTGGTAGAGTGCACGCCTTGAGCTGAAGAGCTGAGGGACAGCGCCCAGGCCCAGAGCTCAGGCCCCACGACCGACAAAGAGAAGAGAAGGAGAAAGAGAGAGAGAGGGAGGGAGGGAGGAAGGAAGGAAGGAAGAAAGGAAGGAAATGAGGGAGGGAGGGAAGGAGGGAGAGGGAGGGAGGGAGAGAAAGGGAGAGAGAGAAAGGGAGAGAGAGGGAGAGAGAAAAGGCTCCAATGAGCACTCAGCCTTCCCTCACCCAGAGCCTCCCTGCCCCCCCCTCCTCCCTCTCCCTCTCCAGCTGCCTGACTTCACGGAAAGCTCTTCAAATCCCCCAGCTCCCGCCTGGACCCGCTTCTCCCCCGCCCCACCACCTCCCTGCAAGAGTGCCAGGCCCCAGATGGGCTGATCAAAAGTATCCACCCTGACTTCGGTCGATTGTAAAGGAAAATGCTTTAATTCTTCACTCCAGAAAAAAAGCCATTCCCACGCTTTTCATCTGAGACCAGGGTGCACCCTCTGATTTCATTCTGGGGTGTCATCAATCTGGGTTGGGGAAGACGCTGCTGGCTTGTCCAGAGTCCCTGCACAAACCCCAAGCGACCGGGCGCTGCAGCCCCAGACAGGCGAGTTGTTCAGAACATGGGCGGGTGGGCAGCCTGGCCGGAAGGCGACCTCAGGCCCGCACCGTCACGGGCTGTGGACAGCCACCCCCTCCCCGTGGCACCCAGAGTGGCAGCGCAGCTCTCAACACCTTGGAATCACAAAGATCCATTCCTACGTGAGCCTGCCTCAGCCTGGCCAGCTGCCTCGGGCCTTGACACCCCTGCCCGCCCGGGTGCCCAGCGGCCAGGGAGCAGAGGGGAGGTGTGGGGGAGCAGAGGGGAGGTGTGGGGGAGCAGAGGGGAGGTGTGGGGGAGCAGAGGGGAGGTGTGGGGGAGCGGAGGGGAGAGCGGAGGGGAGGTGTGGCCAGTGCTCCCGGAGCACTGGAAAGGCAAGCGGCTCTAAGGACTCTCCTGGGCCCTGGGGGACTCAGCCTCTCTCTTTCCAGTCTCCTACCCTCAAAGATGGTGTCAGGGAGGGCGAAGGGGGTCCTAGAGCCCATGGGAATGTACTAAGGGCCCTAAATTGGGAGGAGGGGCACTTGTGTACTGGGGCTTGAACTCTGGGCCTGGGCGCTGTCCCTAAGCTCTTTAGCTCAAGGCAAGCGCTCTACCGCTTGAGCCACAGCACCACTTCCGGTTTTCTAGTGCTTTATTGGCAATAAGAGTTTCATGGAGGGGCTGGGAAGGTGGCTCAGTGGTAGAGCGCTTGCCTTGCATGCTCGAGGCCCTGGGTTCGATTCCTCAGCACCACATAAGAAGAAAAAAGCCGGAAGTGGCACTGTGGCTCAAGTGGTAGAGTGCTAGCCTTGAGCTGAAGAGCTGAGGGACAGCACTCAGGCCCAGAGTTCAGGCCCCACAACGGGACCCAAAAAAAAAAAAAAGAGTTTCATGGACTTTCCTGCCCGGGCTGGCTTTGAACTGTGATCCTCAGATCTCAGCCTCCTGAGTAGCTAGGATGACAGGTGTGAGCCACAGCACCTGACAGGGCTCTGATTCTTGACCCAGAATGAGGGTGGGTGCCATGGAGCAGGAGAGGAGCAGACCCCATGGTGCCCCCTTTCATCCGGGGACAGATGCCCACCTAAAATCCTTGACCCGCCCCTGGGGAGGGAGGGACTGAAGGAGCTGGAAAATGTGGAGGGGGAACCCCACGGGGGGGGGCCTCAGGGGAGGGAACCCTCGAACTGGACTATTGTTTTCTTTTCATTCTGATTCTTGGGCTCCCCTCTCCTCCCCCTATAGAAATGAGACAGGCTCACTGCAGAAATCCTGGAACCACAGGAAGGATCAAGAAGAAAGGCAGACTTTCAAGGCAGTTCACCACCCTGACTGAGCAGCTGGGAACATTTTTGATGTCTTTTTTCCCCTGTCTCTTTATGGAGCTGAACTCCGAAGGAAGAAAGGAGTGGGAGGCAGCCAGGTGTGCGTGGGGTGGGGGCGGGAGGGGGATGGAAGCAGCGAGAGCTCTTGGGGGGAAGCTTCTAGAAGTCGACACAGGGCACTGAGTTAGGGCAGAGTTGAGAGGAAGGGTTTATGGCTGCGGGTAGGCAGGGGGGGCGGGGGGGGCAGAGGCCAAGGTGCAGAGGTCTGCAGACGGAGCCCAGCCGTGGCTTTTAAATTGGGAAGTGGCAAATGACAGCTGCATGTGAGAAAGAAATACTAGAGGTCCAATCAGTCTTCCTCACTGCCCGAAGCCCTGCAGGGCCAGCGCTCTACCATTTGAGCCACAGCTCCACGTCTGGTTTTCTAGTGATTAATGGGAGATAAGAGTCTCAGGGACTTTGCTGCCCCGGCTGGCTTTGAACCTCAATCCTCGGATTTCAGCCTTCTGAGTAGCTGGGATTACAGGCTTGAGGCATGAGTGCCCGGTTCTTCCAACTCCCTTTTTTTTTTTTTGTCGGTCGTGGGGCTTGAACTCTGGGCCTGGGCGCTGTCCCTCAGCTCTTCAGCTCAAGGCGAGCGCTCTACCACTTGAGCTACAGCGCCACTTCCGGTTTTCTGGTGGTTTATTGGAGATAGGAGTCTCAAGGTCTCTCCTGCCCGGGGTGGCTTTGAGCCGCGATCCTCAGATCTCAGCCTCCTGAGTAGCTAGGATGACAGGCGTGAGCCACCAGCGCCCGGCTGTTCCAACTCCTTTTAAACACAGCTGCTCATAGCTGCCAACATCTCTCAGTCCTGAGGACCTGTGCCAGATCTCAGCCATCCCGGCTCCCCCGTCTTGGCCTCCCTGCAAATCCTACCCTCAGACACAAGCTCTGGATTGCCCCCTCCTCCCCGCTCCTCCTCTTCCTCCACATTGAAGGCTCTGATAAGAGAAGCCACTGGGTGTTAGCTGTGCCTCCCCCTGATTCCGATCTTGACCCCTGACCCCTGTAGTCTCCTCGGATTACCTTTGCTCTGTTTGCCAGCTCTGACGTTTCTCCCTTGTTTTTTTTTTTCTTTTCTTGCCAGTCCTGGGGCTTGAATTCTGGGCCTGGACGCTGTCTCTGAGCCATTTCATTTAAGGTTAGCGCTCTACCATTTGAGCCACAGCTCCACTTCTGGCTTTTTGCTGGTTAATTGGAGATAAGAGTCTCACGGACTTTCCTGCCAGGCTGGCTTTGAACTGTGATCCTCAGATCTCAGCCTCCTGAGTAGCTAGGATTCCAGGCGTGAGCCGCTGGCGCCTGGGTAGCTTTTCTGAACTGCTGGGCTCACAGCTTGGGTCCCGGCTCCACCCACAGCCTCACCTGGCCCAGGTGGTCTTAGTCACACCCCTAATGTCTCTCAGAGCCCCAGGTGGATCCTCTGGAGTGGGGTGGGTGGAGATTGGGGGTCCCAGGGCTGGGAGAGGGCAGAGGGCACCACGTGGAAGACAGCCCGAGTGTGGCCTTGGCCGACAGCTTGGATGTCGCAGGTGAACGCCGCCAGGAGGGACAACGCTTTCTAGGCCAAGGGAGCAGCAGGAACCGAGCAAGGTCCAGGGGAGGTGTGGAAGCTTCCAGAAGCTTGAAAGTCGGTGTGGCCATGGGATAGGAAGCAGAGAGGAAAGGCAGCCCAGGTGGGAAGTGCCCTAGCAAGGGTGGGCTGTGTGGGCAAGGACGCAGGGGGCATGTGCGTTGCCGGCCCCCTAGCTGCTGGGGAGCAGGCTCAGTGTGTGCTCAGAGCGGCTATCAGAAAAGTGCCTTTGGGCCCCGTGGTCCTCACTCTGCGTCTTGTGGCAGTCCCAGGAAGAGGAGGGCTCGGTGAACTTCGGTGGGGACACAGACCCCGCCAGGAGCAGCAGTGCCTGCCTGTAAAGCAGCACCAGGGAGGCAGAAGCAGGACATTGAGTTAAGGCTGACCTGGACTACGTAAAGCAGCACCGGGGAGGCAGAAGCAGGACATTGAGTTAAGGCTGACCTGGACTACGTAAAGCAGCACCGGGGAGGCAGAAGCAGGACATTGAGTTAAGGCTGACCTGGACTACGTAAAGCAGCACCGGGGAGGTAGAAGCAGGACATTGAGTTAAGGCTGACCTGGACTACGTAAAGCAGCACCGGGGAGGCAACATTGAGTTAAGGCTGACCTGGACTACGTAAAGCAGCACCGGGGAGGCAGAAGCAGGACATTGAGTTAAGGCTGACCTGGACTACGTAAAGCAGGAGCGTGGCGGGGGAGGGGGGTGCTTTCTTCTCTTGTGAAAGCGCAGAGGCATGTCTCTTCAGTAGAGCATTTGTTGCAATACTGGGCAGAAAGGGGAAAAAAATCTGTTTTTGTTTGTAATTCTCTAGATTACAAAAGAGCTTCTTCTCCGCAGCCTGTGTCTGGCTGGGCTGGGTGTCAAGTAGTCAGCAGGGAGGGGAGGGGAGAGGGGCCAGGCGGAGAAATGACGGAGAAGTTCAGAGGACTGAGTGGAAGCTTGAGCACTCTGTCAGCAGCCAGCGCCATTCCGCTGCCCTGCCCGCCGCTGCCCTGCGCTCAGCCCCCGGGGTGCCCAGGGGTCAAGGAGCCAAGTCGAGGAATACTGGTGGCTCATGCTTGTAATCCTGGCCACGCTGAAGGCCGACATCTGAGGTGGTGGTTCGAAGCCAACCCAGGCAGAAAAGTCCATGAGACCCTGAACTCCAATTCACCAGCGAATAAAGCAAATTGGAGCGGTGGCTCAAGGGGTAGAGCACTAGCCTTGAGCAAAACAGGCTCAGGGGCAGTGCCCAGGATCTGAGTTCAAGACACAGAAAAGAAAAGAAAAGCCAGGTGCCGGTGGTTCACATCTATAATCGTAGCTACTCAGGAGGCTGAGATCTGAGCATCACAGTTCAAAGTCAGCCGGGGCAGGAAAGTCCGTGAGACTGATCTCCAGTGAACCACCAAAAAAACAGAAGTGGCACTGTGGCTCAAATGGTAGAGCGCTCGCCTTGAGCTGAAGAGCTGAGGGACAGCGGCGCCCAGGCCCAGAGTTCAAGCCCCACGACTGACAAAAAAAAAAAAAGCTCACCCCAGCACCCCGTGGCTCTGACATCTGCCAGATTCGATGTCACGTGAGAGCCCTGGACGGCAGGCTGTTCCCCTTGGATGCCAGCCACCCATGACCCACCCTCCTCATTTGGGGGTCCAGCAGCCAGGCCCTGCTGGGGTGGGAATGGGGCCCTGCCGGGGGAGGGGCACCCCTTCAAAAGCCACAGTAGCTAATACTTCCTGGGTCCCATCCCCGAAGCCTTGCCCTGTGCGGTCCACAAGGTTCAAAGAACAGCGGGGCCAAGCGAGGGAGGGCCAGGATGCACGTACCTGCCAGCTGCAGAGCCCAGGACGCCAGGAGCCAGCCGGGCAGCCCTGAGGCCCGCAGGCAGCCCGGCCAGCTCCGGAGGCCCGCAGGGGGCCCAGAGCGGGGAGGACAGCTCTCCATCCGGAGGCCCCTGCTCCTGGACACGCCACAGCCCCTCCTTCCTCCTCAGCTCCCAGGAGGGGACAGCCCGGCTGGTGGCCACAGTTCCCCTTTGTGTCCCCACAAACTCCTCCCTGGCCACCTTCTGCTTCCTCAAGGCCGTCCGGTCTCCTCCTCCCCCAAACCTCTCACCTCCTTCTCTCAAATAGGGGGATGGGGGTGGTCCAGGAGACATCTCCTCAGCCCACTTCAAATATCACTGAGGGCCAGGTACCGTGGTGCACGCCTGTAATCCCAACTAACTCAGGAGGCTGAGATCTGAAGATCAAGGTTCAAAGCCAACCTTGGGCAGGAAAGTCTGTGAGATTGTTTTTTTGGAGTTGGTCCTGGGGCTTGAACTCAGGGCCTGGGTGCTGTCCCTGAGCTCTTTTGCCCAAGGCTAGTTAGTGCTCTACCACTTTGAGCCACAGCTCCACTCCCAATTTTTGAGTGGTTCATTGGAGATAAGAGTCTCACAGGGACCTCTCTGCCCAGGCTGGCTTCAAACCTGATCCTCAGATCTCAGCCTCCTGAATAGCTAGGATTATAGACGTGAACCACCAGCACCTGGCTTGTGAGACTCTTACCTCCAAATAACCAGCAAAAAGGCCAGAAGTGGAGCTATGGCTCAAGTGGTAGAGCACCAGCTGTGAGCACAAAAGGTTATGGACAGGTCCCAGGCCCTGAGTTCAAACCCTAGGATGTGCACGCACGCACACACGCACGCACACAATCACACTCGCATGCACACACAGGCCACTATTCCTGTGACTTCCCTAAACCTCAGCTCAGCCCATCCCCCCAACCGTGAGACACTGCTGCTTCCCCACCCCCCTCCCGGCTCAGCCTTCTGCTTCTGCCCTGGCTCTGAGCAAGAGTAAGCAGCAGAGTCGACTTCCAGCCCAGCCCCCAGAGGCGGCTAAATGCCAGGCTGCTGAGAAGTGGAGCCGTCGGTCTCCGCACGCACGTGTGCCGGGCCTGCACCTGCCCAGGCGCCAGCTCGCGGCTCCTGCTGCTGGTGCCGGTGCTGGCTCTGCTCTGCCTCCCAGGTGACAACCCGCAGCCGCAGCGGACTCAGCTCCCGAGGAGCCTGGATCAGGCCTGTCCACACCTCCCTCCTCGTGGCTCCTGCCATGGCTTGGTGCCAGGTGCAGGGAGTTGCACCAGTGGTGGAATGAGAACATGAGATGAGGGCCTTCCTTCCACGCCTCCCTGTGCAGTCTTGCAGCCAGGCTCCGTGCGCTGTCCAGAGTCCAGGCCTGGGCAGGGGACACATGCCACTGCAAAGGGTACGACTGCAAAAGGGAAGCGAGGTGCTGAGTGGCTAGGCAGCCACACGGGAGGCTGGGGAGGCCTGGGAACCGAGTCCCGCAGGCCCGGGCTGTGTGCACATGACCTGGAGTCCCAACTGGTCTCGGAAACCCACATGATCAGCCAGGCGTGGTGACTCACACCTGTCATCTTCTCAGGAGGCTGAGATCTGAGGATCGCAGTTGAAATCCAGCCCAAGCAGGAAAGTCCGTGAGACTCTAATCTCCAATAAACCGCCAGAAAACCGGAAGTGGCGCTGTGGCTCAAGAGGTAAAGCACTCGCCTTGAGCTGGAGAGCTGAGGGACAGCGCCCAGGCCCAGAGTTCAAGCCCATGACCAGCCAAAAAAGAAAAAGAAAGAAAAAAGAAACCCACGTGATCCACACTGCAGCTCGGCACACTTAGAAAATCCCCTGTGCGCTCAGGCCGCCCTCCCTACCTCCCTCTGCCCAACCCACACACCCTCCCCCCCCACCCGGTGCCCCGTGGCCGTCCAGCTGTGGACTGGCTGGGCCGGATGCCATTTAGCTTTCCTGCCCCAGGGCCAGACCTTAGAGGCTGAGTCTGCTGGCCCGAGTCCATCCATCCATCCATCCATCCATCCTTCACTGCTAGCCCCTCCCCCCCCCACTGCTCCCAGAGGAGGCAGAAGAGGGAGGCCGTGCACCTGGAGGGGCGAAGCATGGCTGCCCCCGTCCCTCAGCTTCAGCTGCTAAACCATCCCATCCACCCTGACTCTTCTAGGAGGCAGAGCTATTTCCATTGTAGTCAGGGAAACTGAGACTCGAGAAGGAGAAGAACCCAGGGTGAAGGAAGGAAGCACCCAGGAGGACTTCTTGGAGGGGGTGGCAGCGGAAGGGGAGGAGGCGGAGCTCAGCTGTGCCCAGCGAGCCAGACCTCCGGGCACGCAGACTAAAACAGGAAGGGCTGCAGGCCATGGCCTGAACATTCATTGATTTACTTATTTAGTGTTGGTCGTGGGGCCTGAACTCTGGGCCTGGGCGCTGTCCCTCAGCTCTTCAGCTCAAGACTAGCGCTCTACCACTTGAGCCACAGCGCCACTTCCGGTTTTCTGGTGGTTCATTAGAGAAGAGTCTCACGGGCTTTCTGGCCCGGGCTGGCTTTGAACCGTGATGCTCAGCTCTCAGCCTCCTCAGTAGCTAGGGTGACAGGCGTGACTCCTGGCGCCTGGCTGTGAACATCTATTAAGTGCCTTCTGGGTGCCTTTCCCACAGTACTGGGGTGGCGGCAGGTTCACAGGAAGCGCTAGTGCTGGGGGTGGGGACCCCTCAGCTTCGGTCCAGGCTCTTCCAGGCAGGGGTGGGGGCGGCTGGCGGTGAGAGCAGAGCAGTCCGCACTGCCCAGAGCCCAGAGGCCCCCTGTGCCCTCCTCCCTCTCCCTCGGCACCCCCACAGTGGGGAAGGCAGCCCATCTAGGACCCCCAGTTTTGTATTTGGGGGTCCCCTTCCTATCCTGTATAGCAGCCCTCAGTTGGGGGTGCTGACCACTGGGCCAACATGCTTGATCTGACCCCTGCCCACCACAGGCCAGGCGGGGACCAACCCTGAGCTGACCTCTAGCTGAGCTGGCCCTCGGTGGAACAGCTCCTTTCCTGGGGCAGGGAAGCCCATCCGGAAGTCACCACCCTGCCACCCCGCACGTGGGTGGGAGGGGCCTTCTCTGGGCAGGAAGCTACCCTGTGTTTTGCTGATGTGTGTGTGTGTGTGTTGGGGCCAGTACAGTGGCTTGAATTCAGAGCTTCACATTCTTACTTGGCTTTCTTTTTTTTTTTTTTGGCTCAAGGCTTGAAACACACCTCTAAACCCAGCTTTACTTCTTGCTGGTTTATTGGAGTTAAGACTCTCATGGACTTTTCTTCCCTGGCTGGCTTCAAACAGTGGTCCTCAGATCTCAGCCTCCTGAGCTGTTAGGATTTCAAGTGTGAGCCTGAGCGCCGGCTTTTCTGCTGTTTCTTAGGCATTCATCTCAGATGGGGTTCTAAAGGACAAGCTCCCTGTGGAGGTATATCATTGCCCCTAATTTATAGCCAAGAAAACTGAGTTCAGAGGGCACAAGCCACTTACCCCAGGCCACACAGCAAGGGCTCATCAAGACAAGGACTGGGGCTCCCGGGATGCACCCCTGCAGCCCAGATGATTCTTTAGACAGGACAATGGGCATGCCCTCATCTTAGATTCAGAAAAACAGGGTGCCAGGCACTGGCGGTTCACACATGTCATTCTAGCTACTCAGGAGGCTGAGATCTGAGGATCTTGATCCAAAACCAGCCTGGACAGGAAAGTCTATGAGACTCTTACCTCCAATTAACCAGCAAAAGAAGAAGAAAGAAAGGAGGAAGAAGGAGAGGAGAAAGAGGAGGAAGAGAAGGAGAAGGACGAAAAGGTGGAGAAGGAAGAAGGGGAGGAAGAGGAGGAGGAGGAGGATAGAGAAGGAAGGAAGGAAGGAAGGAAGGGAAAGAGAGAGAAAGAAAGAGAAGAGGAGAAGGAGAAGAGGAGGAGGAGGAGGAGAAAGAGGAGGAGGAGGAGGAGGCGGTGGTGGAGGAGGGGAGCTGTGGCTCAGGTGGTAGAGTGCCAGCCTTGAGCAAAAAAAGCCAAGAGAGTGTGAGGGCCTGAATGCAAGCCCTTGTACTGGCACGAAAGGAAAGGAAAGGAGAAAATGGGCTGCGGAGATTCAAAGGGGTCAGAGACTCAGCGGGTGGCCCCAGAGCCCGTTCCTGCAGGACACAGGACAAGCCTTTCTCCTCCGGGCCCTGGTGGCTCAGGCCTGCTACTTGTTACCCTGAAGATCACGAGAAATAACAACCAGGAAATAGACAAAGCTAGCATCCTCCTCGACACTGGCAGGCTCACCCTGGGTTCTCCTCTGTGTCCCTGACCTGGAAGCTGAGGGTCCTGAGGAGCAGGTGTCAGAACCTCCAGGAGCTGGGGGTCCCGGGGAGGCCTCAGAGCCACAGGTCCGAGCCGGCACCTGCTACCCGGCCCGCTGGACAGCCGGGTTGTCCTGGGCCGCTGGCGCCACCTGGTGGCTGATGTGGGAACCCCCCCACAGCAACTTCCTCCCCTCCAGGGGGGAAGCCACGGGCCACCCCCTCCTGAGCTCAGGCCTGGGCCTGATTGACGGCCGGGCCTCCGTGGAATCAGAAGTTTGGGGCCACCGAGCCCTGAACATTCTGGGCGCTGTGGGAGCAGGGGCGCTAGGCGGGGTCTCTGCCATGGGCCTTTCCCTCTCCAGTGGGGAGGAGGTGTTCCAGTCCCATCCTTTCTGGGCAGCAGGGCTCCCCAGGGCGGCTCAGCCAATTAAGGAAACAATTAGCCTCCCCTCAGGTGATGTCAGGCTGGCTTTATCGCCACAGTTCTCTGGTTCCTTGGGACACGTGTGCGCGCACGCGCATGTGTGTGTGCATGTGTATGTGTATGTGTGTGAGAGAGAGAGCACTAATTATGCAGACTCCTGACTCCAGCTCAGAGATTCTGCTCCACCAGGTTTTGTGTGTGTGCATTCATGTGTGCATGTATGTGCGCGTTGACACGCGCTTGCTGGGGTGTTTTGGCAGAACCTGGCCCTTGCATTGGAGCCCACCCCTCCCCCAGCCACGGCGGCCCTCCTCCTCTCCCTCTCCCTGGGAAGGTGGGTGGGTTGGGGTCCTAGGAAAAGGTCCACTTGTCCTTTGAATCCCAGCCTTGTCTCCCAGGCCTCGCAGAGCCTGTTACTTATCAGTGACTCGGAGGTGGCTTTTGATCCTTACAAGGTGCTGATAGAAAGGCAGACAGACATCCTGCCTTGGTCTCTGGTCAGCCTGTCCCCTGAGGAGGCCCTGTCACAGAGCGGGAGCCAGGTATCGCCTAGAGAAGGTGTGGCTCCAGGGGTAGAGAAAAACACAAGTGTAAGGCCCTGAGTTTAAGACCCAGTATCAGCAGCAAAGAGGTGGGGGCAGGAGGCGAGGGAGGGAGAGAGGGAAAACACACCCAGGAGTGTTGGAGGAGAGGCTGGGACGTCTGGTCTAGTCTAAGACTAAGGGGGGGGGCTGTCCTCCTCAGCCCCTCTTCTAATGCAAAGCCAGGGTGCGCCCGGCTCTGCTGCCCCGGGGCCCCACTCCGCCCCGCCATCTGCTGGCCTCAGGAAGATGGGATCTACGTAGAACACGGCCGCCCCTCAGCCTCCTGCCCTGAGCCAGGGGATGGGGTCTCAGTGCTTGGCCTTGGAGAGGGCATGAGGCTCCTTGTCCAGCCTTGGCCCTGTAATCCCACCCTGGCCCACCAGAGGCTGTGCATGAGGAGGAGGCGCAAGGGGAAAGGCTGTGTGTCTCCTGCCAGCTCTGGGCATGGGTCCAGCCTCGCTGCTACACCTGGGCCGGGACGGGGAAATTGCTTTGCTCAGCCAGGGGGGCGGGGGGGCGGGGGCTGCACCCAGTGTCCTCCACAGCAGGCTCACAAGCAGCCTGTGCTGGCCTTGGGGTGTCGCCTCCCCCGTGGCAGGCTCCTCACCTGCTCCACCTCCGGCAATCCCATTTCCCAGGGAATGGTGGCCCTGGCTTCGCAGGTGCGCAGACCCAAGCACTTCTCTTCCTGAATGGATGCGTGAGTGGCTGAGCAAATGAATGGCCGGATGGGCGGATGGATGAACAGGTGGATCAGTAGATGGAAGAGTGGGTGGATGGAGGAGAACGGACAGAAGAAGCCCTTTGGGGAACTCTTCTCCCCTTAACTCAGGAAAAGGACACCTGAGTGGATTCTAATCAAATCAAGAGCAGATCACCGGGCCTTTGGCCGTCAACCTGGACCCAGTAGATGGAAAACCCGGAAGCAGCAGGCAAACAGCCCCAGATCTGCGATCTTCCTTCCCTTCCATCCTACAGGTGTTAGCTGTCCAGAGCGGAGCACCCAGAACCTCAGAAAAAGAAGCCCCTGCCCTGAGCCCGCCCACTCTGTGGGGGAGGCCGGGAAAGGGAGAGGCAGGGAGGGCAGGAGGTGGGGGGCAGGCTGCTCAGGGGAGCAGACAAGGGCTCTGGGGAAGGAGGGGCTCCCTGCTGCGGCCCCTCCCTCCATGGCTTGGCCCCGCCCCCAGCACCACCTGCTGATTCCCTGCCCAAGTGCCTTTTGCCAGCGCCTCCCCGGCCCTGGGTGGATGGGTCCCGTCCCCCATCTGTGAGCCCCATCAGGTCTCCACCCAGAATCCCCTTCTCCAGGTGGAGACATGCGGGTGCATTGGGCTTCGACCCTTCCCCGCAGAGCAACCCCCGCCTCCAGCTCTTTCTGACCAGATGCCACTGGACACTCCGGTCTTGACAGATGTCTCCCCCATGTGTTTTGGGGTCATTCCAGCTTGGAGCTAAGGAGACCCTGTGCGGCGTCCCTTCCTTCCACCGGGGCTCTGGGGCTTTGGTGGCAGCCGCAATGCTGGCCAGGGGTGCCCCCCAGGTGCCAAGACCTGGGCAGAGTGGCCCTTGGGGACAGGGGCTGGGTTAAAGGGCGCCTCCCCTTCCCCTTCCCGCCACCCTCAATCCAAGCCCTTGCACCCTTGCTTCTTTGATCTGGAAAAAGTCCTCACCAGGCTGTGCGATTCAGACTGTGGGGGGCGGTAGGTGAGGAAGCTGGAATAAGGCCAGGGCACCCCCAAGACCCCGTGGTGGGGGAAAGGGGTCTGGGGGGCGGGGAAGGCTGGGAAGTGGGCAGGGGACCAAACTTGCTGATGGGCACCGATGGCACAGCCCTGGGGGAGCACAGCGCTGTCCCCACTTCACAGCGACGGAGCCCCGGGAGAGGCACGGACAGGAAGACATGGCCTCCAGCCCCTCTGCTCACCCCCAGGGCAGAAGAAGCTGGCCGTGGGCTCAGTGGGTCTCTGGGCTGGTGGCTTGGGTGTTTGCCAGAGGCCGTGCGAAGGCCTGCTCCCCAGCTGGCCGCACCGTGGGGGCCGGTGGAGCCCTTAGCTCCACCGTGGGAGGACGGAACATGGATTCTTGGGGCATGGCCAGGAGGGGGCTATGGGGACCTGGTTCCTTTCTTTCTCTTCTGCTTCCCTGCCACCCTGAGGTGAGCAGCTTTCCTCCACCTGCCTACCCGCCATGACGCTCAGCCACGCCCCAAAGCAAGGGAGATCTCCTCAGGCATTTTGTTATAGCAAAACTAAAGCTAACACATGAAGTACCAAGCTCACCCAGTTCTGAAGGACTTCTCATTGCAGAAAGAAACAAAACATAATTACAACACCCCACCTCCCCAATTAGGCACAGCAGTGTCGACGAATTGTTGTTTCATTGTGACAAGAACAGAAATCACACAGTACCGAGCTTCAAAGACAGATGAGTAACATCATCAGCTCAGTACAATCATCCAACGACCCAGACAAGTAGGGCTTTTGTGTCCTAACTGCCTGACCACCTCTCAATAACCCATTCCTTTGTTTGTGCCAGTACTGGGGCTTGAACTCGGCCCGGGTGCCGTCCCTCAGCTCAGAGCTAGAGCTTGAGCCCCAGCACCATGGTTTTTTGTTTGTTTTTGTTTTGCTTTGCTTTTTTGGTAGTTAACTGGAGCTAAGAGGCTCACAGAATTTCCTGCCCAGCCTGGCTTTGAACCTTGATCTTCAGATTGCAGCCTCCTGAGTAGCTAGGATGACAAGTGTGAGCCACAGGTGCCTGGAGCCCAGTCCCAGGCTCATGCGTTGTCTGTTGCCCTTTGGATGAGGATTTTGTAGTGCTCTGTTGGATAGAGAGATTGAAAACTTGGATTCAGTTCCTTTCCTATAGGAGCATGAGGCATGTCGGGGGTTCTCCCCTGGGGGCTGACGGGAAGGTTTATTGGCTGGACCCCAGTCACTTCCTGGCTTTGATATAGGAGTCCATTATGAGTTTTATGTTGTCTTTGTCGATGTCCACATTTCATGCCAAACCAGCAAGAAATTTAAATGCTTTCCCACAGTACCTTTGGGTTTCTTCTTCATTCATTGGCAGGAATGTTCCAGAAGCCATCTGTGCCCTCGGACAGCCAGCAATAACTGAATTCCACATGCATCTAACATTGAGCCACAGAAAATATCCCATAATCCCAAGCTTAAGGCATTCCGCCACCGGTCGTCCCCCCCCCAGCCCCCAGCATATGCATGGCTAGCCCAACACCAGCCAACTGGACTGGAGGAAGAGGGGAGGAAACAGAGGTCAAGATACTTAACCAACTGAGAGTTTTTGTTTTTGTAAACATTATACGTGACCTTGTGAACACTTTGCAATGACTGATTGTAATTCGGTATCATAAAAAACTTTTTACATGGCGTCAGTGGCTCTGCCGGTAATCAGGAGGCTGAGATCGGAGGATCGAAGCCCAAGCCAGCTCAGGCAGGAAAGTCTGTGAGACTCATATCCAATTAACTACCAGAAAACCAGAAGTGGCGCTGTGGCTCAAAATGGTGGAGTGCTAGCTAGCATTGAGTGAAAAAGCTCAGGGACAGCACCCAGAACCTGAGTTCAAGCCCCAGACCAACCAAAAAACAAAAACAGAAGGAAAAAAATCACCACACACAGTTTTTTGTGTATATGCGAGTGCTGGAGTTTAAACTCAGGGCCTTGTGCTCTTACTTTGCTTTTTCAACCAAAGCTGGCACTCCACTATTTGAGCCACAATTCCACTTAAGCTTTTTGGTGGTTAATTGGAAATAAGAGTCTTGGAGACTTTTCTGCTGGTCTGACTTTGAACCACAATCCTCAGATCTCAGCCTCCTGAGCAGCTAAGGTTACAGGCGTGAGCCACAGGTGCCTGGATGAACAAATTTATTTTTACTCAATGCAGAGAAAAAAAAAATTGTTCCTGAAAGTGTTCCCAAAGCCAAGCCCCGGTGGCTCACGCCTGTTATCCTAGCTACTCAAGAGGATGAGATCTGAGGATCACTGTTCGAATCCAGCCCAGGCGGGAACACCCGTGAGACTCTTATCTCCAATAAACCTCCAGAAAACTGGAAGTGGCGCTGTGGCTCAAGTGGTAGAGTGCTCGCCTTGAGCTGAAGAGCTGGGGGACAGCGCCCAGGCCCAGCGTTCAAGCCCCACGACTGACAAAATAAAAGTTCTCAAAGGATGCAGTCACCAAACTCTCTCTTGTTCATCATTTCACTCACGACATCCAGCCTCCCTGCATACACCCCGGTGTGGAGGGGGGAGGTCTGCCTTCAGGACTCCGTCTCAATATGGAGACCGGAGGTCGGGACCTTGGGTAAGTGGTCCAGAATGTCTGACGTTCCCTCCCTGGTTGGGAGACAAGTACATTTGCTTTGGCACAGAAGAGTCTTGTGAGCAGTGGGAGGCCCAGGTGCATGGAGCCCCTCTCCCCATTAGGAGCCAGCCAGGGGCTGGCTCAGTGGTAGAGTGCTTGCCTTGCATGCATGAGGCCCTGGGTTCAATTCCTCAGCACCACATAAGCAGAAAAAGCCGGAAGTGGTGCTGTGGCTCAAGTGGTAGAGTGCTCGTCTTGAGCAAATGAAGCTCAGGGACAGCACCCAGGCCCAGAGTTCAAGCCCCAGGAGTGTCAAAAAAAAAAAAACAATAAAGCCAGCCATTGTGTGGGTGGTGTGTCCCTGGGGGACCTGTTGGGGTGATCCCGGAGCCTGCCTATCTCTGCAGGCAGGAGAAGGGGCATGACTTGTGCATTGATTGGATCTTTCTCTTTCTGTTGGACCCCTCCGGCTCCTCCCGGCTCAGGGTCTTGAGCTCACTCAGCTTACTTGTTCAGCTGGCACTCTACCACTTGAGCCATACCTATTACCCAGTTTTTGTTTGTTTTTTACTGGCTATTTTGGAGATGGAGTATCTCAGCTTTTCTGCCAAAGCTACCCTCACCCCACGATCTTCTAGATCTCAGCCTCCTGAATCGCAAGGATTACAGGCCTGAGCCACCAGCGCCTGGCTGTGAAGGAGCTGTTGGAACCCCTCTCTAAACTGGGCTGTGCTATGGCTCATTAGGAAAATGGGGCCCTGGGGCCCACAGCACCCTGCTTTTGAGCTTGTTCCTGCCCACCCTGGGGGTTCCCTCCCGCTGGCTGGCCAGCAGCTGGACTGAAGAAAGAGAGCCCAGGCGGCTCCCTCTCAGGTCTGATGGATGCCAGAAGACTCCTGTTCCCACAGCGGAGAACTCCAGTCCACACTTTGCCTCCAACTCAATCTGTCGCCTCTCCATCCTGGCATCAAACGTCTGTTTGATCAGCTTTCATCCATTTTCTGGAAATATGGCGATTGAGGGAGGTTCTGAATGGTGTAGAATTTTATCAGCTGCACCCCAGATCCATATCAGGGCAACCAAGAACCTGACACTGGGTGGCTGCCCGACTCCCTGCCAGCCCCTTTAACACCTGTGTCCTGAGGCTGGGCCCCTCTCCTCTGCCAGAGCTGGGGGGGGGGGAGGGAGGAGCAGCTTCTGGCAGAGATAGGGTGCCCTCTGCCCCCCCAGGTCAGCTAGGCAAAAGGGGTGAGACAGGCCTGGGAGGTGAGCTGTGTGTCTCTCTTCTGATGCCCTAGGCTGGTGCCCGGGCCAGCCCCCCTGACTGCCCGCGCCATGGGTGGGCACAGGCTGCGGCGTCTTTAGTAATAAGCTTTCTCATTTGGTAGCAAATCCCAGGCTTAGGAGGCAGTTTTTCAACCCTTTTCTCCCTCAAGTCTCTCACGAACCCCTGGAGGGGGGTGGAGAAGAACACTGAGGGGGAGGGGCTCCCTGGGGGCTGGGCTGGCTGGGACCCCTTGGCAGAGCCCCCCCCCCCGAAACTTCCAGAACCAGAAAGGAGGCAGAAGTCAGCCAGGCCGACAGCAGGGACTGGCGAGGCCAAAGTGAACCCACTTGAGATCCTATGCACTGGCTCCCAACCTGTCAAGAAAAAGCAAATGGCGCCCAACCCAGCTCCTCCCCAGGGCAGGGCCCAGCCTGGCGCTCCTCCGCTCCCTCCCGGGAACTAGGCTGGGATTGCAGAAAGGGGGCATGGGAAGTGGAAAGCCCGCTGGTGGCTCCCGCCTGTCATCCTAGCTACTCAGGAGGCTGAGATCTGAGGATCACTGTTCAGAACCAGCCCGGGCAGGAAAGTCAGTGAGACTCTTACCTCCAATTAACTACTCAGAAAAAGCCAGAAGTGGCCCTGAGGCTCAAGTGGTAAGAGCGCTAGCCTTATGCAAAAGAAGCTGAGGGACTGTGCTCTGGTCCTGAGTTCTAGCCCCAGGACTGGTCAAAACAAAAGCAAGAAGTGGAACTGTGGCTCAGGTGGTAGTATCTCTCCCCCCCCACCCCCCCCCCCGCCTTCCCGCTTCCCCCCAATGGGATGGGGAAGAGAGTGGGGGAGGGCAGAAATAACCCTGCAAAGGGGGGGAGGGACAGCCCTGCAGGGGTAGGGGAGAGAGGGACAGCCGCAGGGGGTCTGGAGGTGACAGAGGAGGCCAGCTGAGGCCAGCATGGCCACCAGGCCAGCACTGAGGCCCCAGGCTTAGAAACACCTGCTGAGGCCGGTGGCTCACACCTGTCATCCCACTACCCAGGAGGCTGAGATTTGAGGATTAATGTTCAAAGCCAGCCTGGAAAGGCTGTGAGACTCACCTACAATTAACCAGCAAGAAGCTAGAACTATGTGGTAGCACGCCTTGAGCAAAGAAGCTCAGCGATAGCACCCAGGTCCTGAGTTCAAGCCTCACAGCTGACAAAAAAAGAAAAAAGAAAAGTCAGCCTGGAGGCAAGGTCCCTGACAAAGCGGGGCTGGCCCCTTCCTCTCAGCCTCTGTCTCATTGGGAGAAGTGGACTGTCTGTCCCTGCATGGGACAAGAGAAGACAACGCTCCAGGCCACTGGACCTGACTTGCTCCTAGGTCTTTTTTTTTTTTCTTTTCTTTTTCTGGAATTTGCAATCCTCCTGCCCCAGCTGGGATTACAGGTGTGTACCACTGCACCTGACATTTAGATCTTATCATTAACTATTGAAGTAGACATATACCCAGAAGTCTATATGACTGTCTTTTGCTGCATTGGCGATTCAAATGAACAGCCTGGCTGAGTGCTGGTGATTACCCCTGTAGTCCTAGCTACTCAGGTGGCTGAGATCTGAGGATGCCCGATCGAAACCAGCCTGGGCTGGAAAATCCATGAGATTCTTATCACCAGTTAATCATCAAAGGCTTTGCACTTCAATCCTTAGATCTCAGCCACCTGAGTAGCTAGGATTATAGGTGTGAGCCACTGGCACCTGAAATCTTCCTTACACAAGACTCACATGTGTTCTATGACTTGAGCCCCGTCTCTGCTTCCAGCTCTGTGGTGGTTAATTAGAGATAAGAGTCTCTCAGATGGGCTGGGAAGGTGGCTCAGTGGTAGAGCGCTTGTGTTGCATGCTTAAGGCCCTGGGTTCGATTCCTCAGCACCACATAAGCAAAAAGAAAAAAGCCGGAAGTGGCGCTGTGGCTCAAGTGGTAGAGCGCTAGCCTTGAGCTGAAGAGCTGAGGGACAGCGCCCAGGCCCAGAGTTCAGGCCCCATGACCGGACCCAAAAAAAAAAAAAAAGAGTCTCTCAGATGTGTCTGCCTGGGCTGTTCTTTGTTGTTGTTGTTGTTGTTGTTGTTTTGGGTCCGGTTGGGTTGTGGGGCCACCTTCCTGAGCCACCTTCCCAGCCCATGCCTGGGCTGGTTTTGAACCCCCATCCTCACCTGACAGACTCCTGTGTTACAAGCATGCGCCGTGGGCACCCACCACTCCAGGCCTTTCACTTGGGCTGTCCCAGCTACCACCGCCTCCGGGCGGGCCTCCTCCTGCCAGGCGGGCCTCCCCAGTAAGGGCAGTTGCCCGGCTCTGTCCCCTCTCCCAGGCACGGCCAGCCTCTACTCTGTCCCCTGGGATTGTCCTCCTGGAATCTCCTAGGCCTCTCCTAGCGCCCCACGTCTCCCACTAATCACAGCCCACGACCCAAAGAAGGTGGTTTGGGCTCTGTGCCCTGGCTGGCGGGAAGGGTGGGGGGAGAGCGAGGCTCCCTGCAAAGCCAGCTGTGGCCCTCCGCCCTCTGCCCTCCGCCCTCTGCCACCCTCCATGAGCGGCTGATCTCTCAGGATGAGCTAGAAAAAAATCCCCCCCTGATCCCCAGAGGTGAGGAGGGTGCTCATTTAGATCAGCACAGGTGGAGAGCGGCGGGGACTAAAGGAGATCCCCAGCAAGTCCAGACTTCATTGGTGTGCTTTGAGGGGGTTTGAAGTCCAGATGGCTCAGCGTGCAAGGTCGGGGGCTCCATGGCCAGCAAGGAAGACTGGCTTCAGGCACAGATGGGGTGCGCTCCGGAGGGGCGTCTTCCTGCTCAGAGATGAGCTCCAAACCCAATCTCAGCTCACACGGTCGATTGGGATCAATGCCTGGGCCCAAGAGGCCAGAGCAGCAGGCCAGCTAAAACACACGACCGCTTCCAATGCGCAAGCGCCAAAATACATTATTCCAGCTCTGAGACTCACTGTTTCCTCATTTCCTCACTTCTGTGACTGACCAGCTCTGTACACCGTCTTTATAACAACATCAAAAATACAATACACAGGAGCTGGGCGCTGGCGGCTCACGCCTGTCATCCTAGATACTCGGGAGGCTGAGATCTGAGGATCAAAGCCAGCCCAGGCAGGACAGTCCATGAGATTCTCATCTACTAAGCACCAAAAAAAGCTGGAATTGGTGCTGTGGCTCAAGTGGTAGAATGCTAACCTTGAACAAAAAGAAGCTCAGGGACAGCACCTAGGCATGGAATTCAACAAGCCCTAGGACCTGCACCAAAACAACACAACCAAGGGCTGGGAAGGTGGCTCAGTGGTAGAGCGCTTGCCTAGCATGCATGAGGCCCTGGGTTCGATTCATCAGCACCACATACACAGAAAAAGCCAGAAGTGGTGCTGTGGCTCAAATCATAGAGCACTAGCTTTGAGCAAAAGACGCTCAGGGACAGTGCCCAGGCCCTGAGTTCAAGCCCCATGATTGGCAAAAACAAGAAGAAACAGGATGAGTGCCAGTGGCACAAGTCTGCATCTAGAAATGAACTTCCAAAAAATGATCAATTTAATAATAAAAACTTAAATTCAGGACAGATGAATGTGGAATGATAAACCGGAAGATATAAGAAGTAGAGGGCTGGGAAGGTGGCTCAGTGGTGGAGCACCTGCCTTGCATGCATGAGGCCCTGGGTTCAATTCCTCAGCACCACATAAACAGAAAAACCCAGAAGTAGCGCTGTGGCTCAAGTGGTAGAGTGCTAGCCTTGAGCTGAAGAGCTGAGGGACAGCGCCCAGGCCCAGAGTTCAAGCCCCAGGACCAACAAAAAAAAAGACTGAAGAAATATTCAAAGACACAGTGGCCATGAGGCTGGTGGTTTGTCTTTGCATAGGGTCAGTGACTGTTTACAGCCCCGCACAGCCCTGGCCCTGGCTGAGTTTCTGAGAACTGAAAGACATCAGGAAGGTCAGGGAGGGGAGAGGAGGGGAGGGGAGGGGGGAAGGGAAGGGAGGGGCATCCCAGCTCATAGCTCAGGGGCTGCGCAGCTGCCTAGTGTGTGTGAATAGAATACCTGAGTTTGATTCCCAGCTCCACAAAAAGAAAGAAAGAGAAAGGAAGGAAGGAAGGAAGGAAGGAAGGAAGGAAGGAAGGAAGGAAGGAAGGGGAAAAGCACGAGGGAGCTTTTCAAATACGCAATACCGCCCCAAGTGAACAATAGTCCTTCCAAATTGCAGTAGATATTAAACTTTAGGATTAGAGATCAGAAATCAGATTTCCCAGGAATTCTTGGACAATTCTCAAATCACAAAGCTAAGAATTATTAAGATAGGGCTGGGAAGGTGGCTCAGTGGTAGAGTGCTTGCCTTGCATGCATGAGGCCCTGGGTTCGATTCCTCAGCACCACATAAGCAAAAAGAAAAAAGCTGGAAGTGGCGCTGTGGCTCAAGTGATAGAGCGCTAGCCTTGAGCTGAAGAGCTGAGGGACAGCGCCCAGGCCCAGAGTTCAGGCCCCACGACTGGACCCAAAAAGAAAAAAAGAATTATTAAGATATGTCCAAGATTATTCCTACTCTTCGCCTGTTGTATAAACCTACTTCACCGATGAGGAGAATTACAATGAACGGCTCACACCTGTAATCCTAGCGACTGGGAACACTGAGATCAGGAGGATCGCTGTCCAAGACCAAGCCCAGGCAAAGAGTTTGTGAGACCCCTTCTCAACCGGCAGCTTGGCACATCTGTCATTATACTCCCTGGGAGCTGGGAGGAGGAGGGTCACCGTTCTGGGAGAGCCCACGCGGGAAATCCCGCAGACCCCATCTGCGCAGTTCACAGCTGCATCTCAGTTCTAGCATGGAGGAAAAAAAGACCCAGGAAATATCAACGTAGGTGTGCACCAGAGCAGGACGGGAGACCCAGGAAATATCAACGTAGGTGTGCACCAGAGCAGGACGGGAGACCCATCTCAACCATGATCAGTGTGCAAACGGAGCTGTGGCTCTGTTTCTCTTTTTTTCTTCCCTCCTTCCTCCCCTCCTCCCTCCCTCCTTTCCTCTTCCTTTAATCCCCCTTCCCTCTTCCTTCTTTTCCCTCCTTCCCTCCCTCCCTTCTTTCCTTTCTCCCTTCCTTCCTCCTTCCTCTTCTTCCTTTCCTTCCTTCCTCCCTCATCCTTCCCTTCCTTTCTCCCTCTCTTTCTTTTCCTCCTTTCCCCTGTCTCCTCCCTTTTCCTGTTCCTCTCCCCCCTCCCTGCTGTGTTTTTCTCCCTCTTCTCTCTCCCTCCCCTCTCTCTCTCTCCTTCCTCTCCTCCCATCCACCATTGGATCCAGGGCCGCAAGCTCTGAGCAGATCTCCTGTCCTGGTTTGTGGCCCAACAACATCTCCCATGCATGGTTCAACTTTAATTTTTTCTCTCTCATACACACAAAAAAAACCTGTTTTCCTTTCCCCCAAATTTCCGACTGACTTTGTTTTCTAGCATGCAGGATTTGAACAGAATAGGAACTGGAGCTGGGCGCTCAGAGGGAGAGCACCGCCAGCGAGCCAGAGCTCCGCCAAGAAAGAAGGGAAAAGGCTGGGAGGGAACGGAACGGCTGGGAGGGGCAATGGAGGGGGCCGGTGTTGCCGGGACGCAGCTCCCTGGGGGACGCACCTGCCCGGCCAGGGAGCCCAGCACTGGAAACAAGGGGAAGGGTGAAAAGGCGCAGCAGAGGAGCTCACTGGGCAGGGATGAAAGTGAAGGAGACTCGTGAGTGGAGGGAGGGACTGGAGAGAAGGAGGGAACAGAAGACACTGAATGAAAGGAAATGCGCTCTTGACCTGACTCACGTAATTGTAATCCCTCTGTGCATCACCTCCATAAAAACAATAAAGTAAATTAATTTAATAATAATTACTAAAAAGAAAAACCCGTGGGGGCTGACACCTGTAATCCTAGTCCTCAGGAGGCTGAGATCTGAGGATCGTAATTCAAAGCCAGTCCAGGCAGGAGAGTTCATGAGACTCTTTTTTTTTTTTTTTGCCAGCCCTGGAGCTTAAGCTCAGGGCTTGGGTACTGTCCCCGAGCTTCTTTTGCTTAAGGCTTTTTCTGTGTATGTGATGCTAAGGAATCGAACCCAGGGCTTCATGCATACTAGGCAAGCACTCTACCACTGAGCCACCTTCCCAGCCCTCCATGAGATTCTTTTTTTTTTTTCATTTATTAGTTTTATGTTTATTTCCAGTTGGTAGGTATTACTTCCAGATTTAATCCAGTAATGAGTCTGTACTTTTTTTTGGTTTTTGGTTTTTTTTGCCGGTCATGGGGCCTGAACTCTGGGTCTGGGCACTGTCCCTCAGCTCTTCAGCCCAAGGCTAGCGCTCTACCACTGGAGCCACAGCGCCTCTTCCGGCTTTTTCTGTTTATGTGGTGCTGAGGAATCGAACCCAGGACCTCATGCTTGCAAGGCACGCACTCTACCGCTGAGCCACCTTCCCAGCCCTCCATGAGATTCTTATCTCCAATGAACCACCAGAAAACCAGAAGTTAAGCTGTGGCTCAACTGGTAGAGCATTGGCCTTGAGCAAAAAAAAAAAAACAATAGCCAAGCAAGAACACAAGGCTATTAGTTCAAATCCCAGTATTGGCACAATGCAAATGTACATATACCACACACACACACAGAGCTCACATATAAGCAACAACAAAATATAGGCACAAATTCTGGAACAAATTCTTTCCATTTGGGAGACAAGTTAGATCTGTATTTCACACCCCATAACTCAGAGGTGTAAATCAGATCATTGCATTTGTAGTAAACTGTCCAGCAGAGAAACGGGCAAGGACAACAAAAGGCCATTTACAAAGGAGGAAATCGAAACAGTTCATTAAAAAGGTGAAGAGAGGTTTCACTGAATCCATATGAGGGGAAACGAAGATGAGACGACAGCAAAATATCAGGTTGTCCAAAGCAAGAGCACCGATGGCACCAAGTGCTGACACCAGCAGGAGAGAAGAGGCCACGCCCACCAGGGTCAGGGCCACCGTCTGGAGGACAGGTGACATTTCCAGTGCCAGCCAACCTATGCATGTGCAAAGACCCTATGTTTCTATCTCAATGCAAACACCCTAAAGACATCTGCAGACAGGAGCCCCCTCCATATCCCAAAGAAAGTTCCAGAAGCACCCTGGGTATCAGAGACAAGTAGGAAATAGGTCCTTCAATGGCAGAAAAGAGAGATCACCTTGCATTTGTGTAACAGATCAATGCAGAGCAGTAAAAATAAATGGACACTAAACATACCCATGCAATCAATCTTGAAAATACGCAGGTGCAGACAGAGGCAAGAGGATCACAGTTTGAAGACAGTCCAGGACAAAGTTCTCCAGACTCCACATCGAAACTAGGACAAAGCTGGGCGCCTGAGACCGGAAGCCACTCCAGGAGACGCCTTATCTCCAATGAACCACCAACATGCCAGAAGTGGAGCCGTGGCTCACGTGACAAAGCAAAGGCGAGTCCTCAAGTTCAAACCCCGGCCCTGGTAGAATGAGGAAGAGAGTCTGGACAGGGAATCCCAGGGCTCCCCACTTGGTGGGGGGGCGCTTCCTCCAAGTGACCACTAGGTGGCGCCACAGAGTTCATTAGTCTCCTGGTCTGAGACCAAGGCATCAAACCCAGGGGGAAATCTCTGCTGGGCTCCTCTAGCTTCTGATGGTCTCTGGCTGGAACAGATTAAATGTGTGTGCCCCCACACCCCACAATTCACATATTGGAACCCTGGCCCCAGCCTGATGGTTGGTTTTAGAAGGCAGGACCTGCAGGAAGAACTTAGGTTCAGATGAGGTCATGAGGGTGGTACCCACCACCTGAGATCAGTTCCCTTCTAGGAAGGGACGCCCCCCCAAGCTCTGCCCCCCAGCCTCCCTCCCCCTACAGCATTTGAGGACACAAGAAGAAGCCAGCCCATCCAGGCCGGCTTTGAACTTGACCTTCTAATATGCTAAGTACCAGTTGATAATGGTTCCAATCTTAGTGTCCCAAAGTGCTATGCTTAATTAAAAATTAACTAGATTCCTCTATGGTTTATCTCCTATTGTCACTGTATTTGATTTTGGTGTCCTGGGTATTGTATATACATTTATCTGAATTAGGGAAGGGAAGGGGAACAACAAAATGGGGAGACAAAGCACAAAGGGGGAACCAATGCAATAGTGATACTCACAAGACAACATGTTGGAATAGATCTGTACAACTTTGGAGGTACTGGGGGGAGGGAAAATGGGAGAAAAATGAGGGAAGGGAGCCGGGCGCTGGTGGCTCACGCCTGTAATCCTAGCTACTCAGGAGGCTGAGATCTGAGGATTGCGGTTCAAAGCCAGCCCGGGCAGGAGAGACCGTGAGACTCCTATCTCCAATAAACCACCAGAAAACCGGAAGTGGTGCTGTAGCTCAAGTGGTAGAGCGCTCGCCTTGAGCTGAAGAGCTGAGGGACAGTGCCCAGGCCCAGAGTTCAAGCCCCACGACCGACAAAAAAAGAAAAAAAAAAATGAGGGAAGGGGTAACAAGTTTGACAAGGAATGTACTCACTACCTTACTTAAGTAACTATAACCCCTCTGTACATCACCTTGACAATAAAATTTTAAAAAATAATAAATAAAAAGAAAACAATTAACTAGAGGGGCTAGAAATGTGGTTCAGTGGTAGAGTGCTTGCCTTACATGCATAAAGCCCTGGGTTCGATTCCTCAGCACCACATAAGCAGAAAAAGCCGGAAGTGGTGCTGTGGCTAGTAGAGCACTAATCTTGAGCTGAAGAGCTGAGGGACAGCACCCAGGCCCAGAGTTCAGGCCCCACAACTGACAAAAAAATAATAATAACTATATTGTTTAATCAGCTACTTGAAAACTTTTATCATGCCTTCTATTGAGTTTTGCTTTTACATTTGATTTTTTTTTTTTTGTCAGTCATGGGGCTTGAACTCTGGGCCTGGGCCTGGGCACTGTCCCTCAGCTCTTCAGCTCAAAGCTAGCACTCTACCACTTGAGCCATAGCACCACTTCTGGTTTTCTGGTGGTTAATTGGAGATGAGTCTCAAGGATTTTCCTACATGGGCTGGCTTTGAACCTAGATCCTCAGATCTCAGACTCCTGAGTAGCTAGAATTATAGGTGTGAGCCACTGGCACCCAGCATATGTTTGATCTTTTGTAGCAATTATAGTCAGGCAGGCTGCACTGGTCTGCTGTGTATAAATGGCTTTTACAGTCCTCTGATCAACCGCTACCTAGATGGAAGGGACCCTATGTAATTTTTCTCAATACTCCTACAACCGCAACTCATTCTTACCATCTGTCTGTTTTCCCACTGGTATGAGCATCTGGCCTCTGCCTCCATCCCATCTGCTGGCCTGGAGGATACTGCCAACGGGATCTTTTAGTCAGAGGTAAAAATAATAAGATGAGGGCTGGGAAGGTGGCTCAGTGGTAGAGTGCTTGCCTAGAATGCATGAAGCCCTGGTTTTGATTCCTCAGTTCCACATACACAGAAAAAGCCGGAAGTGGTACTGTGGCAAGTGGTAGAGTGCTAGCCTTGAGCACAGAGAGGCTCAGGGTCAGAGCCAGAGCTTGAGTTCAAGCCCAGGACTGGTGTAGAGAGAGAGAGAGAGAGAGAGAGAGAGAGAGAGGGGAGGGGGGAGTTGGAGGAGCTGTCCTTCAAAATAGATGGTTTTAAACATCCTTAGAAAAGCCCAAAAAGAAATCTGCGCAGCTGTAAAAGTAGATGTGTGTAAATTCTAGAAATTCAGATACTGTCTCCTCAGCCCTTTGGGGTCTGGATAATCAGATTAACGCTATATCTCACTCTGCTCTTAGCTTTAATGAGCTCCTTCCCAAATGGTGCTTTTTCTTGGTACTAATATATGGGAGATATTGATTTGTTGCTTCTTGAACTGTTGCTGTGGCTTGTTACCCTCCCTAATTCTCATATGACTTCCCTTCTAATCTGGAAAAAATTGCTCTTAATGACATCTGATCCTGGCAATCTGACAAATGAATTTCCCTTTTGTGTGTGTGTGTCGGTTGTGGGGCCTCAACTCTGGGCCTGGGCGCTGTCTCTCAGCTCTTCAGCTCAAGGCGAGCGCTCTACCACTGGAGCCACAGTGCCACTTCTGGGTTTTTCTGTTTATGTGGTGCTGAGGAATTGAACCCAGGGCCTCATGCATGCAAGGCAAGCGCTCTACCACTGAGCCATGGTCCTAGCCCCTCTGGACAGAATCTCGAGCAACCAGGCACACGAAGCTACTCACCTGGGAACAACTAAAACTGTAAGCCTTCTAAAGGGACACTACAGTGTTCCTGACTGAAGCAATACCTCTGGCTGCCCTGGCTGTGCTCAGGAGAATGCAAAGCAGGGTAAAGGCCACCACCAGGAGGAAGGGCCCCAGGAAGTGTTCCCAGGGAGCACTGGAAGACAGGTGTCACTAAAGTTAGGCCCCACCTTAGGTTATAAATACTGTATCTCACGCCTGTAATCCTAGCTACTCAGGAGGTTGAGATCTGAGAATCGAGGTTCAAAGCCAGCCTGAGCAGGAAAGTCCATAAGACTCTTATCTCCAATAAACCACCAGAAAACTGGAAGTGGTGCTGTGGCTGAAGTGATAGAGCATTTGCCTTGAGCTGAAGAGCTGAGGGACAGCGCCCAGGCCCAGAGATCAAGCCCCACAACGGACATAAATAAGTAAATAACGAATAAATCCTGTATCTCCTAATCTTCATTGAGCCCTTTTCAGGGTGGGGAGAAGCGTTTCCCACAAAACAAGAAACAGCTATGGTTGTGATTAAAAAAGATGATTGCATGAAATTATACCATGTTTCAGTTTGCCCTTAACCTTAGGTTTGGCTTTTATATCAAAAATTTCCCAACAGGTGAAGAAGTCTTAAACATTAATTGGAAACTTCATTGTGCTTATCAGCCTCAGAGTTCAGGGCAGGTCGAACAGATGAATCAGACTCTTAGGGAAACCTTAGCTGAATTCATTTTAGCGAGCAGTGGAAACTGGGCCAATCTTTTAGCCCTGGTTCTATTAAAAATCCACCGTACTCCCCAGAGGGCGGGTTCACCCCACTCAGTACTGTTTGCAGGTCCCCTGCTTACCCCAGCTCCGCTCTGAAATACTGGCGGAACTAACAATGCTTCCTTGAGCATTAAGAAACTTCTTTCTTACAGGCAACTCAGCCGACAGTACAAAGAAGTTAGTCAACGATGGCCTCACTCCCACCTGGAAGGGACCTCACATTGCCATCCTCACCACCCTCCCCGCCCTGAAGGCAGAGCAGAGGAGATCCCTGCCTGGCTCCCCCTCTCTCTCCCTCCCTCTCTCTCTTTCTCTCTCTCTCTCTCTCTCTCTCTCACACACACACACACACACACAGAAACCTGCTGGCAGCATGGAGGGACATGCAACCTCAGATTTGCTGAAGCTAAGCCTTTTGCATCAACCTGATCTGGGCACTGTCCCTGAGCTTCATTTGCTCAAGGCTAGCGCTCTACCACTTGAGCCACAGCGCCACTTCGGGCTTTTTCTGTGTATGTGGTACTGAAGAATCGAACCCAGGGCTTCATGCATGCTAGGCAAGCACTCTACCACTTGGCCACACTCCCAGACCATCCTCTGCCCTCTTCAGACTGATATTTGTTCTGTGTTCTCTTCATCTGGTCTGCAGCACTAATCCCCACAGACACCTCAGTGTTTAGGAAAAATTGACCCTGACCTCACTCTTACTGGTGTAGGGCAGGTTGAGTTCCAGCTTGACTTGTGTGACTTTTTCCAAGAGGACAAATTCCCAGAACTGGTTTCAAAACTTGTTTAATTGGTCCCCACGGCGAAGAACTCTGATAGTTTCAGCCATGGTCCTTAATTTTACTTCCCTTGGGCACAACCACAAGTTCATATCTTTTCAATTGCTTTGTAAACTTTGTTAAAAATCACCTTTGGAAGTGGCACTGTGGCTCAAGTGGTAGAGCGCTTGCCTTCAGCTGAAAAGCTCAGGAAGAGCCCCCAGGCCCAGAGTTCTAGCCCCATGACCAAAAAAAAAAAAGAATCATCTTAACTGGTCCTAAGGGCCCTAAACAGCCCTTTCGCCAAAGAATCATTGACTTAGTTTCATGTCATAAAACCAGTGGAGAATGGAATGTGGACACGGGAGGACTGACTCCCACTCTGCTCCCAGGTGCTACAGATGCCAGGCAAGCCAGCAGACAAGTGCAGACTGCTTGACCAGGCAGGGCCATCCACCTAAGCCTGGCTGTCAACGAAAAAGCCGACGCCCACCCCCACCCCCACCCCCACCCTAATGGCTTTTTCATTAACCTCTGCCCCTTGGCTCAGACCTCATAAAAACCCAACTCGTGTCCCAGCTCTGACACACAGCCTCCAAGCCCATGGGCAGGCTGTGGCCCTTGCTGCTCTAACTCAATAAACAGTCCTCACTGGTGGAAGATCGAGTCCGGCGTTTCCTTCTTTTCTCCTCCATGTTCCTGCCACCAAGGAATGCCGTCTTGTCCTCCTCACCATCTTGGCACCTTGCCCTGAGCCCCTAATTCTTCCTCACCTGATCTGCTTTATTTGTGTAAAACACTTTTGTTAGGTTGAATTCCTCACACCGTATGTGGCTTTGGCTATCTAAGCTTTGTGCTAGCTATATTTGGGGGACACGAATCCGCTTGCAGACACTGGCATTTTAATAAAGACCTTTAAAGTACGGCTTTCCTGTATCTCACTGATAGAATTTCTGTATGACAAAGTCATCTTTTGCCCAGTGTAAATGCGGGGGCGGGGGGGGCACTTGCCAGGAACATGCTCTACCTATTGAGCCAGGCCCCCACTCCTCAAAGCCTAGTTTCCAATATGGTGTTGAATATCTCATGCAATTTATGTTATTAATTATTTCCAGTCCTGAGGCTTGAACTCAAGATCTGGGCACTGTCCCTGAGCTTCTCTTGCTCAAGGCTAGTACTCTACCACCTGAGCCACGGGGCCACTTCTGGCTTTTTCTGTGTATGTGGTACTTAGGAATCGAACTCAGGGCTTCATGCATGCTAGGCAAGCGCTCTACCTCTAAGCCAGCTGTCATTTATTGACTAGGTCCTGAACTTGAAATGCAGAATGGTATTATACAGCGAGGCATCACACTGTCATAAGGAAATCCTAGATTGGACATTGTAAGTTGGGGAGATAGTCAAAAGTGGTCATGTAAGAGGACAGAAAGTAGGGAAGGATCTAGAATATCAGGTGGGTTGCAATTTAAGGCAGGTAGGTGTTCAAGGTGGGCAGGGTTGAGGAGGCACCTAGTAAAACACTGAAAGATGTGGAGACTGCCACATGGGTCAGCAGGCCAGCTGCCTGGGACAGGGTAAGTCAATGGAGGCCAGTGTGCTTCAACAGAGTGAGGGAGAGGGATCGGAAGCTGGACCACATCTGTGTGAGCTGTTGTTGCTTGAAGGGATTTACAGAGACGTGGGAGACAACACAAAGTTAGGAGCTGGGCACCCCTCTGGCTTCTGGGCTGAGAGATTTGGGGAGACAAGAGGGGAAAGAAGGCGACAGGTGAGGCCTCCTGGCCGCATTGGGGTGAGTACTCACATATAGACACACACAGTGGAAGAGAATAGCTAAGATTCAAATGATTCATCTGCATTTAATGTTAGTCAATAATGACCATTGTGTTTGTCAGCTTTGCACTAAGGAAGCTGAGATAACTAAGAGGAAGAGTTTGTTAACTCAAAACTATCCCCCACTTGACAACCTTAGCTTCTTCAGTACCCACAATAACAGATGACTGAGAGGCAAGGGTGTAAATTCCTGCCCAGGTACAAAGCAGACAGACATGAGCACTAGACAGGTATACTTACAAACTTTGTATAAACTATGTCTCTATAACTTTGCGCTCTGATCACCTTCGAAGGGTCAAGCACAAGTGAATCCAGGATCAGACACCATTCCCCTCATCTGAGCAGTGTCTTCCACCTGCCTCTGAATGCTCCACTGTTGCCAGGACAAGCTTTGTCCCAGGAATGTGTTCTCCACGCTGGGATAATGCCGCTGCCCCCCCCCCATCCCCTAAACTCAGGGCCTGAGCTCAGTGCAAGGACGTCTGTGACCTTGGGAAGGCAGGACTTACCTGTGGCTAACAGCCAGAAGTCCAGGCATCTTCAGTGGGTTTGTTGTTTGTGTTTACTGATGTTGGAGCTTGAACTCAGGGCCTCAAGTTTGTTCACCTCGATCACTCAGCTGGCCCTCAATCAGTTGAGCCATGCTTCCCGTCTGGCATTTTGCTGGTTAACTGGAGATGATAGGGTATCAGATCCTCCAGATCTCATCCTCCTGAGCAGCTAGGATTACAGGCATGAGCCCCCTGCAAACAACTATCCTTTTTATTTATTTTCCGCCTTCTGTTACGTGGGCTGCAGGAGAAGATTGAAAATGAAAATGTGTCATTTTTTACATATAAGCTCAGACGAAGACTGGAGTAAGAAACCAAGTCCCAGTTCCTGGAATTGTAAAGACTGTGGCCCAGGGGGCATACGGCCCCCCCTTGGTGACAGGCTGTGGCCTAGGCTCACAGGTCACAAAATACAGCTACGGCTTCCCAGGGTGCACAGGGGGGCTGTGTGCGTGGGAGCGGAGGCAGCCTTGCCTCTGGGATTCTGGGAGTGAGGCCCATGGCAAAAGAAGCGACTGCAAAGTGAAGGTAACCGCCTCCAGAGGGAACCTCCGCTTCCGGGCTGGAGGAGCACCATCTGCCACGGCCTGGGAGTGAGAACAGGTATGACATATTCGGCAGATTCATGCATTTATTCATTCTACAAATATTTACAGGGTTCCTGCTATGTACCAGACGCCACTCACGCTGGAGACACAACTGCGAAGGAAACACAGGCCTGTCCTGGTGGAGCTCCCACTCCCAAGCAGCAGCAAGGAAGGAGCAGGCGGCAAGCAGGTGGCTGTCCTGTGCAAGTCAGTCCCAGAGAGACGAGGCAAAGCCAGAAGGGAGGACTGATGTGGCTGGAGGGCTGTTGTTCCTATAGTCCTGGAAGCTTGCGTGAAAGCCAAGCGCCAGAGGCACAGGCCTATGATCCTAGCTGCTGAGGAGGCTGAGAGCTGAGGATCATGGTTAGAAGCCAGCTTGAGCAGGAGCGTCTAGAGACTCTTACCTCCAATTAACCACTCAAAAAGGAGAAGTAGAGCTGTGGCTCAAGTGGCAGAACACCAACCTTGAATGGAAAAGCTAAGGTCCTGAGTGTAAGCCCCAGTATGGGGACGCACGCACGCGCGCGCACACACACACACACACACACACACACACACACACATACACAGTCATTTCACTTTTTTGCCCCCTGCTCTTCTAGTAGTGCTAGAATTTGTGTGTGCAAAGCTGGTGTTCTACCAGTAAGCTGTACCCCGTAGCTCATTTTACTTTACTGATAGTTATTTTTTGGGGGGTGGTAAACAGTACTTTTTTCCTTTTCCCTTTTTTCTGGTTGGTTGTAGGGACTGAGCTCAGGGCCTGGGGATTGTTTGTTTCTGAGCTTTTTTGCTCAAAGCTAGCGCTCTACCACTTTGAACCACAGCACCACTTCCAGCTTTTTCTGCTCATGTGGTGCTGAGGAATCGAACCCAGGGCCTCATGTATGCGAGGCAAGCACTCCTAGCCCTTCCCTTAGCTTTTTTATCAGGGTAGAACTGTACCACTTGAGCCACACCTCTACTTCCAGAGTGTCACTTCTTTCCTACCGGGGCTGGCTTCAAACCACAGTCCTCAGATCTCAGTCTCCTGAGTGGCTACAATTCAAGGTGTGAGCCATTGGCACTAAGCGCAAACATACACATGGACCCCTGTCCATGGCCACCGCGAACCCTGCTGCTGTCAACACGCCGCCTTCACACGGGAACTACGTGTCCTTCTTTGGTGGCCTCTTTGTTTGCCTTTCCCTGCCTTCTCTCCTGCAGACTCCAGGGCTGGGCCAATGCCTCCAAGTGCTCCAGTCTCCCCACGTTATTGAAGAATGGAGGCTTGGATGAGGAGTGCGGGGAGCTCCTCCTGGAGAGAGGAGCCACGAAGGTGGCCTCAGGTAAGGGGCTCATTGTGCAGATGCTGTGGGCCATTGCTGTTCTTTGGAGGCTTGCATGGATCAGCCAGTCAAGCACTTTGGGCTTGGGTCAGGAAAACCGTTCGCCAAGTGCAGTTCCTCATATGGCCTGTGGTGGCAGCATTGAACCCTACCGCCCGACCTCTGATGGCAAATCAAGGGGCCATTTATTAATGTTCTGTGTGGATTCGATACCCTGTGTCTTGAGCAGCAAGGGGTGGGCATGGCTGACAGAGGAGATTTGAGGAGGCAAACCAGAGACAAACAGGACTCAGTACCTGCTCCAAAGTGGGCCTGGAAGCCGCTCTCGGGTAAGGGGAGAGCCGGAGGAAAGTTGGGCACAAAAAAGCCTGGGTTCAGGGTTGAAGGTGTGGCTCAGGTGGTGCAGTGTCAGCCAGTGAGCAAAAGCATCCCATACTAAGTCTGAGTCCTAATCTTGGACAAAAAAACAACAGAAAAACCTGGGTTCACTTCCTGACTCTGGTAGCTGAGCACCTGTGGGCTGGGAGAAGAGGCAGTGGAAACACTTCAGTCTGTAGTGTGGGCACAGACCTGAGCTCCAGGTTTAAACAGGGGAAGAATTAGGGAAGGAGGAAAGAGGAGTTCATAATTAAACAGTCCCAGGCCAAGGCGGCCTGCGGGACCACTATCCCAGTTCCGGCTCTACACTGACTTCGTCGGTGCTGCCATTATGCGAGCCGAGCAATCTGGCTCCGCCTGCCCCACCAGCGCTGTCCCTGGCCAGGTCCCCCCTGCCAAGGCGGTCTCTGCTCCCCTTCCTTGCTTATTAGCCCGTCTCCCACAGATGTGGAAGGACTAAAGCCAACTAGGCTTTTGCCACCCCCTGGGCGTAGTGTAGGTGTGAGGACAGTGTGCCTAACCTCTAGGACTGGGAAGGCTCAGAGAAGGTAAGGCCCAGCCGCCGCCCTGCGGAGTCCTAGCCATGGGTGATGGTGCTGTGAGTGCCCCCCACCCCCCTGCCTGCTGGGGCTGCTTAGGTGTGTAGGAAAATGGACTCTTAGAAGAAGGGGCTGGGAAGGTGGTTCAGTGGTAGAGTGCTTGCCTTGCATGCATGAGGCCCTGGGTTTGATTCCTTAGTACCACATAAGCAGAAAAAGCCAGAAGTGGCGCTGTGGCTCAAGTGGTAGAGCATTAGCCTTGAGCTGAAGAGCTGAGGGACAGCGCCCAGGCCCAGAGTTCAGGCCCTACAACCAACCAAAAAAGAAAAAAAAAAAGAAAGAAAAGAAAAAGATGAAGCCAGGTGCTGGTGGCTCAGGCCTGTGATCCTAGCTACTCAGAAGGCTGAGATCTGAGGATTGAGGTTGGGAACCAGCCTGAGTAAGAAAGTACATCAGACTAGTATCTCCAATAAACCACCAGAAAACTGGAAGTAGAGCTGTGGCTCCAAGTGCTAGAATGCTAGTATTGAGCTAAGAGATCAGAGCCAGTCACCGGTGTTTCACGCCTGTAATCCTAGCTACTCAGGAGGCTGAGATGTGAGGATCAGCATTCAAAGCCAGCCCAGGCAGGAAAGTCCAAGAAAATGCCAGAAGTGGCACTGCAGCTCAAGTGGTAGAGTACTAGCCTTGAGCACAAAGCAGCCTGGGACAGAGCCCAGGCCCTGAGTTCGAGCCGGAGGAGGAGGGGGAGGAGGAGGCAGAGGAGAAGGAGGCAGAGGAGGAGGAGGAGGAGGAGGAGGTGGTGGCGGTGGCGCAGGCGCAATGGCAGCTGTTAAGGGGAGAAGTGGGCAGGAAAGCAATGTGACTCCCTCTAAAAACCCCCTTTGGGAAGTATTTCTCCTGCTCTGAGCAGCCAGAGCCCCGGCCTGAGGAAGGAAGAGGGTGTGAGCCCGGTGGCCTATGGCCCCGCCGGGGCAGGAGTGCCCGGTCATCTGGGCATGGCGGCTGTGGGGAGAGTCCGGGGCAACCCAGGGCCTGGGCCTTGGATCCATTAGTCTGAGGTGACCGGAGAGGGTAACAAGCAGAAAATCTCCAATTACATGCTCCTCTAAGCATTTGAGTTGCATTGCCTGGCTTGAATCTCTATCAACAATTAAGCATTACATTTATCATCTAAATTTGTCATCTAAGAGTTCCACAATCTCTAATTAGAGGGGGTGGAAACCTAATAATTACAGAAAATCGCTCTCCGTAATGCTTCTATAATCGCTTTCTTTCTGCCAGAGTCACCTCTGTATTCAAGCATGTCTTGTCTAGCAGAGGCCGGATGCCCTCCACCCACCTTCACCACGCTCCCTTCTTACGGGGTTGAGTTGTTTCCAAAGGGGCTGGGCAGGTGTGCCAGCCTAATCATCATTCTGTTTGGCTTTTCAATTTTACTACTGAGTTTTGAGGAGGTGCTCAATCCCATGATTTAAGAATCGCAGAATAGGAAATCTCATGGAGCCTCTTCCCCTTCCTCTCTTCACTCAGCCCTCCTTTTGGATCTTTCCATATATGACAATTTTGTTTTCCATGTATGTGTGTGTGCTCAGGTGCACGCACATGCACATGCTGGTACTGGGGCTTGAAGTCAAGCCCTTGTACCCTTGCTTGGCCTTTTTCTGCTTAATACTGATGTTCTACCACTTGAGCCACAGCTCTGGCTTTTTATAATTGTTGATAAGAATCTCACGATCACCGAGCGTGGTGGCTCATGCCTGTAATCCTAGCTACTCAGGAGGCTGAGATCTGAGGATCACAGTTCAAAGCCAGCACAGGCAGGAAAGCCCATGAGACTATCTCCAACAAAGCACCAAAAAACCAGAAGTGGTGCTGTGGCTCAAGTGGTAGAGCACTCTCCTTGAGCTAGAGCTGAAGGACAGTGCCCAGGCCCAGAGTTCAAGACAAAAAAAAAAAAAAAAGTCTCATGATCTTCTCTTCCCACCCTGAGAGACTGAAGTATAAATACACCTTTCCCTACACTTTTGCCTTTGCTTAGAGCGGTCTGTTTTCCTGCAAAGTTATTATTTTACTGCAGTTGATTCTGTGGATTTGGGGCCCATCATTAAAAGTTCATGTTTGGTTCTAATACTGTTTTGCGCTCAGTATTTGCCGAAGTGTTTACCTAGTGTGCAGGGTGAGGTTTGGAAGATTTTAGCTTTTGACAAATGGCTCTTCAGTTTCCTAAGACCATTTTCTCCCCATGCAAGGGCTGAACCAGGGCCCTGCATGTGCAGGACAGCTGGTCCTCACGTTTGTTACTTGCTCTGTAATTTTAAGTAATCATGTTGATAATGATTATAGAACACCGTGGGCCCTTGAACTAAAACTAGACAAAAAATAGCTGCTCTGATGGCTCACACTTGGCTGTCTAGCTACTCAGGGGGCTGATACCTGCAGATCATGATTTAAAGCCCAGGAAGAAAAGTGACATTTTTTTTTTTGGTTGTGGGGCTTGGAACTTCAGGCCTGGGCACTGTATCTTGAGCTCTTCAGCTCAAGGTGAGCACTCTACCGCTTGAGCCACAGAGCCACTTCCAGTTTTCTGGTGGTTCATTGGAGATAAGTCTCATGAGCTGGGCGCTGGTGGCTCACGCCTGTGAGAGACCGTGAGACTCCTATCTCCAATAAACCACCAGAAAACCGGAAGTGGCGCTGTAGCTCAAGTGGTAGAGCGCTCCCCTTGAGCTGAAGAGTTGAGGGACAGCGCCCAGGCCCAGAGTTCAAGCCCCAGGACCGATCAAAAATAAAGGGGCTGGGAAGGTGGCTCAGTGGTAGAGCGCTTGCCTTGCATGTCTGAGGCCCTGGGTTCGATTCCTCAGCACCACATAAGCAAAAACAAAAAGCCGGAAGTGGCGCTGTGGCTCAAGTGGTAGAGTGCTAGCCTTGAGCTGAAGAGCTGAGGGACAGCGCCCAGGCCCAGAGTTCAGGCCCCACGACGACCGGACCCAAAATAAATAAATAAATAAAATCCAGTAGACAAGCCAGTGCTGGTGGCTCACACCAGGAATCCTAGCTACACAGGAAACCAGACCAAGCAGGGAAGTCTGCGACTCTTATCTCCAAGTAACCACCAAAAAAACCATGTGGGTCTGGGGTCAAGTGGTAGAGCAACAGCCTTGAGTAAAAAAAATAAAAAGGGAGAATGCCAAGGCCAAGTCGAAGCTTCAGGATCCATCAGGCACACACACCAGCTGGGCACTGATGGCTCATGCCTGCAATCCTATTCAAGAGGCTGAGATCCGAGGATTGTGGTCTCTTAACTTCAATTCACCACCAAAAAGCTAGAAGTGGAACCGTGCCTCAAGTGCTAGAGCACTAGCCCTGAACAAAAATGATCTGGGGACAGTACCTGGTCGTTGAGTTCAAGCCCCAGAACCGGCACACACAATGCCACAAGATGGCATACTGTCAGCAGCACGTGACTTATGTAACAAGAGACAGCAAGGCAGCCGTGCTCCCGCGGCTCGGCTCCACTCCCAGTGGTGAGCACAGGGCCTGGGACCGCCGCCCCCTGGCTGGCCATGGGGAAAGTACTCTGCTTGTGCCCGGCCCAGGGCCGGCTGGGTGTGGGCTGCTACTGACAGCTGAACCGCAGGTTGTCTGGCTCAAAGGAGCTGGCGGTGGGAAAATGGAGCGGCAGCCCGGGGAAGCCCCACCTCGCCCTTCACAGGACCGTGCAGAGGACAGCGGGGGGGAGGACAGCACAGAGGAGGAGGTGCGGGTCTTCACAGTGGAGGTGAGGCTCGGGGACTTCCCCTCACTGCTGCCCCCAAGGAGTCAGCAGACCCGCCCCATGGCGCTAGCCCTAGCCCTGGGGTCACACAGTGCAGAATTGTCCAGATTTATTGACCTCACGCGCTGCCAGGCCAGGCCCACCCCTTGTTCCCAGCACTTGTGGGGTGCTGGCCACAGGGTGGGGGGCCAGTGCGGTCAGCGTGACCCCTGCCGGGGAGCTGGGAGCATCGGGCACTTGGAGGCCATGGTGGATAATCTGGGCCCATGTTGCGGCACACACCTGACGCCCTCCGGGAAGGGCAGCCTCTCCCAGGGAGCACGTCTGAAACCTGCCCGTGCTCCCTCTGAAGAAAGGGTTGTGTAGTCAGCAACCCTCACCATGGCCCAGCTTTGTGCTACACTGGCACAGCTCGTGTCCCCAGGCCGCTGGGTGGCCTCCAAGCCCGTGGGGGTTCCTGAGGCACTGGGGGACAGCAGCCAGGGGGGAGCCCGGGGTGGCTGGCCACCTGAGCCCGCGCCTTCGGGAGTAGTTCCAGCACATGGCGGTGGAAGGCATCACCACATCCTCACGAACACGGCTCCCTGCGCGGCGGGCATCGTCAGCTCTTTCCCGCGGAGTGGACGCAGTGCGCAGGCTGTTCGGCCTCGCTGATCTTGAAGGCTAAGTTGGGCAGCAGAAACTCCCAAGCAGGTCGGGGGCAGAATTGCAGCGTCCCCACCTGAGACCTCAAGGGGACGGGGCAGGTGTGGGGGCCGCTCTGGAGTGAGGCGTGGGTGAGCGTGGGTGAGCTGGTGGGGCTGAAGGAAGCCGGGGCTAGGCTGGCTTCTGGAGTCTTTGCTGCTGCCAGGCTGGATGGACATAAAAGATTTGTCCTCTCACGGCTGTCCAGGCTGTCCAGGCGGCTTCACGGCAAGGGAGGAAGGGCAGATGGTCAGTCTGACTTCCTGAAGGGAGGTGTCCAGGCGGGCGGGGGAGCTGCCTCCTCAAGGCCACGTCCTGAGGATGTTCCAGCACGGGTGGATGCCAGGCGGGGCCCTCGGGTCACCACCTGCGGTCCAGGCACGGCCGCCGGCCTCAGTAGGGTCGGAATTTGCGCTGGGCTCGCATCAGCTCAATCCTCTGCTTGTCTTCCTCGAACTTCTTCCGCAGCTGGGCTAGGTCTGGGGCGAGGGGACACAGGGCGGGTCAGACAGCCGCCCGCTGTCCCCACTAGAGGGCACTCTCCCGGTCCTCTCTCAGCTTTGGGGCAAGGACAGGGAGCTGCCCTGGCTGCGGGCTGGGGGCGGAGGTGGCAGCCTGCCTTAATCAAAACTCACCGAGAGGCCCTTCCCCGGGAAGCAGAAGCCTAGGAATTTGGGGACCCCAATGCCACCAAATTCAGAGAGTGGGTGGGGCGTGGAGCCAAGGAAGGACAGGCTCTGGAACTGTCCTGAGCTCAGGGTCTGGGGACAGCATGGGAGCTGGGGGGGGGGGCGGGTCTCCCCATACCCAGGCCAGAGGCAGGAGACCAGGTGGTGGGCAGGGAGCGCTACTCATGGGAGGGCACACAGACACCCCCAACCCCGCAAGTCAGCAGCTGGAGCTCCAGCTGCTGGGTATTTTGAGCTGCCTCGGACCCCGCAGCCTTGGGCTCTGTGCACACGCGCGCGCCTGCCCGCCCGGGGTGGCCCTTACGCTCCATCTTGGTCTCGCGGTGCTGCCAAGCGTAGAAGTTGAGCAGCTCCTTGCGGGCGCGCTTCCGCTTCTCCCTCTCCAGCACACGCAGGCTGGCAGCTTCCGTCCGGGGCAGCACGGGGCGCCGGCCCCTGCGCGTCACCGTCACCCAGCCCTCCTCGTCAGGGACTCCTTCCTCCTCCTTGGCCTTGCTCTCCTCCTGCATGAGGCACAGGTGGCTGCGCGCGCCTGGCAGGAGAGCTGCCCCTCGCCCCTCGCGTTCCGCGTGGCGATCCAGCTGTGCCGGCACTGCCCCTCCCCCCACTGACCACTGACACTCGATGCTGCCCAGCCAGGCTGCCCCACACTCCACACAGCAACCAGGGACCGGCTGCAACCACTGGCCCCAAGCAAGCCATCCTACAGTGCTGTGGGCCACTTTGTCACAGTGGCACGCGCGCCCCCCCAGGGTCCCCACACAAACCCCTACCTCAGCTATCTTCCGGTCGTAGGCCTCCATGAACGTGTCCACTTCCTCCCGCAAAGCCTCGGGGTCGGGCACCGCGTCTTTATAGTCACTGATCCACTCTGACAGGAGAGGGCATGGAGGGACAGCTGCCTCAGCCCCACATCCGGGCCCCAGAAGCAGCCGGTCAAGCTGGCGTCTTCTGACACTGGCCCGGGACGGCACACTGGCGGCCAGGGTGGTGCTAAAGCTACCGGCAGCAGGCGGCCCTCACTCACCTCTGCCCGCCCAGCGCCCAGACCCAGGCCGCCTGGGGGCTGCTCTAGGGGAGAAGCCTGGTTTGTGATGTCCACAGATGCTCCCCCACACCCCCGAAGGGTTCTCTTGCCAACCCAGGGCCCAGGCATGGGACAGGACAGCGGGCACAGGATGGCAGAGCGGGCAGGGGACATGGGATGGCATGCAGGGACAGGACATCACAGAGGGAACTCAAGCGCCCAGGACAGCACGGCAGGCATGGGATGGCATGGCAGGTGGGGGCATGGGACACACAGCGGGCGGGGCACGGGCCGGCAGAGGGCACGGGACGGCACACGGGCCGGTACTGACTGTGGACACCGCTCTTCACGGGGTGACTCCCTGTAGAGACCAGCAGAGGGCCCTTCAGGTTCAAGGCAGCAGCTACGCCACTTGGCTTCTGAAACACCACGTAGGCCACCTGGAACCCCTGCGGGGAGGGCAGGCAGAGTGTGGGCCAGCAGCCGGTCCCCTCGCCTGCAATCACTGGACCTGCTGCTGGACCTGGGGAGATGGCACCAGGCTGCTCCTGAGCCACCAGGATGGCAGAGAGCATCCGCAGGCCAGGTGAGGGCAGCCATGCTTCCTGGCTCTCCACGCACTTCCCCAGGGAGGGCGCACAGGGGCCTTCCTTCCGGTTGCTTCCGGTTTGAGGAACTTGGTGAGACGCAGGCTTGCCCTGGCCAGGGTGAGCTTATGGAAGCCAGGCCTGTTGCAGACCACAGGCTGCTCACGTCACGAGACTCCTCAGTGCTGGAGGGTCTAAAAGAACCCGGGCGTGGGAAGGACAGCGCTGGAGGCGGAGGCCCGAGCCTGAGGAGGCTGGGCAGGCAGGAAGACAAAGCACATGGCACTTTTGGGACAGGATCAGCACCGTAGCACTGACATCATAGAGCAGTCCCGAGCTCCAGGGAATGTGCTCCACTGCTGAGCCCTCCCCTGCACCCCCCCCCCACCTCACACCCCGTTCCAATGGAACCTGAGCCTTGGAGGCCTACCGGAACACGCTTGGCCTGAAAAAACTTTGACTCTGGCTCCTTTGGGCTCTCGGTGAGGTCTGGCTTCTCTTGCAACTCCACAGACTTGATGGGGCCACAGGGGGACAGGAGACGTGACAGGCACTCCTGCCATGGACAGAGAGAAGCAGCATGTGAGCATCCACAGTGGCTTCCCACCCGGTGTGGCACTGCCAGGGAGCCAGCGCTGGGAAGGACTCTGAGTCCATGTCTGCCTTGTGGGCATCACAACACAGGAGACATTTCTGATGTGCCTGAGATCCTGTAAGACAGCTGCACTTACTACCTGAGTCAAATACAACCACGTCAACGGTATTGGGTCAGTGTGGCAGTGGTCCTTGGTAGGATGGGATTTAGGGGACCTCCGGGGTATGTGATGGTGACAAGGGTTCATCTGGTGTGTGGAATGCAGAGCTGTACATCTGTTCGCCTAAAGCCTGTCTTATTTCGTATTTTTTTGTATCAGTAATGGGGCTTGAATTCAAAGCTGTGCTTTTTTTTTTTTTTGCCTAGCTGCTGTCCCTGAGCTCTTCAGCTTGAGCCACAGCACCACTTCCCGTTATCTGGTGGTTAATTAGAGGTTAAGAGTTTCATGGGCTTTGCTGCCTGGGCCAGATTTGAACTGTGATCCTCAGATTTCAGCTTCTTGAGTAGCTAGGATTATAGGCATGAGCCACTGGCGCTCAGCTCCTGACAATTTCTAAAAACTTGGTTTTCTTTTTTTTTTTTTGCCAGTCCTGGGGTGGGGCTTGAACTCAGGGCCTGGGCGCTATCTCTGAGCTTATTTATTTATTTTTAATTTTTTTTTGGGGGGGTCTGATCGTGGGGCCTGAACTCTGGGCCTGGGCGCTGTCCCTCAGCTCTTCAGCTCAAGGCTAGCGCTCTACCACTTGGGCCACAGCGCCACTTCCAGCTTTCTTCTTTCTTATGTGGTGCTGAGGAATTGAACCCAGGGCCTCATGCATGCAAGGCAAGCACTCTACCACTGAGCCACCTTCCCAGCCCTCTGAGCTTCTTTGGCTCAAAGTTAGCACTCTACCACTTGAGCCACAGAGCCACTTCCAGCCTTTTCTATTTATATGTGGAATTGAACCCAGGGCTTCATGCATGCTAGGCAAGCACTCTACCACTAAGCCACATCCTCAGTCCCTTAAAAACTCATAAATATCAATTTTCTGACAACAGAGGCGACCTGAGATACCATCCAGTGGGGCATTTCCATCTCTCCACCCAAGGTGTGACAGGGCCGTAAGAGCTCCCCTTCCAGAAAGTGTAGGTCTCACACCAGATGCTAGCAGCTTACCTCTGTGCAGTATGGAGGCACATTGAGGACAAAAAGGGTACACTTCTCAGGCCAGGCTGACTGGGTGCCTTCTCGAACTCTGTGTTCTTTCACATAGAGGTAATGAGAAGCCTGCTGCTTTTCTGAGAATTTGATGGGAATGGCTAGAAGAGAAATGATGACGGGGAGAATCAAGTCCGGGCTACCCAGGCTGAGCCCCGCAGAGCACTCCGTAGGATGTCCCTTTCTGCCCATCCATCATCCACCATCCTTCACCAAGAGCTCTGCTGGCCATGTCCTGTGCAGACTCCGAGAGTGAACTTGCTTGAACCTTCACATTAGGTCCGTACCAAGTGGAATTCTCTAATCACTGGCATCCCACAAAGGCCAGTCTCCATAAATCCAGAGATTTGGATCATCTCACAGTGGGGATGCCAAGGCTGCTCCTTATGTGGGAAGCTCAGGTCTCAATGAAGGGTAAGGGACGGACTCCCGCCTTATTCCCCCAGTTACATCAAGCAAAGCACCAGCTTGTGACCTCGGCTTAGCTGAAAACCCCCCCACCCAGGCAGAGCATTCTCTGGGTCTGGCCAAAGACTGCCCTTGGCCCCAGGATTTCACAGCCCCATTTTTTAATTTTCTGCTTCCTTGTTAAGACCTACATAAACCCGGCCCCAAAATCCAGTCCTTCGAACAATCTCCACACCAGCGTGAAGGTCTGTATGCCTCGCCAGCAACACAGTCCTTAGCCTGTTGATAATCCAGTCTCGTCTATTCCCTTTCTGGTTTCCTCCATTTTCCTAACAAACAGCAAGTAAATGGGTAAAAAGCCTGCATAACCAAGAGAAGCTGGGGGCAGTGGCTCCTACCTGAATACTAGTTGCTTGGGAGGTAGAAACAAGAGTCCTAGGAATTTCGGTTAGAGGTCAGCCCAGGCAAAAAGGAGTTTGTGACCCTAGCCATAAAAGAAATGCAAATCAAAGCCAGGCACCAGTGGCTCTCGCCTGTAATCCTAGCTACTGAGGAGACTGAGATCTGAGGATCACAGTTCAAAGCCAGCCCAGGCAGAAAAGTCCATGAGACACTTATCTCCAATAAACCACTAGAAAACCGGAAGTGACACTGTGGCTCAAGCAGTAGAGCACTGGCCTTGAGCTGAAGAGCACAGGGACAGGCACCCAAGCCCAGAGTTCAAACCCCACGACTGACAAAAACAAAACAAAAGAAATGCAAAACAAAACAACACTGAGATACCACCTCACCAAAGTTAGAATGGCTGTAATCAAGAACTCTAATAACACAGATGCTGGAGGGGATGCGGACAGAAGGAAACCTTACTGCATTGTTGGTGGGAGTGTAAACTTGTTCAACCACTTTGGAAAGTGGTATGGAGGTTCCTCAAAAGACTCCACATAGAGCTCTCCTATGACCCAGCAATCCCACTTTTGGGCATTTACCCAAATGATCACAAACAAGACCATACTAAAGCTACCAGCACAACTATGTTTACTGCATCATTATTTACCATAGCTAAGATATGGAACCAACTCAGATGCCCCTCAGTAGATGAATGGATCAAGACAATGTGGTATATATACAAAATGGAATTCTATGCCTCCACCAGAAAGAATGACATTGTCCCATTTGTTAGGAAATGGAAAGACTTGGAAAAAATATTAAGTGAAGTAAGCCAGGCCCAAAGAAACATAGGTCCCAAGGTTTCCCTTATTTGCAATAAGTAGTATATGTCTGAGACAAGCAGAAAAGGTCAGGTAAGTTGATGCTAGGTGAAAGGAGCCCCAAGATAAAGATTCAAATGGTTTCTTTCTTGCGATTGTTTCTAACATATTTATAAGATGATTTTTTTTTTTTGGGTCCAGTCATGGGGCCTGAACTCTGGGCCTGGGCACTGTCCCTCAGCTCTTCAGCTCAAAGCTAGTGCTCTACCACTTGAGCCACAATGCCACTTCCGGCTTTTTTCTTTTTGCCTATGTGGTGCTGAGGAATCAAACCCAGGGCCTTGAGCATGCAAGGCAAGTGCTCTACCACTGAGCCACCTTCCCAGCCCTATAAGATGATTTTTTTGTTGCTTTGTATGTCCCTCCCCCACCATATAAGCCCTGCTTTCACTGTATTTGATGTTGGTATAATTTGTGAAGGGGAAGGGAAAAAAACAAATCGCTTAAACAGGGATACAGGTGGACCCATTGCAACAATGAGATGCACAAGTCGTTATGTCGAGAAAAACGAACTTTACAACTTTGGGGGTTGGGGGTAGGGGGGTAATGGGAAGGGATGGGAAGGGGAAACAAAGGAGGAGGCTACAACGCTTGATAAGAAATGTACTCATAGCTGGGCGCTGGTGGCTCACCCCTGTAATCCTAGCTACTCAGGAGGCTGAGATCTGAGGATCGCGGTTCAAAGCCAACCCGGGCAGGAGAGACCGTGAGACTCCTATCTCCAATAA
>NW_012267295.1:292832-335024 GCF_000151885.1 Dipodomys ordii | reverse complement strand
TCTGAGGATCGCGGTTCAAAGCCAACCCGGGCAGGAGAGACCGTGAGACTCCTATCTCCAATAAACCACCAGAAAACCGGAAGTAGCGCTGTAACGCAAGTGGTAGAGCGCTCGCCTTGAGCTGAAGAGCTGATAAGAAATGTACTCATTACCTTGCCCATGTAATTGTAACCCCTCTGTACGGTATTTTCACAATAAAAATAAAATAGTTTTTATAAATATAAGGGGGAAAAAAAGGAGCTTGTGAGACTCCATCTCAAGCAGGCGCTAGGTGTGTGGTGCATGCCTGCTGTGCCAGCTTCTGAGGGAGCAACACGGCTGCACAAGTGGCCTGGGCCTGTCATCCCTTGCACAAATAAGACGACGGCAGCCCAGGCCACCAGGGCATCCATCGAGACCCTGCCTCGAAAATCAGAGGCTGGGGGAGTGCATCGCGTGGGGGAGCGGCTGCCCGGCCGGCAGAGGCTCCGAGTCCAAACCCCAAGAAGCACACGCACGGCAACGGGCTGGCGCGGTCTGGTTCCACAGGCCGGCGGGGAGAAGGCCGTCGCCGAGATGGGCTGGCCCGGGACCCGTGTGGACAGCGGGGTCCGGGGCCCGCGTGGGCCTCGCGCCCGGCCAGGCCCGCGGCTGGCGCCGACCACACGGCCTGGCCACCTCGACTCCCAACCCCGTTCCCCACGGAGTCTGTCTGTCCCCTGGCCTCACGTCCCGGAGCCGCTCACCTGTGTACCCTGGTGGACTGGGGATAGCCACCGAGTCCCGCGCCGCGCCTTTCTTGCTGCGCGCCACCATCTTGCCGCCGACCGGAAGCGCGGGGGCCTCTGGGAGTTGTAGTTCCGCGTTGGGAGCGTCCGCGTTTCCATCCCCACAGCATCGCGTGTGACCCCGCCCTCTGGGCACAGGCCCCGCCCCTCGCCGAAGGCGTCCCAAGGAGGGAAAGAGCTCGGCCTGCCTTCCTCCCTTCCGGTTCCCTCCTCTCCCTCCCACAAGCACGGATTGTGCCACAAGGTCCATCTCCGGCCTACCTGGAGTTTAACAAGACCAGAAACACACAAAGAGGCGAAATAGAAGGAGAAAAGGAAGAGGGAAAGGAGTGTAGCAGCTTTAAATATTGTCAATAAATGGAACTATCCTGCCAAGACCAATGCCCCCCCCCCCTTTAGTGGGGCCACCGTTTTTTCCCTACATAAAGGAAATGAGGAAGGGCAGTACTGTGGTGTTTGGGAAGAAAAGTCTTGTGGGCTGAGGGAATAGCAAGTTCCAAGGCCCTGAGGTAGAAGCTAGCCAAGTGCAGAGAAACAGTAACTATGGTAACTAGCTGAAGAAAGGATGAGAGGAAATGGGGGTCAGAGCTATGGGAAGCTCCTAAACTTACTCTGGGATGGGGCCGCTATGAGATTCCGAGTAGAGGGAAGAGTGAAGTACAAATAGTATCATTTTGGCAACTACACTTTGAGAAGGCAAGGGAAACCAAACTAGACTCACCCCAAAACTAAACTGTGAGCTGTAATAAACCTTTTTGCTTTTTTTTCTTGGTCATGGGGCTTGAACTCTAGGTCTGGGTGCTGTCCCTCAGCTTATCAGTTTAAGGTGAGTGCTCTACCTCTTGAGCCACAGCACCACTTCTAGCTTTTTCTACTTATGTGGTGCTGAGGAATTGAACCTGGAGTCTCATGCAATGTAGGCAAGCACTCTACCACTGAGCCACCTTTGGGCTGGCTCTGAACTGTGACCCTCAGATCTCAGCCTCCTGAGTAGCTACAATTCCAAGCGTGAGCCACCGGCACCCAACCCCTTTTTGCTTTTTTTTTTTTTCGGGTCCAGTCATGGGGCCTGAACTCTGGGCCTGGACGCTGTCCCTCAGCTCTTCAGCTCAAGGCTAGCACTCTATCACTTGAGTCACAGCGCCACTTCCGGTTTTTTTGTTTTTGTTTATATGGTGCTGAGGAATGGAACCCAGGGCCTCAGGCATGCAAGGCAAGCGCTCTACCACTGAGCCGCCTTCCCAGCCCCCCCTTTTTTGCTTCTTAAATGGATTATCTCATGGTTTTGTTAGAGCAATGGCAAGTTTTAACCTCCAAATTTGTATGTTAAGGGTATTTGGAAGTAGGCCTTTGGGACATTTTTTAGTATTAAATGGGATTAGTAGGGTGGAGATACCACGTAGTTTTATAAGAAGAGACCTTCCTGCGGGTGCTGGTGGCTCACACCTGGATTCCTAGCTACTCAGGAGGCTGAGATCTGAGGATCACGGATCAGCCAGCCTGGGCAGAAAAGTCCCTGACTCTTATCTCCAATTAACCACTCAAAAACCACAAGTAATGCTGTGGTTCAGGTGGTAGAAGCCTTGGGCAGAAAGAGGCTCAGGGACAGCGCCCAGGCCCTGAGTTGAAGCCCCACACCAACCAAAAAAAAGATGATAAAAAGAGACCTTCCTCATCCTCCCAATCTGCATGTTGCTCTCTGTGAACACTGGGTAAATGCCACCGCATGGCAACAACAGGAAGGCAGGTCCTCCTCACCAGGCCACACTGGTGCCTGGACATTTGCCTTCCCAGTTTTTAGAACTGAAATCCCTGTTGTCTGTAGACTGTCTGGTCTGTTGCTATTCAGTCCCAACCCCACCCCCAACATGATCTAAGAAAACCATGGTTCTAGCCATCGCTGCACGGCTCTGCCGACCGTTGGAGCCTGGCTGCCTCTTTGGCAGTCACCGCCACCAAACCTCTGAGGCTCAGCATCCCACCATGTCCGCCGCTCCTGATCATTTCAATCCTGGTGTCTGAGCACAGCCTGGCTGAGCTCCCTCACTGGGCACTGGATGATACATTCATCATGCTAGAGTAAAGGCGGCCTCCGGTGGGAACATACTCGCTGGCTTCTCTGCCTTCCATAATCCCACTGTGCAGCACATCCACCTGCCTGAGTTCTGGCACCTTCTCAGTATCTGACTAAGATCACTTTATTACAGCTTCTCATGCAGTAAGGAGGGCCATTGTCTCCCACGCTTCAAAGGAGCTATCCCGTGGGATATCAGGGCTGGCTCCCAGTGTCCTTGCCAAAAATGTCACATTGATACAGAATTGTCCTCTGATGTTCCTCCCAGCGGGCAGAGACTGTTCATTCAGCCCTTTTGGCTCTACAGCCAGCAGAGACGGCTAGGCTTGCAGCCTTCTAGCAGGAAACATCCATTCGGTGGTGTAACTCTGCTGCCAGAGCCCCCGTGTTTGCCTACAGATTTTTTAACCCTGGGGTGTACTCTGCCACTCCTATGAAAATGAGGTGCAGGGAAACCAGAGACCTGCTCAGCCACTGTACCCCACCCCCACTAAAATTATGAGGAACTCTGAAGGATGGAGATGGGACTTCCTAATCTCTACATAGTTCTGGGATCTGTGAAACAGTTCGCATTTCCCAGAGTCTGGTCTCCTGCGCCAGCAATGCTTCCTTCTACCGCAGGACGCTCTTGGGGGCGAAGCCCTAACTAATCTACCAGCTTTAACCTGTTTTTTGGCCAGTCCTAGGGCTTGAACTCAGGGCCGGGCACTGTCCCTGAGCTTCTTTTGCTCAAGGCTAGCACTCTACCACTTCAGCCACAGCGCCACTTCCGGCTTTTTTATGTGATACTGAGGAATCAAACCCAGGGCTTCATGCATGTGAGGCAAGCACTCTCCCACTAAGCCACATTCCCAGCCTTAACCTTTTAATTAAATCTACCCTTTCAACACCCCAAGTCAGGGGGAGCTGTTTGGGTCTACATCTCCTGGATATGTCACTTTTTCCACAAAGCGGGAGTGGCTGGCTCTGCAGGGTCTAGCTGTCAGCTGGCTTGCTTTGAGCCACAGAAGTGATTCGCTGGGATTTTCAGGCCCAAGACTTAAGAAGCTTACAGCTTCTGCTCTCTTGGATTGCACATAAAGCTTGTTGACCCAGACTTCCAAGTGACAAGGGAGGCTGCAGGTGGCAGCTGCATGACTTAAGCTGTGATTGCTGTTCTAGCCCCAGGTGAACTGACAGAATGTAGCTGACCCTCACTGCCACTGCGTGGAAGGGGAGAAACCTCCTGTGGGGGCTTAATCTCCAAGAAGCCCCAGCGAAATCACACTACAGGAAGAAAACAAACTTTTTTAGGTCTTTCTAGCAAAATGTATGGGTACAAAATAAAAATGACATTCTGTTGAGTTTCGTCCTTATCACTAAGCTTGGAAGATCATAAAAGCATACTTGTAGGTCTCAATTGGAGGTTTGGGTCCATGAATGACAGGTAAGTGTTAGTCGGAAGACTACTTCATCTTTCAAAGCCGTTACTAGAGCTAGGGGTGTGGCTCAAATAGTAGAATGTGTTTAGCAAGCAGGAGGCAAGCTCTAACTCCAGTACCGACAAAAAAAAAAACAGATCTGTTTCTTTCTCAATGTAGATTAGGATACAAGAGGCACTTCCTGAGATCACTGAGAGACCAGCCAGTGCTATGGCTAACATGAAAAATTAAACATAAAGATTTAAACCAAGGAAAGTGTATATTTACTACTAGATAAAACAAAATGTACAATACTCAAATAACCTTGAACTGGTTTAACCCATGCACCGTTATTATTAGAGGAAAGTTAAAAAGAGTGAATACCTAGGCACTCGTGGCTCACACCTGTAATCTAGCTATATGCAGCTGCAGGTAGGAAGACTGTATTAAAAGATATAGGGACTGGGCTCACGCCTGTAATCCTAGCTGCTCAGGAGGCTGAGATCTGAGGATCACGGTTCAAAGCCAGCCCAGGTAGGAAAGTCTGTGAGGCTCTTATCTCTAATAAATCACTCGAAAACCAGAAGTGGCACTGTGGCTCAAGCAGTAGAGCACTAGCCGTGAGCTGAAGAGCACAAGGACAGCGCCCAAGCCCAGAGTTCAAACCCCACGACCAACCAAAAAATAAAAAGGTATAGGGACAAGTGCTTTCAATCCCTGCTTTATTTTTTGAGGTAAGCTCAGACGTGAGCTAACTCTGCCTCCAGATTGTTCCTTTTTTGGGGGGGAGGAGGGAGGTGGGAGGAGGGATGGAGAAACTCAGGGCCTGGGCTCTGTTGGTCTGAACTTCTCTGTGCTCGACTAGTATTTGAGCTACAGCATCACTTCTGACTTTTTTCTGAGTAGTTTATTGCTGTTCTACCACTTGAGTCACAGCATCACTTGCAGCTTTTTCTGCTTATGTGGTGCTGAGGAATGGAACCCAGGGCCTCAGGCATGCAAGGCAAGCGCTCTACCACTGAGCCACCTTCCCAGCCCTACTTTTTGTCAGTCGTGGGGTACTGTCCCTGAGCTCTTTAGCTCAAGGCGAGTGCTCTACCACTTGAGCTACAGTGCCACTTCCAGTTTTCTGGTGGTTTATTGGAGAGAAAGAGCCTCATAGACTTTCCTGCCTGGGCTGGCTTTGAACCAGTCTTCAGATGTCAGCCTCCTGAGTAGCTAGGATTACAGGTGTGAGCCACCAGCACCCAGCTTCTTTTATTTTTGGGTCCGGTTCTGGGGCCTGAACTCTGAGCCTAGGCACTGTCCCTCAGCTCTTCAGCTCAAGGCTAGCACTCTACCACTTGAGCCACAGCGCCACTTCCAGCTTTTTTCTTTTTGCTTATGTGGTGCTGAGGAGTCGAACTCAGGGCCTCAGGCATGCAAGGGAAGTGCTCTGCCACTGAGCCAACTTCCCAGCCCCCAGCTTCTACTTTTAATAAGCCAGCCTGGGCAGCAAAGTCCATGAAACTTTTTTTTCTTTTTTGGTAGGTCATGGGGCTTGAACTTTGGGCCTGGGCGCTGTCCCTCAGCTCTTCAGCTCAAGGCTAGCGCTCTACCACTTGAGCCACAGTGCCACTTCCGGCTTTTTAAATTTTTGCTTATGTGGTGCTGAGGAATGGAACCCAGGGCCTCATGCATGCAAGGCAAACACTACCACTGAGCCACCTTCCCAGCCTCAATAACTGATTTTTCTAATGTCATATTTCATGTAAGGGATAAATTACACTCATGAGTACAGTTTCTTCAGACCAAGGCCCTAAGCTGTGTTGGAGAAGAGTGCTTTGCACTGTGAGGCACAAGAGCCTGGGCAGGTGCTGGAGGCCAGGCCAGGCCAGCATTTCCCGCCCAGATGTGTGCTCACAGCCTCTCAGGAGCAAATGGCTGCTTTCTGGTGCCAGGTCCCACTAAAGCCATGAGCACAATCTTCAAAGGAAGTACAGCTCGGAAGTAGGAATAACAAACATTTATTCAGAAATGGAAAGTGATACAGACAAGGCCGTATCTTAATGCCTTTTCCTCTCCTCAACATGAGACACAGTGGGGGAGTGGGGGAGGAGGGCACAGCACTGCCCACTACCCTCTCCTGTTCCCCAAGAAGACAGTTTATGGAGCAGGGGAAACCAAGTCCCTACAGGGCCAGGGGCTGCAGAGCGCACACCTGGCTTGGGAAAGGAGGGGAGGGAGGGAAGAGCCATGTGGGCAGGTCACCTGACACCTCTACTCTCAACTGGGTCCAACAAGTGAGGTCCTAGTGCTTTCTGGGGGGGCCTCCTGGCCCAGAAGGGGCCAGTATAGAAAGAAGGAATGTCTTTCAGCTGCTAGAAAGGAACGTTTGAACCAGAGGGGGAGAGAAGCGCAGCACCTCAGAGCTGTGAAACTATAGCTGGGCTCAAGCTCCTGATCTTTCCTGCTTGGTCTATCAATTACTCGCCTCAGGGAAGTTGAGGCGCCTCAGCCCACTTGGCTTCCTGGGCTGCAGAAGTGATGTAGCGTCCCTCCAGCCCTGCCCCCAGCCTGCGTGGCTCTGGCCGTGCACTGTGCACACCCCACAATGCAGCAGGGCTCTGCGGAAGGGCACCAGGAACAATTCCTCCTGCCATTTGGAGAGCATGCCTGTGTCCTATAGCTCTGCCCCAGCTGCCTGGGAGGAAGCTGTAGGGAAACACTCATTTGCCTGTCAGAGCTATGCTCTGCAAGACACTCCCTTATCCATCCCCATGGCCAAGGCAGAAAAAACACATGCTTCTGGCATCCCTGGCGGTGTTTGTAGATGACCAAGGCCAGAAAGAGCCAGAAGCAAGACAACATCTCCTATCCAATCAACAACAGGCCCGGTGCTGCAAGAGCGGGATGACAGCCTGCAAAAGCCCAACCAGAAGCAGGCGGGCGCCTGCACCAAAGCTAGCCTGTGATGACCTCCATGGCAGGTGAGGGCCAAGAGGGCCCAGCAGTGATCCTCACAAGGCGCGGGAGACCAGACTGGGCATTCGGCACAGCTTGAGGAACACGGAAAATATGGCTCTGGGATTTCACGCCGGGATGCCTGAGCTGGTGGTGCACAGCTCTGTGCAGAGCCACAGCCCATCCTGCTCTTGCCAAAGGCCCTCTGCAGACCAATGAGAGGCCTGGAAACTGATCCCTGCTCCTCCACTGGCCAGGTGGATGGGCTTTCAAGGTGAGACCGTGCCCACCAGCACTGCAGGACCCCTCTGCAGTGTTTGAAGAACTTAGAAGGGAAGGCAACCTCCCCAAACAGTGCCGCCCTGCATGGAAGGAAGCTTCCCATTGGCCACAGGAATGCCACCCAGAGAATTCAGCGCACCATTTCTAGAGGAAAAAATCAGCTTGGGCAGAGGGGAGGGGAGGCTCCCGCTGACACACACAGGCCTACGTTGGTGAAGAGGTGGAGGGGAGAAGAAATGAACTACAAGAAACGTTAATGTACAGAAGCGCACAGGGTAGAAGAACACAGAAAGGCAGGCCCCGTCCAGTGAGGAAGCCCTCCCCATGTTCAGAGCTTCAGTCCAAGGGCCCATTGGTCACGAGCTTTGCCTTGGCAGACAGAGCCACCCTTGTGTTTCTGCCCTGCTCAAAGTTTGATTTTGAATTCTGTGGGCTGCGTGGTCACCGAGGCCCCCGAGGACTTGAAGAGCGCCTTCAGGATGGTGTCAGGGTCCACCTCAGCGGCAGGGGCGGAGGAGGAGGCCGGAGCCATCCTCCGGGGCAGCTCGCTCTCCTTTTTCACTGCGGGGCTGTCACTCAGCCGCCTGTGGGGAACAAAGACAAGTTCCAGTTGGCCGTTGTCAGGGAGTCGCCCTGATATGGGGAGAGGAGCACTGTGCATGCTTCCCACAGCTCTCACATCAACTACTGAGAAGACAGGCAAGGGCTGCTGCAGGCAAACCCTGCATGCCTTTCTGGTTATTAGCACACATCAGGACACTAGCATGACCTAAAGCAATGGTTGATTTAAGTCTAACCAGGTTACAAAGCAGAATGCGAAAGCCAGGTGCCAGTGACTCATGCCTGTAATCCTAGCTACTCAGGAGGCTGAAATTTGAGGATGACAGTTCAAAGCCAGCCTGGGCAGCAAAGTCCATGAAACTTTTTTTTCTTTTTTGGTAGGTCATGGGGCTTGAACTTTGGGCCTGGGCGCTGTCCCTCAGCTCTTTAGCTCAAGGCTAGCACTCTACCATTTGAGCCACAGCACCACTTCCAACTTTTTCTGCAAATGTGGTGCTGAGGAATCAAACCCAGGGCCTCATGCGTGCAAGGCAAGCACTTTACCACTGAGCCACCTTCCCAGCCCTAGGCCATGAAACTCTCATCTCCAATAAACCACCAGAAAACCGGAAGTGGTGCTGTGGCGCAAGTGGTAGAGAGCTAGCCTTGAGTTGAAGAACTGAGGGACAGCGCCCAGGCCCAGAGTTCAAGCCCCATGACCACCCCCCCAAAAAAAAACAAACCCCAAAACATTAAAAAACATTTTTACAACGTATCTTACATAGTGGTGCAGATAAATCATCCCTAAGAATAAAGAGACCAGGAAGAGCGAACGAACCCCCCCCCCGACCCCTGCCGCAGGACCCCTGTGCTAGGACTTACAGCAGGATGGGCTGCTCAGAGGTGATGACATTGCCGTTCATGTGAAGGTTGCACTTCATTGGTTGCCCTGAAAGCAGAGGGGAGAAAAGGCTCTATGGGAACTCCATTCCCCACACAAGGACAGAGCCACCACCTTCACAACCGAGGGTCAAAGCCTGCCACTTCAGCTGAGCCTCGTGGTACCTGTCTGTGAACCAAGGACTTTGGTGGCTGAGGCAGGGGACTGAGTGCAAGGCCAGCTTGCCTGCCGCGGGCAGGTCTGCTCCTGGTATGAGCCCTCCTCCCAGTTTCAGGAGCTACCTGCTCTGCTATAGACGGTGCTCTGGGTCTGGGCCACCATGGAAACAAGTGTGCCTCAATTGTTTTTCAGGAACTTGGAGGAATCTCAAGCCAGGTGAAACAAAAGCCTTCTCCTGAGCCTGAAAGTGTCTGAAGGATGACTCTGTGACGTCACCAGACCCAAGCTTCCTATGGAGAGCCCTGATGCTTTATCGCCCAGACCAGACACCAGCTATTTCACTTTGCCCCAGATCTCAGCCATGAGAGGCCAATGTTCTGCCACTGAGTTACACCCCACTCCTCCCCCCCATTCCTTTGTGCATTAATGCTCCTAAACCCTATCCCTCAGGAGGGCAGCTCTTACACTGGCTCTCCCATCTCCATGAGTGGCTCATCCCCTTTGCAAAATGTGTCACCTTAGTGAGTAGTGTATTATGAGATGAGCAGAGCTGGTTCAATAACTAGTCCTCACCTAGCCAAAGAGATGCCAGTGCTACAGCCCTGAACCAAAATACCCAGCTCCTAGGGTTTCGTTATAGCAGCAGAAAATGAATAATGCAAGTATTAAGCTTCCTGTCAGTGGAGGAGAAAAGAGCTGAAGATCTGGATAAGAACACATGGGGTCACTGGCAAAGAGGAAAGTCAGAGGGCTGGGCAGGTGGCTCAGTGGTACAGCGCTTGCCTTGCATGCCTGAGGCCCTGGGTTCGATTCCTCAGCACCACATAAGCTAAAAGAAAAAAGCCGGAAGTGGCGTTGTGGCTCAAGTGGTAGAGCACTAGCCTTGAGCTGAAGAGCTGAAGGACAGCGCTCAGGTCCAGAGTTCAGGCCCCACGACCGGACCCAAAAAAAAAATTAAAAAATAAAAAAAAAGCTAGCTGCAGTCCACTTCAAAAATAGTCATCAAAAGGTGAAGCTAGAGACATGCTCAAGTGGTAGCCAGCTAGCAGAGCAAGAAATCAAAGCTTGGAGTTCAAACCACAGTACTGCCAAGAAGAGAGGAGGGGGGAGGGGAGGAGAAGGAAGAAGGAAGGAAGGAGGAGGAAGGAGAGAGGGAGGAGGGAGGAAGAGGAGTCTTTATCTTGCCTGTGCTCTAAGTGAAATAACAAAGCTTGGATGACAGCAAATGGTTTTGAATATTTTAGACTCTCTATTGGGATCTAAGTACCAAAGAAAAGAAAATTCTTGGTGGGGGGTGGGGGTGGGGGGGAGGATGGGAAGGGGAAACAAAGGAGGAGGCTACAATGCTTGATAAGAAATGTACTCCTTATCTTGCCCATGTAATTGTAACCCCTCTGTACAGTATGTTCACACACAAAAAAAAAATCTCAAAAAGAAAAGAAAAGAAAATTCTTACAAAATATTACTGCTCATTAACAATGCCACTTGGCTGGAGATATACAATGAGATCCTCTTATGCCTTCTAATTCAACAGGCCTTCTGCAGAATCAAGAGGCCATTCTGACTTCCAATTCTTTTTTGTAAGACTGTTGCTACACCGTAACAGTGACTCTTCTGATGGAGCTGGGCAACTGAAACGGGAAAGCTGGCGAGAGCCCATTGTTCTAGACGCCATTAAGAACATTCCTTTTTGGCTGGGGGTGTGTGCAGTCCAGCAACAGAGTATCCAGCATGCTCATAGCCTTGGGGCTCCACCCACCCACTATGCCCCTAGTTGTATTCATGTTAGCAGAAGTTTGGAGGACATAACTGCAGATGAGAACTAGAATTAGGAGATGGCTGACTGCTGCAATCCCATACCAGGATTTCAATGGCTCCTCATGGAGTCTGCTCTAGAGATGGTGTGATGAATACTGTGGAGGTGCCCTCTGGAGACTGCAAGCACTTCCTCGGTAACACAGAGGACTGGCTCAAGGGACTGAGACCTGGGTCTCGTTCATTGCTCAGCAAGCACGTTTCCTATCCCTCAGCCTGTCAATTTTTGTTTATTGTTTGAGACACTGTCTTGCTATATAGCCTGGGTTGGCCTGCAATTGGCACTCTTCCTTCAACCTCCTGAGGGCTGGGATTATAGGTAAGAACCACTATGCTTGGTCTCTGATGCCAATTTTGAAAGACATTTGCTGTGGTACATGTTATCATTCAGCACAGCACATTCCAGGGCAATTATTCATGAAAGGCAGAGGCCATCAGTGTGGGGGACTGGCCACAGCTGACCTCAACCACCAGCTCCCCATCAGTCAGCAGCCAAGCCTGAGGCAAGCCCTTCGCGAGCAAAAGATGATGACTTGCTTCAGACTCAGATATCGGATGGCTGGTATTTTTCAGTAACAAAAGTGTTTCTAAGTGAACATATATTTGTTGACCTTCTCAGCCCCAAATATACACTTATTTTCAAAGATACAAGAAAAAGGGTGGGAAATAAAAGAACAGACAGAGGCTGGGAAGGTGGCTCAGTGGTAGAACACTTGCCTTGCATGCCTGAGGCCCTGGGTTCGATTTCTCAGCACCACATAAGCAAAAAGAAAAAAGCAGGAAGTGGCGCTGTGGCTCAAGTGGTAGGGCGCTAGCCTTGAGCTGAAGAGCTGAGGGACAGCGCCCAGGCCCAGAGTTCAGGCCCCATGACTGGACACCCCCCCCCCAAAAAAAAAAAAAAAGATTCTCATAGACTTTCAGGCCCAGCTTGACTTTGTTTTTTGTTTTGCTGGTCATGGGGCCTGAACTCTGGGCCTTAGCTCTCCAGCGCTCTAACACATGAGCCACAACACCACTTATGGCTTTTTCTGCTTATGTGGTGCTGAGGAATCGAACCCATGGCTTCATGCATGCTAGGCAAGCACTCTACCACTGAGCCACCTTCCCAGCCCCGCAGCTTGACTTTGAACCGTGATCTTCACATCTCAGACTACTGAGTAGTGGCATGACAGTACCTCATTTCTTTATAGACTTGCAGCTCTGTTTAGCAAGAAGCTACAGTTGCACACTGTAAGAATGCACATCTCTGACTGACCCTGGTGTCCAGGAGCCCCCAGAGGGACTGTTCAGGATGCCTTTCCACTTCTCTCACAGGAAAGCCTGCTCCAGAAGGCCTGCTTGCCTCAACAAGCAGACGGTGAGCCAGGAGTACAGTGATTGCTTTCTTCCCAACTTACCATCCAGACACCGGTTGTTGTATTTTTTATATGCTGTAATGGCGTCGTCCTTCTTCACAAAAACCACCTCTGCCACCCCAGGATGGACCAGTCTAGCTCGCTTAAGTGCTCCGCACACACAGAAAAGCTCCTGTGAAGAACAAGAGGGGGTTGGGGTTGGAGAGAATTCCGGACTACTTTCTATATGTACATACACTCAGAGTATCACAGTAGTTGTACCACAGGTATGCTGTGATCAAGGTTTCTTTTTGGTGTGTGCATGCGCACACACACGAGCTTGTGCATACATACCAATGCATCCTTGAACTCAGGGTCTGGGAGCTGTCCTTGAGCTTTTTTTCTCAAGGCTAGGGCTCTATCACCATTTGAGCTCCACTTCTGGCCTTTTACTAATTAGAGATTAGGAGTCTCATGGACTTTCCTGCCTAGGTTGGAAATCAAGATCTTCAGATTTCAGCCCTCTGAGCAGCTAGGATACAGGTGTGAGCCACCAGTGCCTGGAAAGGCTCGTCTGGGATCAGAGGAGACAAGCTAACAGTAACGAGGAGGACTGGGCTTACATACCTTCCTGTATCTGTGACCTTCCACAAATTTACTAGAAAGTTCTCAGTGACCACCTTGACAAGGGCAGCCATTTTAGACTTCCTCTGAGAGCTGTTGTGAGGAGGAGTGTAGGCTCACCAAAGAGTTGCTCAACTGTCACTTGGAAATCTGTTGCCAATAGTTCTGGGCGGGCTGCTAGAGGAGCTCCCCAGGACAGTGCTAACCTAGTGCCTAGCTCAGCAGAGGCAGGTAGCCAGTCGCCAAGTCAAAGACAAGCCCAGGCTAGGTCACTGGGACTTGGCATTTATCAGCCAGGAAGATATGCTTTGTACACGAGTCATCATCAACTCCATCCTCCTCCTCGTTCCACTGGCAAGAGGTCTGAGGCCAGAGAAGAAACAGCAGGTAGGGACCAGACCAGAGGCCATCAGCACTGCCATTTCTCCATCTGTACCTGCCTTAAACTCATTGTGAGGGCAAAGAGAAGGCTTATGAAAAGGTCTGTAGGGTTAGTTTATGTTCTTTTAATTTTTGCTTGGTGCTGATGGCTCACATCCACAATCCTAGCTACTCAGGGGGCTGAAATCTAAAGACTGTGGTTCAAAGCCTGTTGGGGAAGAAAAGCTGTGAGACATTTAGTAATGATTACTAATGCCAGAAGTGGAGCTATGGCCCAAGTGGCAGAGTACCAGCCTTGAGCAAAAAAGCGCAGGGGACAGCTCCCAGGTTCTGAGTTTAAGCTCCAGTACCAGAATCATAAATAAATAAATGAATAAATACATAAAGTTATACAGAGCTAGGAATTAAACTCAGGGTTGTGATTTGCTAGATAAACATCATTCCACTTCAGCCACGCTTAATATCCTAGTGATGTTTTTGTGGTTAATTTTTTATTTTATTGTGAAGATGCTATACACAGGGGTTAGAGTTACATGAATAAGGTAATGAGTACATTTCTTGTCGAGTATTGTTACTCCCTCCTTTGTTGTTCTCCCACTATCCCTTTCTCCCCCTACCCCCATATTGATGGTTAATGCTGACTACGAACCTGACTGGGTGAGAGACAGTTAGAACAGTGCGGCACAGTTGTGCCGGTCTCTCATGTACCGCTAGGAGGCTCTGCCTCACGTAGGCCCACAGCCATGGGCCAAAAGACCATGGACTGAACCTCTGACCCATAAGCTAAAGTAAGACTTTCCTCCCTTCAGTTGTTTATGGCAGGCACTGTGTGTCACCATGATGAAAGGCTGACAAAATGATAAAACACAGAATCAACATGGAAATTCCAGAGGACTCGCAGAAAAATCCCCAACAGTGGATGTGACACTGTGGTACAGGATGGACTTAGGCTTCACTAGGACACAGCCCAGGCCCCAGAGGCAGGCCAGGCAAGTGGCTTGAGGGCAGAGCTTGGGCAGATGGCAGCCTTCATAGACCACCTCCCTCTGACCCGCATGAACCAGCCAAGCCTGCCCAGGATTTCTGGAGGACTCTGCTGCCCTAATGGACACAGTAGCCAAACAAGATGGCTTCTGCTAAATTCTTGCTGAAGCTTGGACCATGCCAGGCAGACAATGCCTAAGTGACTAATTCCTAGGCCTCCCTGGTCCTCCATCACAAGCTGTGTGACGCAGATAGGAGGGCTGTACAAGTTTGCACTTGGTTTCCCCTAGACTGTACCCCAAGCACTCGTTTCCCTTGGCAATTAGCTGAACCGTGATGATACAGTCTTATGAGTTCCAGCAAAGCAGTGAGCTGGGGAGTCTGGGCCACAGAAGTAGTTTGAGAAGGAAAACTCTGGTAAGTCCTAGTACTTACAACAATGTCCTCTTCAGTGACTCGGGGGTGCAGATTATTCACAGTCATCTTGGTACCTTCCAAAGGGCTGAGAACAGTCTACCACACAGACAAGAGTGTTACCGGGAGTCCAAAGGCAGGTGTGCAACCACCACACAGCAGCACTCTCTCTACATATGCAACCAGACGGCCCCAAGGAAACCCATACAGAGCCAACACAACGGGGCCCTTAGGGTCCTAGTGCCCATTCGTACCTCATGACCATGTGTTTAAAGGAGCAGGCTCCCATTTCCCAAATATGCCTGGAATGCTCCTGTATCTAGACTCCACCAGCTCAAAGTGCTCCCAGATTCCCACAGGCTTGAGCTGCTCTTCCTCCTGGCTCCCAGAAGCTCTCCTCTGGGAAGCCCTCTGCTCATTACACATGGTGATTTCTCTGCAGGGCTGGCTCCGCCTACCTATATTACCCACGGGGGTGGGGTAGGGTGGTAATATAACATTCTGCTTACCCAACACATGCTGATCACCTTACCTCAGCAGATGGCAGCTCTTTGGGGGCCTCCTCCTTGTTCACCAGTGTCCGGGACATGTTGGTCAAGGCCTTTGTTCGAATAGAGGGGAGAGCAGGAGCAGTGTACGCATCATTCTGAACTACTTTGGTGAGAGGGAGGGCCTTGGACATGGAGAGCTTGGAACTGCTCAGCCCAGCCTACAGAAAAGGACAAAAGAAAAGGCTGAGAGCTGGTGACCATTAAGCTCAAGCACACAGATACCACTGTGCACGGTATTGAAAGCTCATCAGGAAGCTTCTATGCAGCTTTCTGCAACTCAACAAGGCCACACCATTCCAACATTTGCAACTGGTCAGAAGGTCAAAAGCGGGAGGTCAGCCAGGCACTGGTGGCTCACACCTGTAATACTAGCTATTCAGGAGGCTGAGATGTGAGGATCATGGTTTAAAGCCAGCCTGGATAAGAAAGCCTGTGAGACTCTTATCTCCAATTAACTATAAGAAAACTAGAAGTGGGGCTGGGAAGGTGGCTCAGTGGTAGAGCGCTTGCCTTGCATGCTCAAGGCCCTGGGTTCGATTCTGCAGCACCACATAAGCAAAAAGAAAAAAGCTGGAAGTGGCGCTGTGGCTCAAGTGGTAGAGCGCTAGCCTTGAGCTGAAGAGCTGAGGGACAGCGCCCAGGCCCAGAGTTCAGGCCCCACGACCGGACCCCCCCCCAAAAAAAAAAAAAAGAAAACTAGAAGTGGCGCTGTGGCTCAAAGCAGTAGGTAGAGCACTAATCTTCAGCAAAAGAGTTCAGGGACAGTGTCCAGGCCTGGAGTTCAGGCTCCACAACTGACAATAAGTAAAAAATAAAGAACAGGAGGTAAAGCTTAGTCCTAACCAAGCTTCTCTGACAGCTTCCTGTGGCCAAGCAGAGGCACATGTGTAACCCCAGCCTCCTCAGCTGCCCGACTGTTAGGTGGTAGGTACTACTGCTGCTTTGGGACAGTTTGTAACTAACACTGATCCTGCAAGGAAGAAGGAATGAGGCAGTCAGAGAAGCCGGGCCGGGGGCCGGGCGCCGGGGGTTGGGGGCCGGGGCAGGTCACCAGGGTAGGGGAAGCATTCTCCATGTTGGAGGTCAAGCCACTCCATGTCTCCCGAGCCAGTACAATATAGTAGTTATACATGTGGCCCTGGAAGCGCAACAACGAGATATACTAGTTAGAAGCAGAGTTATGTTACTTCTCTACCTGTTTCCTCATCCATGGAACAGTGTTTTTTTCAATGAAAGTTAACTACATAATTGACAGTTCCCTTGGTGGCAGATTCAACAGGTCTACTTACGAGACCAATTCAGTCCTATTGTGAAGAAACAAAGTGGGCCAGGCACCAGTGGCTCTCACCTGTAATCCTAGCTACTCAGGAGGCTGAGATCTGAGGATCATGGTTCAAAGCCAGCCCCAGGAAGGAAAGTCTATGAGATTCTTATCTCCAATTAACCACCAGAAAACCAGAAGTGCTGCTGTGGCTCAAGTGGTAGAGCGTTAGCCTTGAGCTGAAGAGCTCAGGGACAGCGCCCAGGCCCAGAGTTCAAGCCCCATAACTGACAAAAAAAAAAAAAAGAAACAAAGTGGTCTGCTTCATATATCACTTAAAAGAGTTGCGAGAGTGGCCTGCATACTCAGGTGGTGACCCGAGTGGAGTCTCTGGGCTCTTAAGGAGGTGCTCACCAGCGGGAGCTGGCAAGCAGTCCACAGCCTCCCTGTGTCACATGCCTGTGCCCACTCCTCCTGCAGCACATCTGACAACACCTGGCCCCAGGCTCTCCTAGACACAGCCCCCATGTGTTGGGGCCCATGGGTCTTGCTAGCAACCCAGGGAATCCAGCAGCCCAGAGACCAGAGCAAATTGTTTTTTCACAGGAAAAAAAAACAGGGACTGGAGGTGTGGCTCAAATGCTAGAATATCAACTGAGTAAGGAGTTTTGGGGTAGTAACAAAGAAAAAATACCTGGAATTCCTCCTGAGGGATTATTCACTGCTAGGTTTTTAACTTCAAAACTCATGTTAAAACTTAATTTCCGAGCCGGGCGCTGGTGGCTCACGCCTGTAATCCTAGCTACTCAGGAGGCTGAGATCTGAGGATCGCGGTTCAAAGCCACTCCAGGCAGGAGAGACCGTGAGACTCCTATCTCCAATAAAACCACCAGAAAACCAGAAGTGGCACTGTAGCTCAAGTGGTAGAGTGTTCGCCTTGAGCTGAAGAGCTGAGGGACAGCGCCCAGGCCCAGAGTTCAAGCCCCACGGCTGACAAAAAAAAACAAAAGCTTAATTTCCGTAATAATATATTAAGATGGAGGACCTTTATAAACATTTGCTCAGCAGGTTGCTCCCTCCATAAATGGACTAAGATCATTCTCACAGGACTGGGTTACCTCAGCAGTGGTCCCCTGAAGGAGCGATGCCTCCCATCTTGTGCACGCTCATGCTGCCTTGTCCTTTTACCATGAAGGCTCATGGACAAAGCCCTTTTGCCAGAAGCAGCCCTCTGACTTCCCAGCCTCCAGGTACCATGAGCTGAGGAACTTCTATTGCTTAAAACTTACTCAGTCTTCACCGCTCTGCTACAACAAAAAATGTGCTAGGACACTCACACATTTCCCCCAAGTGCCTCAAGCACAGCACTGGGAACTTTGGCTCTGAACTTCACTCTTTATGGGGTCTTTGCTAATCCCTGGACACCCAAGTTTCAGTATTTACAAAACCAAGGGGTTGGCTATTGCCTTGGTGTTTCCTCAATCAGCAAAGGTGGCAAGACAAGCCTATTTAGACACACATGTGAAGGAAGAAGAGCCAGAGGGGTTAAGACAGCTGGTGCCCCCTGTGAGGAACACAAAGACCTTATGTTTTGGTCAGTTGTAGGGCTCGAATTCTGGGCCACGGGCGCTGCCCTGAGCTCTTCAACTCAAGGCTAGTGCTCTAACACTTGGAGCCACAGCACCACTTCTGGTTTTTTGGTGGTTAACTGGAGATGAGAGTCTCAAGGACTTTCCTGCCTGGGCTGGCTTGAAATGTGATCCTGAGATCTCAGCCTCCTGAGTAGCTAGGATTACAGCATGCACCACCACTGCCTGGCTTCTCTAGCTGCTATTTTGTTCACATTTTAGTCTAAATAGGCAACAGTTGGCTGATTCCAGCTCTGAAGATCTCAGAGCCTGAATCACTAACAGGGCTTATTCTGCACAACCCTTCCATCCAGCTCATGAGACACACCCAGTGAGGTAAGAGAAGGGAAAACACCATACCGTCTGGTGAAGAAAGCCTCCTGAGGCTGAAAACTTCATCTGTTTAGCAGGAATGGGTGCTAAAACATCATCCTCTTCATCTAGGTCATATAAATTCTGCAAATAAACAAACAGAAGCTGGGATGGCGTTGACTTTGTGGTACAGTGTTCATGTAGCACTGTGAGATGCTGGTTTTATCTCCCGTGACACACACAAGCTAGCCAGCTTGCAGGCCCTTAGCCCTCAAAATTGAGACCCAGCCCAATAGGAAAATGGCTGCAGGTGTGAGCTAGGTTCTGGGGTAGAGGTGCCTCCGGGGACTGGCCTTGGAGAATGGGGCATTAGTCCTGACAGGGACTCCCCATTTCCTGCTCCTCCCCTGGATTAGGGTCTCACTCTGTAGTTCTGGCTAATGTAAAAAAAAAATATATATATATATTACGTATTTTTCATTGTAAAGATACTATATAGAGGAGTCACAGTTACATGAGTAGGGTAATGAGTACATTTCCGATCAAGCACTGTTACCTCTCCTTTATTTTTCCTAATATAAAGCTCTTTATCTACCTCCCTCAGCCTCCTGAACAGATAGGCAGAGCCAGAAGCACCCTTCTGTGAGTAGGTGGGATCTATGAAGTCTCTAAAATGTTTATCATTATATTCATATGTGACTCAATGACAATGGTGTGAACCTAGGTGGTACAGCCCACTACACACCCAGACTGTGTGGTGTACACTGTTGTACAAAGCACACGACTAAGCCGGGAGTCAGTGGCTCATGCCTGTAATCCTAGCTACTCAGGAGGCTGGATCTGAGGATCACAGTTCAAAGCCAGCACGGACAGGAAATTCCGAGAAACTCTTATCCCCAATAAACCACGAGAAAACCAGAAGTGGCGCTGTAGCTCCAGTGGTAGAGCGCTCGCCTTGAGCTGAAGAGCTGAGGGACAGTGCTCAGGCGCAGAGTTCAAGCCCCACAACCAAAAAAAAAAAAAAAGTACACGACTATATTCTTTGGTTTGGAAAGGCTAAGCTAACCAAGTATGTGGCCTACAGAAATTAAGTCCAAACCTTAGTTTTAGCCTTAGCTATGTTCACAGCAGGATATGTTTTTCTTTCTTTTTTGTCAATCGCAGGGCTTGAACTCTGGGCCTGGGTGCTGTCCCTAAGCTCTTCAGCTCAAGGCTAGTACTCTACCACTTGAGCCACAGTGCCACTTCTAGTTTTCTGAGTGGTTTGTTGGAGGGAGATAAAGAGTCTCACCAACTTTTCCTGCCTGGGCTGGCTTTGAACCGTGATCCTCTGATCTCAGCCTCCTGAATAGCTAGGATTACAGGCATGGGCCACCGGTGCCTAGCAGCAGGAGGATTTCTAACAGTAAGAATGATAGACAAGAGGTTTAATAGATTATAAAGGCAGCAACTTATCTACTTGTCAACAATGTTTACAACAGTGCTTTGCTTCAGCAGCACATACACTAAAATTGGAATGATATGGAGAAGAATTAGTACAAGGATGACCTACAAATTTGTGTATGTGTACATATATATATATGTGTGTGTGTATATATATATATGTATATATATGTGTGTGTGTATATGTGTGTATGTGTGTGTGTGTATACATATTTTGTTGTTGTTGTTTTGGCCAGTCGTGGGGCCTGAACCCTGGGCCTGGGCACTGTCCCTTAGCTCTTCAGCTCAAGGCTAGCACTCTACCACTTGAGCCACAGGGCCACTTCTGGCTTTTTCTGCTTATGTGGTGCTCAAGAATTGGACCCAGGGCCTCATGGGTGCAAGGCAAGCACTCTACAACTCAGCCACCTTCCTAGCCAGCATTCCATATTTTTATAAAATAGACTTCACATTAAAATCAGTAAGACAAAGAAGATCACTACATATTAATAAAGGGAATGATCCACAAAGAAGAAATTACAATGGTCAAAGAAATTACAGTGGTCAAATAGCACCAAATAATGAAGCACTAAATATATTAAGTAACTTCTCTTATACTTACAACAAAAACTGATAGACTCCCCCCAACACAATAGTGGGAAACTTTAACATCCCACTCCCACAAAAGGACAGGTCACCCAAACAAAAGGTCAGCATACAAGCCTCTGAATTAAATGCCATGATAACCCAAATGGACTTAATAGACATCTACAGAGTATTTCACCCAATACCACACAATACATATTCTTCTCAGCAGGCCGAGGAACATTTTGCAGAACGGATCATATCCTAGGACACACAACTGAGCAAATACAAAAGAACTGAGATAACCTTGTATCCTATCTGATCACAATGGAATTAAACTAGAACTCAATGGCAAAGAAAACACTCAAAACACATGGAGACTGAATAATAGATGGGTCACTGAAGAAATAAAGGAAGAAACCAGAAAATTTCTATAATCAAATGAAAATGAAAACAAGTCATATCAGAACCTCTGGGATATAGCAAAAGCAGTGCCGAGAGGAAAGTTCAGGGAAGTTCATAGCTCTAGATTAAAAAATCCAAATTGCTCAAGTAAATAATGCAACTAGGCTGGGAATGTGGCTTAGTGGTAGAGCGCTTGTCTAACATGCATGAAGCCCTGAGTTCAAGTGCCACACAATAAACAGAAAAAAGCCAGAAATGGCACTGTGCCGCAAGTGGTAGAGTGCTAGCCTTGAGCTAGTGCCCAGGCCCTGAGTTCAAGCCCCATGACTGGCAAGGCAAGGGGGGGGGGGCGAAAAGGGGGAGCTCAAATCAAAAAAAATTAGAAATAAAGGAAAAATTGGGCACTGGTGACTCACACCTGTAATCCTAGCTACTCAGGAGGCTGCGATCTGAGAACTGTGGTTCCAAACCAACCCAAGCAGGAAAGTTGATGAGACGAAAAGCCAGAAATGAAGCTGTGGCCCTAAGTGGTAGAGTGCTAGCCTTGAGCAAAAAAAAAAAAAAAAAAACATCAGGGATAGCACGCAAGCCCTGAAATCAAGCCCCTCAACTGACACCTTTCCCCCAAAAAAAGTATCATAAAGATCTAGCGGGGTACCGGTGGCTCATGCCTGTAATCCTAGCTATTCAGGAAGCTGAGATCTGAGGATCATGGTTCAAAGCCAGCCTGGGCAAGAAAATCCCTGAAACTCTTATCTCCAATAAAAATCACCAGAAAAACTGGAAGTGGCGCTGTAGCTCAAGTGGTAGAGTGCTTGTCTTGACCTTAAGAGCTGAGGGACAGCATTCACGCTGAGTTCAAGCCCCATGACCGACAAAAAAAAAAAAAAAAAGAGAGAGAGATCTTCCCTTCCAAGGAGGAAAAGTCCAGGTCCCAATGTATTCATGATGAATTCTATAAGCCCTTTAAAGGCAAACTAACACCAGTGATTCTGTGAATCCAGCATTATACACATCCCGAACTAGGTAGGGACCCAATGAAAAAAGAGAACTACAGACTAGTCTCTTTGATGAACATAGATACAAGACTCCTTAATAAAATACTTGCCAAAATAATTCAACAATAAAAAAAATTATATGTTAGGGCTGGGAAGGTGGCTCAGTGGTAGAGCACTTGCCTTGCATGCCTGAGGCCCTGGGTTCAATTCCTCAGCACCACATAAGCAAAAGAGAAAAAACCTGGAAGTGGCACTGTGACTCAAGTGGTAGAGCGCTAGCCTTGAGCTAAAGAGCTGAGGGACAGCGCCCAGGCCCAGAGTTCAGGCCCCACGACGGGACCAAAAAAAAAAAAAATTATATGCTATGTTTTGTCTTGTCCATTTATTTGTCTGGGGGTGGGGGGGGTGGAGGCACAGAAATGGAAGTACAAATGGTGGACAAATGCAGCCGTGGTACTCAGTAGACACTGCTGAAAATGAACTACAAAACTTTTGGGCAGGGATGGGGGGAAAAAACTAGGAGATGGCTAAGGAAAGGATAACTTTGTCCAAAAAGAAATGGACTCTTTACCTGGCTTGTAAAGCAGTAAGTCCTGTGTATATCACCTTTATAATCACAACAAAAATATACATACATATAAGAAAAAATAAAATTATACACTATAATCAAGCGGGCTTTATAAACATAAATCAATGAACATAATAGACCACACTAACAGAGCCAAAAACAAAAATCACATTATCTCAATAGATGCAGAAAAAGCCTTTGACAAAATCTAACATTTGTACATGTTAAAAGCTCTGAAAAAGCTAGGAATAGAAAGAACATACCTCAACATATTAAAGGCTATATATGACAAACCAACAGCTAACATCATACTAAATGGTGAAAAACTAAAACCATTTCCTCTACAATCAGGAACAAGGCAAAGGATGTCCATTCTTTCTTCACTCCTTTTCAATATGATACTGGAATTCCTAGCCAGAGCTATAAAGTAAGAGAAAGATATAAAAGGGATTTACATAGGGAAAGAAGTCAATCTATCCCTATTTGCAGATGTTATGATCCTGTGTCTAAAAGGACTCTTGAGACTTCACCCTCAAGCTCCTAGAACTAATCAATAACTGGCAAAATACAAAACAACCCACAAAAACCAGGAGCTCAGAGGCTGGGAAGGTGGCTCAGTGGTAGAGTACTTGCCTTGCATCATGAGGCCCTGGGTTCAATTCTTCAGCACCACATAAACAGAAAAACCTGGAAGTGGTGCTGTGGCTTAAGAGGTAGAGTGCTAGCCTTGAGCTGAAGAGCTCAGGGACAGCACCCAAGCCCAGAGTTAAAGACCCACAACTGACCAAAAAAAAAAGACTTGCCCATCCATGTTCATTGTTGCAGTATTAATAACAGCTAAGTTATGTAAAGAGCCCAGGTGTCCTACAATAGATGAGTGGATTAAAAAAATGTGGCATATACACAATTCAATTTTACTCATCCATTAGGAAAAAAATTATGTCATTTGCAGGGAAACAGATTGGACCTACAACAAATCATGTTAAGTGAGGTAAGCCAAGCTCAGAGACAAACAGTGAATGTTTTCTCTCATGTGGAAATTAGAATACAACTGGACACGATTACTTATATAAAGCTCTATGCACTTACACACAAACAAACTGACTATGAAGGAGGATACACTTAGGGGAGGACACTGAACGTCTAAAATACTACTTATCAAAACCAGCTTCAGAAAATGGAAATATGTTTTTGTTAGTGGTGGTGCGTTGTTAGTTGTTTTGTTTTGTTTTTTTTGGGGGGGAGCAAAAAGGGACCACAGGAATGGAGGAAGGGTGAACTAATAATGCAGTTACTGTATTCAATATATACTATCTAAAAAATAACCTATGCAATTTGTGGGCAGGGACTGAAGAGAGAAAACTGGGAAAACGAAGGAAGAGATGACATTGTCCAAGAAATATTGTACTCATTACCTGACTTATGAAATTCTAACTCCTTTGTACAACTGCTTAATAAAAAAAAATTTATAGTAAATGTGGAATATCAGAAAAATACTTGACTTACAAGAAAAAAAAAAAAGAATGAGACAAAACCAGGTAACATAACCTTATAATCACAACTGCAACTCCACACAAATAAAAAGTAACAACAGCTGGGCACTGGTGCTCACACCTGTAATCCTAGCTACTCAGGAGGCTGAGATCTGAGGACCAGGTTCAAAGCCAGCCTGGGCAGAAATGTCCATGCCTCTTATCTCCAATCAACCACCAGAAAACCGGAGTGGCGCTGTGGCTCAAGTGGTAGAGCACTCACCTTGAGCTGAAGAGCTGAGGGACAGTGCCCAGACCCAGAGTTCAAGCCCTAGGAAAACACACACACCACATCCCTGACACACACACACATCCCTGACACACACACACCACATCCCTGACACACACACACCACATCCCTGACACACACACACCACATCCCTGACACACACACACATCCCTGACACACACACACACACACACACACACACACACACACACACACACACACACACACCCTTCTGAAGGCCGGCTGGGGGTGTGCATCTAAATGGTAGAGGGCTTGGCTAAGTCCTAGTAAATCAGCAGCAAGTGAGACACTTTGTCTTAACATTCCTCTCAGCAAAAAAACAAAAACAAAACCCACAAAACCCCCACATGCATGCATACATGTGTGCTCATTAATTCTACCTGTTTGGCCTGGTGGTTATTGACAACGTTGATCCTCATTCCAGCAGGATGGGTATGAAGTGGTACCATGGGCTTCTGCTGTGGAACCTAGAAATACTCAGTGGTCACAATGCATGCACTCTATGAGCTGGGGTTCACTGCGCTTGAAATATAGTGGGCATGCAGTTTGAGTTTTTGGTAAAAGCAACACCACTGCCAAAACCATGTGGTATGAACACATAAAGCCTGAGCTTGGCTAAAGTTTGCTGCTACTCTGTTCCTACTACCAATGCTACTGCAGAGATATGGTTTCCTTTCCCACTGGGTAGCCACTGTGGAGAGCAGATGGGGCGTTGGACTATCAAGTGTGTCTAGGCTTCTAGCCTAGTGCTCATACTCATGTATTTTATTTTATTTATTTATTTTTGGGTCTAGTCGTGGGGCCTGAACTCTGGGCCTGGGTGCTGTCCCTCAGCTCTTCAGCTCAAGGCTAGCACTCTACCACTTGAGCCACAGCGCCACTTCCAGCTTTTTTCTTTTTGCTTATGTGGTGCTGAGGAATTGAACCCAGGGCCTCAGGCATGCAAGGCAAGCGCTCTACCACTGAGCCACCTTCCCAGCCCCATGGCTATGTATTTTATATCTATCTCTGAAACTTTTTTTTTTTAAACAAAACTGGTGTAATAACCCTGAGACTGGAGTGGAGACAGCCCATGTTGAACAGGTTGCATCCTTTTCTTTCTCTTCCCTCACTATTTCACTCTGGAAAGTCATTTCAGTTTTGTGGATGTCCCCCTTTTACATAAAAGAGGCACTACCTTTCCTTTCTCCTATGGTTTACATGAAAAGCCTTCAGAAGCAGCAAGCTGCTGAACAGAGCCTGGGAGAAGTGCGTTTTACCCCACCCTGTGTCCACTCAGATCCCCTGTCGAACTCTACCGTAACAGAGGTCACAGCCTACCTGGATGGTTTTGGTGAGCTTCAGAGCAGGGGTCACCGTCCCAATGGGAGGGCTTGTGAAGGCAGCAGGGGACCTTCTCTTCAAGCTGATAGTCTCCCGGGCATCTGCCACCTGGCGGGGCTTCTGTGGCACTGTACTCTGCTGCTTGCGAGAGTTAAGCATCTCTCTGGCATCCTGCACTTTCCCTTTGATCCGAAACCGAGCATCTTTCTGCAAAAGCTTTTCCCGAGCATCTTTGACTCCCAGCTTGAGGCGGGCATCTGAGAGGCCAATCTTCTGCCGGGCATCAAATCTCTGCTGGAAAGTGGCTGTGCGCGCTGACTGGCTAAGCAGACTACTCTGCTGGATCCCAATGCGGGATCGGACGCCTCCAACTCCTGGTCTGGTGCTGAGCCTGTGAATACCACACATTGCAATGGTAAGTGGGCCTGGATATCAACAGCATCCCAAGGAGGAGAACTATGGAATACCTGGAAGACAGCTGGTTCTGGAAGCCAAAAAGCTACTCCCTCACACTCACTCACTTGGACCCCCCCAGGCTTGCTGCTCTAAAAAGGCATAGCCAACAGCAGACCTACCCAAAACCTGTCAATCCACAAGGGACCTGTGGTAGGAAAGAAGGCCATAGCCTCACGCATTATCTTCCTACTGGCTTTAAAAAAGCTTCCCACTGCGGGCACTGGTGCTCACACCTACAATCCTAACTACTCAGGAAGCTGAGATCTGAGGATCACGGTTCAAAGCCATCCTGGGCAGGAAAGTCTGTGGAACTCTTATCTTCAATGAACCACCTGAAAATTGGAAGTGGCACTGTGGCACAAGTGGCAGAGCACTCGTCCTGAGCTGAAGAGCTGAGGGACAGTGCCCAGGCTCAGAGTTCAAGCCCCACGACCGGCAAAACAAACAAAAAAGAGCAAAAGGACTGGAGGTGCCTGCCTAGCTAGTGCACGGCCCTCTGTTCCAACTCTAGGACAACCAGGTTATAGGTTCAGAACAGGGCTGTCACTCAAGTCTTGGTCACAAAAATGAGAAAAAGCATTTTTGTTAACAACTATCCTCTAGACAGAAATGCTCACTAATGAGTTCCCTCCAAAGCCACTGGCTTGGGGCCAGGCAATCAAATTGCCAAAAGGACCATGGTGAGGTATGGGCCTCTGGATGCTCCAAATTGAGGATTCCCAAGCAATTACCACACTCAAACTCGAAGAGGAAAGTACACAATCTGTGAGCATAGAACAAGCTACCAGGGCCTGCAGTGTCTGGAAAGAACAGCTTATCCAAGGGCATTGGAGAAAGGTAGAATGTCGAAATGCCCACCTTAGCCCATTCCTTGTGACTTCTTTGTGTGTCCAACTCAAGTAAGGAGCTGAGGTGTCCAGTCTTCTCCATTTCCCAAAATCAAAAGCACTCATTCCTCCCCTCTCACGCCGGCAAAACCTCTCTGCTACCCTGATCCCCAGACACTGGCTCTCTCCTGGGAGATTCAAAGCTCACCACACAAAGCCTCCACTAAGGTACCTGTCATGCTGCATCACAATGATCTGTTTATCAGCCTATAGCTCTCACAGAACCTAGAGCTACCCGGGCCTACCCTGCACCTCCTCAGCTATTTCAACCCTGCATCAAGGAGTCAGGGCTCAAAGTGCTATTTGGAGTTAAATGCTTGCTGAGTGTCAGGGATCTTGTAAGGCTCTAGCATAGACTTTCCTTTTAGGGTCACACTCTGAAGTTAGTTGCCACCATTTCCTTTTATTTTTGGCCAGTCCTGGGGCTTGAACTCAGGGCCTGGGCACTGTCTCTGAGCTTCTTTTGCTCAAGGCTAGCACTCTACCACTTGATACTGAGGAATCAAACTCAGGCTTCATGCATGCTAGGCAAGCATTCTACCACTAAGACACATTCCCAGCCCATTGACTTTGCTTTTTTTTTTGGTAGGTGGTGGAGCTTGGGTAGATCTGGGCCTGGGTGCTGTCCCTCAGCTCTTCAGCTCAAGGCCAGCATTCTACCACTTGAGCCATGGACTTTCCTGCCTGGGTTGGTTTTGAACTGTGATCCTCAGTTCTCAGCCTCCTGAGTAGCTAGGATTATAGGCATGAGCCACCGGTGCCTGGCTCAATTTTGCTTTTAAAAGTTTAGTTTTCCAATTTCATCAACCATCCAAGCAATCAACAGTAACTGTCAAGGAAAAAAGAAAGAAGTCCTGGGGCAAGGCAGAACATCGGCTCAGCAAGCGTAGCCCCTGGCTCAAACCCAAACACAGCCAAAGAAAAAGAAGTTAACCATCTAGATGTAATAATGAACTTCTTAAAACAAAGTTCACATTCATGAACAGAGAATGGAGAAAGGGGCAGATTCAAAATTTCTGGCTCACTTCAACTTTGTATGAAGAAACCCTTTAGAAGGAGGGTGGAGGTGCTTCTACACCTTTATAGTTGTTAGTGAAATGAGCTCCCTTCCCATAGCTTAGCACTCTCCTTCCCCTATCCACAGCTTGGCATGCTCCCTTCCTAGGCAACACTAGGCCCATTTAGTAAAGACGGTAAATAATCAGCCTCAGCCACCCTTTACCTTGGGATGACACTTCTCCGGGGCAGCTAACACCATATAAGGCAGCAAGAGCCCCTTAAAGTGACCTTCAGGTCTGGGCAGCTGCAGGGCTCCTTATCTACTACTTGGGCAGCAGCCATCAATCCTAGTCCGCCATCATGAAGCCCTCACGTCCACACGGGGGTCCCCACCTCCTAGCCCCACCTAGCCCCTCAACTTCCAGAAAATAGCTGGTGCTACTTCTCAGTTCTCCCTTGTGAGAAGGGGTCTTGCCAGTCCCTTTCTCGGCAATAAACCTTCCTTTGTTCTCTGTACCCGGATGTCTGCGTGGTTTTCTGACAAAGTCCAAATAATCTAACAATAGTATTTATGTAGTTTATTATATATAGTATATTATATAGCGTTTATGTATTTATATATATATATACACACACACACACACACACACACACACACACACACAGTTCTCTTCTCTGTTCAAAGTGTTAGGATTCTGTTATTTTCAGACTCTGTGGGAGTCTATGGTTGATAGACAATGCCTGCTACAGCTATGTAAGAGGCAAGTAGAGCTATGGAAAGCTTTACAAAGAAGGTAAAGCCCCTGTAATTTTTGCTACTCAGGATTTTTTTTTTGCCAGTCATGGGGCCTGAACTCTGGGTCTGGGTGCTGTTCCTCAGCTCTTCAGCTCAAGACTAGCGCTCTACCACTTGAGCCACAGTGCCACTTCTGGCTTTTTCTGCTTATGTGGTGCTGAGGAATCGAACCCAGGGCCTCATGCATGCAAGGCAAGCACTCTGCCACTGAGCCACCTTCCCAGCCCCTCAGGATTTATTTAAATAAATAAAAAGGTAAAGCCGGGTGTCAGTGGCTCATGCCTGTAATCCCAGCTACTCAGGAGGCTGAGATCTGAGGATCGAAGTTCAAAGCCTGCTGAGGCAGGAAGTCTGTGTGACTCTTATCTCCAATTAACAAGCAAAAAAGTCAGAATTAGGGGTGTGGTTCAAGCAGTAGTCTGCCAGCCTTGAGTTCAAGCCCCAGAATGGGGGGGGAGGAGGGGGAGGAGGAGGAGGAGAGGAGGGGGAGGAGGAGGAGGAGATGATAGAGGACAGGTAGCTTGCTTCTGTAATTCTAGCTACTCAGGAAGCTGAATTTGAGGATAGAAGTTCAAAGCCAGATCCAGGGCAGAAAAATTCTTGACACCTCATCTCCAAGTAACTACCAAAACACAGGACTGGAGGGTGTAAAGAAGCCAAGTGAGTGGAAGTCCCTGAGTTTTAAGCCATGGTACAAACAGGTACATAGGCACACACAAAAACTAAAGATTAGAATTTGAAGAATCAAAATTATCCTATTATGTCTAGTTTAGTTTTGATATACTGTGATGTCATCCCTTCCCCCAAAAAGGCTAAGGAAGAGGGGTACTGTCCCTCAGTGGAGGGATCTTGGGACAACAGCCGTGCCTAGGAAGAGCCCGTCCTCTAGTGACCAGCACGGATGCAGTGTGCTCACTTGGGGGCATGCCACCGTTCCTGTCTGGCAGGAAGGACCGCCACGATGGAGGCTGGCATTTTCATCTATAGTCATGCTTGCTTAGCAACAGAGGTATATTCGGGGAAATAGGTGGAAGTCAGCTCAGCATCAGAAGTGAGATTAAGCCTCCGTGATTGAATTCCTGTACACAACCTGTCAGTCCTTTCCCAGCACAACCAGAGGGGCAACTGCAGGAGGGGGCTGTTGGCAGTTCTCATGGCGGAGCTGCTCCTGGGGAGAGTGAGGAGCTACTTCTCAATTTGATGCATTCACTCCAGGTGACACCAGTTCTTTCCATTCCTTTCATGATCAGCTTTAGGGGCTTTAGTATTGGGGCTTTTTATAACCATAGCTCCTTTTTCCTGCATGAAAAGACAGCTATTCATCCCAGCAGGCAGCGGTACTGGTTGGAAGGCAGGCATTAGTCATCAGGAATTTTTCAAATAAACACTCCTGCTAGGGGTAGGTCTCTAAAACAGAGTCAATTATGTGAGCCTCCTGCAGAACTGCAGAGGCTCCCTCACAAAGCCCGGCCCCTCTGGGGAGCCTCCAGTCCTGCCCCAACTTCTGCCTGCAGCCTCACCTCCCACAGTGGGGACTACTGATGTTCCCAAGCACATTTCTGCACTCTTGTCCCCAGCCAATGTTTAGGAAGGGGGAGGGAGGTTTTCAGAGAGTCCCTTCCTGCACCACCTCAGCCAACAAGGTCAATGGCTCCCGGGTCCTCCCCAGCAGCTGCCCATGGAAAAATGCTGCCGGCCAGGGAGAGGACATCCCCCCCTCCACCGGACGGGAGGAGCGCACTCCCTCATTCCAGACAGAAGCTGATGCACCTATGAGAATGCCGCCTCCAGTTCCGTGTGGACTCCAGCAGCTTCCACAGCTGCCTCCCGACAGGTGCCTCATCCAAAGATTCATGTCTGGGTGTGTGTGTGGGGGGGGGTGCTCAGGAATACAGAAAGTGGATTTTCATCCACGAGGGAAAAAGACAAAAAAAAAAAAACAGTTTAGTTCAAACTATTTCTAAGAGTCAATTATAAACCACTGCTTTAGAGACACCAACAAAACAAGACACTAAAAAGACACTAACGACACTGTCCCTTTGCCAATGCTCTTCATTTTGTGTAGTGCTAGGGACTGAACTGTGTTCCCGCATTTACTACTTTCTAGGGAGGCACTCTGCCACTCAAGCCAAGGCCCTATCCCTTTTTGTTTTTCCATGCCAGTACTAGAGCCTGAACTTAGGCTCTCCCTTTCTTGCTCAGCTCACTGCTAGTGCTCTACTGCCTGAATCACACCTCTCCACTACGGCCTTGTGCTGATTAACTGGAGATAAAACAGTTTCAAGGAGGATTTGTCTGCCTGGGCTAGCTCCAAACCACGATTCTTAGATCCCTCAACAGTAGCCCATGGGTTTGGAACTCATGGGCCTGTGCAGGTTGGACACACCTGGACTATAATATGCTTATTTTAGGTTTCTTACAGTTGCTGGGATGACAGGCGTGCACAAGCATGCTCAGCTTCCCTTTGTGGAGATGGAGTCACTAGAGAAGTGCCGGCGGCTACTTCTCCCAAGGCCAGACAACGGTCCCTCAAACCACCTGCAACCGCTCTGGAATTGGTCAAGGACCCTTGATGATTACTTGGAGGCCCAGGCATAAGGAACACGAAGAAGAGCTGCTCTGAAGCAGCAGCATTCCACAAATGCTGATCCCGAGGAGGGTAGAACAAGGGACCAGATGGATAGCAAAGGGGCTTCACAGCGTCACAGGCTCCCTCTTTTTGCTATCTGCTCAGGAAGAGGCAAAGCAACATTCCTAAATTACTGAGCACCAAGTTCTTCCTGGGATGTCCATGCAACATTAAAACCAAACTTCCCAGAATGGTGATTTCTTCTAGAAAGCATGTAAAATAGAAAAGTGACATTTGTTCATGAAAATTTCTCAAGGAGCCCCAGATCTAATCTTTCTTTTACAGCTGTGCAAGTGAAAAAGAATTTCCAGAAGACAGGCTCATTTGTGTACTGCGGTTTGAACTCAGGGCCTCATGCTTGGTAGGCGGGTACTCTACATTTGAAGCCAAGCCCTCAAAGCATTCTGCTCTAGTTATTTTTGGATAGGATCTCCTGCCTACACCTCCTGCATAACAGGATTATAGGTATGAACCACCAGAACAGGCTTATTGGCAGAGGTGGTCTAACTTTTTGTCAGTCTGGTCTTAAAACTTTGACACTGGGGCTGGGAATGTGGCTTAGTGGGAGAGTGCTTGCCTAGCATGCCTGAAGCCCTGGGTTTGATTCCTCAGTCCCACATACAAAAAAGCCAGCACTGTGGCTCAAGTTGTACAGTGCCTTGAGCAAAAGCAGCTCAGGGGCAGTGCCCAGGCCAAGTTCAAGTCCCAGGACTGACAAAAACAAAAACAACAAGAAAGAACTTTGACACTCAATGTATCTGCTCTTGAGCAGCTGGGATTACAGGCATGAGCTACCATGCCCCAGCCTGAGTTTCCAGAAAATTTAACTTAAACACAGGATGTTCTACAGTTTCTTCCAGCCTGTACTTTAGTTCCAATCCAATAATCACATCACAGCAAATTCTCACACTAAAAACTGGAGATCATGATACTTCTCTACTTAAAAGCCACACAGGAGGGGCAGTTGATTATAATCAAGGTGTACATATAAGTGCATGTTAACATGAACCCCCTGTACAACTGATAGTAAAAGAGAAAAGGCTGGGCACCAGTGGGCTCCTGCCTATAACCCTAGCAACTCAGGAGGCTGAGATCTGAGGATCATGCCTTGAAGCTAACTTGGGAAACTCCTTAAGACTTTTATCTCGAATAAACTACCAAAAAGCTGGAAATGGAGTTGTGGGTCAAGTGGTAGAACTCTAGCCTTGAACAAAAAAGAAAGCTCACGGACAGTGCCTAGGCACTGAGGTCAAGTTCTAGGATTGGCATAAAAAAAGGGGGGGGGGGGGGGGGGGAGGCACCTGGGAATGTGACTTAGCAGTAGAGTGCTTGCCTAGTATGTATGAAGCCCTGGCTTCAATTCCTCAATACCACAGAAACAAAAAGCCAGAAGTGGTGCTGTGGCTTAAGTTGTAGAGTGCTAGATTTGAGCAAAAGCTCAGAGACTGCCCAGGCCCTGAGTTCTAAGCCCCAGGACTGGCAAAAAGAAAAGAGGGAGGAGGAAGGGAACCGGGAGGAGAGAGGAAAAGGGGGGGGGGAGTAGAGAGACCTTTAACTAACAATACTAACTAACAATACTCATCAGATACCACCTTACACATAAGGGGGCAGTCTGGCAACCCACACAGGATGATCTGGAAATGCAGTGTGGAACCCTACCTTGGCCAAGTGCTGCAGAACCCACGGTCTCACCTAGCCAGTCCCCAAGGGGTTCCTGCTTCTACTCCTTTAGGAAAAGGTCCCATAACCCCCACCATTTGGCACAAATAAACTTTGTCTTTTTGGGGGCAGGGTCTAGCCATGCAGTCTTGATCTTGTCATTCTCCTGCCAGATGTTGGGATTACAGGCTCAAACATGGCACTATCTTTAAAACATGTTATGGTGTGGCTGTGTGGTGTCCAGAGAGCCCCACTCGGCAGGATCCTCAGGGCTCACTTAGGAGGCTGGAGGAAGCAGGCCACTGGGGCATCCCTGACCACTGGCCCTTCCTACTGCCACGACATTCTGCCCTCGGCCCAAGGCGACAGAGCCAGCCAACCACGGACTGAAAGCGGAGGCAAAAGGTGCCCCTCTCTGTTTGCTTTTCTCAGGTAACTTGTCACAGCCATGGGGAGGCGAGCGGCACTGCCCGGCTGAAAAGTGGCCAAGCCTCTGAGGGGCTGCCCCTCGGCCCTGCTCTTCCTGAGGGTCCTGGACACCCCGACTCCCTGCAGCCCCGCCCGCTGCCCAGCCCAGGACCGGAAGGGCTCAGCTGGAAGGGGCTGTGCGGCCTGCCTGGCCTCGGCCGGGGGCTCAGGCCGCACCTCAGCACGCAGGGAGCTGCGAGGCTCGCGGCGGCGGCCCAGGGCCCAGACACGAGAACCGGAGACCGCGGCCGGGCGCCGGCGGCTCGCGCCTGTCATCCTGGTTACTGCGGGGGCCGAGATCTGAGGATCGCGGTTCAAAGCCAGCCCGGGCAGGAAAGTCCGCGAGACTCTCATCTCCGAGGAACCACCAGAAAACCAGAAGTGGCGCTGCGGCTCAAGCGGGAGAGCGCCAGCCGTGAGCACGGACGCCCAAAAAAAAAAAAAAGAGGACAGGCGTCCCGCCCCGTGCCGCCACCGCGGACCCCGCGCGCGCGCGCGCGTCTTTCCCTGGAAACCTGCGGCCTCTCTTGCCCTTTCCCGCTCCCTTCTTCTTCCACGCGTCTCGGCGCCCGGGAGGGGAATCCTTTTCGCCCAGGTGTGGAGCAAACCTCACCGTTCAGCGGGGCCGGGCTGGAGGGCTGCGCCTGTAGGATCAGCAGCAGGAGCAGGGCGGGCGCGCGCGCGGCGCCGCGGCGGGGCGCCCTCCTCCGCCCCGAGCGCTAACGGGGCCCGGACCCCGCGTCCTGGGGGTCGAAAAGGTCCCTCACCGGCCCTTCGTCGCCGCTCCGCGCTTCCGGATGAGCTCGTCCAGGGAGATGTCCGCCATCTTGCGCCGCCGAACGCGTCGAGAGCAGCTCCGACGCCCTCAGCCCTCCAGCCCGCCCCCGCGGCCGCTACCCAGCCAAGAGCAGCTTCCGGCGTCCGGCCAACCGACTCTCGCGATAGTTTATAAAGCGACAAGAACCGGAAAGGGTGGGACACTCCCCATGAGCCTTCGCGATGCCAGCTTATTTGCATACAGGGAGGGTCCGGGGTACTACAGAGCCTCTTGTTCCCGAACAAATAAAATGAAAAGCGAACGAAAAAATTAACAGCCAATGAGACAAACGAAATGGGATGAGCGTGTTTGTTCCGTGAGCAACGTGACACTCACCATAACTAAAATGAAAATGACACTCATCACCCGCAAGGAAAGCCCCACGCTGCTTTATGCCTTAAACTTATGAGTAAGGAAAATAACGATTCGGGGTGACGCCCGGATCCTCACTGCTAATGTGAGACGAATTTTTGAGCGGGTAAAGGTTGCCCCTAAGGTGACCCGCCTACTTTGCGGGATGCCTGGGTGCTGCGATCTGCCCGTACCCCCTTATTCCTAAAGACAAGAAAAGGTAGCCCGAGGGGGCTGTATGGATCCCTCTTCCCGTTAGCGGGGCTCGTGAGTGTCCTGTACAACAAGTGACGCCATTAAGAGTTTGTAGGGAAATCTAGAGAGAGCTGGGGTGGCGACTGTGGCTGAGGCCCTGGGGGAGTCCGGGGGCCGCAGTAGGTGCGCGCGGCCCTCGGCCCTCGGCGTGGTCTCGATTTCTCCACCCTGAGCCCCGGCTCTCAGATCTGCGCCGTAGGACACACGGAGGCAAAGGCAGAGGATGGAGAGGACATGAACATCTTCACCTAGGAAACCCGGCGCCCTGCTGGAGTCAAAGCTGGCTCTAAGGGTTCTTCCCGGCCGCGTGTCCCCATCCCCGACGCAGGTGCGGGATGGCGTCAGGGAGGACCCGTGTGAGGTGTCCCTCCCTTAATACGATGGGGAGAGGGTGCATGACTTCCTCCAGCCGCGCCGTCCCGCGGTGTGCGGGCCTGGCTCCCCGGGTAAGAGGGCGGTTCTCCAACAGGGCGATCGCCTCTGGCCAGCGCCCACCCGTCCTCACAGCTGATAGGCTACTGGACCTGCCAGTCCGGGCGCTTCCGGTGGCCCTGGCCAGCCCTGGCGCGGTACTCCCTGCGCCTCGTGTCTCCGTGTTCGGGTCCCGTCCTCGGCTCTTCCATCGCAGTGGCGTCCCGGGTCCGCTCTCCACTGGAGCTGAACTGGTTTGTTGGTCTTGGTTTTGTGCTTTCCTCCGGCCTTCATGGCTGTTTCCTAATAGTGTGTTTGCTGCGGCTGGTCTTCGAGGCGAGGCCATCGCGTGGTGGCTCAGTGGGAGGGCGCTGGCCTGGCATGCCTGAGGCCCTGGGTTCGAATCCTCAGCACCACATAAGAAAAAAGCTGGAAGTGGCGCTGTGGCTCAAGTGGTAGAGCGCTAGCCTTGAGCTGAAGAGCTGAGGGACAGCGCTCAGGACCAGAGCTCAGGCCCCACGACTGACCAAAACAAAATGTGGCCCGATTTTCACAAAGGTGTAGGTATTCTGCCTTGGCATCTGCACAGAAAACGGTGCAAACATGGACTCTTTTTGTTTGTTTGTCAGTCCTGGGGCTTGAATTCTGGACCTGGGCACTGTCCCTCAGCTCTTCAGCTTAAGGCTAGCACTCTACCACTTTGAGCCACAGCACGACTTACGGTTTTCTGAGTGGTTTATTGGAGATGAGTCTCACACAGACTTTCCTGCCCCTGCCCAGGCTGGCTTTGAACAACCACAATCCTCAGATCTCAGCCTCCTGAGTGTTAGGGTTAGTGCTAAAATTCTCATCACATCTAATGAATTTTATCATTGCAGAATATTTGTTGGTTAATTCTTGATAAGGACCAGGTAAGCCCTACTTATTCTATTTGATCTCCTTCTTGCTTTAATTGGAAATAACAAAGGGTTTTTGTGGCAAAGATTTCAGTTCAAAGCCAGCCCGGGCTGAAAAATCCCTAAGACTCCAGCTCCCAACTAACCTGCAAAGAGCCAGGCTGGAAGCATGGCTCAGGACTCTTATCTCTAACCAGCAAACACTGGAAGTGGTACTGTAACTCAAACTGGTAGAGCATTAGCCTTGAGCAGAAGTATTCAGGGACAGTGCCTAGGCCTTGAGTTCCAACCTCTGTGAATACTATCTGGGACACAAGCCATCCCAGCAATGAGCACCTAGACTCAGCCAGTCTGGAGAACAAGGGACCATGGAGAGGAGTAAGAGGAGATGATGTCACATCAGCCACTTTGTGGCTGCCCTTTCAAAACTAGCCAGAGCCAGGTCAATAGACGTGAGAAGCCTTGCCCTCTAATGTCCAACCTGTCTACCTTTAACAGGACAGGAATTTACATTCTTGCCTTTGTTACCTGACGTTCTCTACCTAGTCACCAGATGTCAGAAGTAGCTAGGGACATTTCCACCAACTGCAGGACAGACTGGAATGCAGGAGATAATTTTCTACCCCACACCCTTCCTCTGGCTATTTGTTTGCTCTCCAGTATTTTTTTTTTTTTTTTTTTTTTTACTCAGCCCCTCTCTGCCTCATGTGATCCTCCAGACTTCATCCAAGAGACCTGCCTCCTCCAGACTTCATCTACGGACTCACCCCCACCAAGTAACGCTGCTGCCTGCTGCCTTCCCCCAGAGGGGACATCTCAGCCTTTGCCCCCTGCTGTCCCCCCCCCCTTGCCAGCAGGAAGTAGCCAGAGAGAATCTTCACTCTTTTTCATAATTATCAAAAGGCTGGAATGCAGGGTCTGCAGAGGGACACCTCCCTCCCTCTTGACTACGTTTCCACCCAGCATCTGTTACCTAGGTAACTGGCAGACCTGGAAGCAGTCACCTTCCCCTCCTGCTAGGTCACATCCCGGGCCACCCCTGGGCACACATCTGACCTCATGAAGTCCCAGACCCTGAGGTCACACGACCCAGTGTGGCCACGCCTCTCCCCCACCAGGCCACACCTCTTCCTGTCCTTGGCCTAGACAAGTCCTAGCCCAGGGGTGGGCCTCCCCTTTTCCTCTTCAGCCATCTCCCCCATACCTGCTGGGAGCAGCAGTTCGGTAAACTTCTCCTACCTGAATAGCGTGTGGTGTTCTCCTCATCGGCTACCTAATGAAACCTATTTCATATGCCTTACACTGAGTAAGAAGGATTACAGGTGTGAGCCACCGGTGCCTGGCCCTGGCGATGGCCTCGTTTAAGGTGGTTTGAGAGAATGCGTCCCAGTGGAGATAGCACAGGATTCGTTTTATAAGAATGTTTATTAGTGGGGCTAGAGGGGGAGTTCTCTGCATGCACAGGCGGGTCTGGGCGGAGCGCGGTGGTGGCCAGCTACCCTGGCAGGAGCCCAGGTCTGGGTGGGTTAGGGGCTACAAGCTGCCCCAGAAATGTAGCGGGAGTGGCTAGGGACCTGAGGTGGGAGGCCTAGTCTGAAAGCTGCTGTTGTGTTTAGTTGGGAGGAACTTGGAAGGAGGTACATCTGTCTAGAATGCCTGGAATGACCCGTTCCGGGGCCTTTGTGAACTCATTGGGGCATTGGCTGTCGGGTGGGGGCTGGGTGGAACATTCAGCCCAGCCCGCCTCCCTCATCAGCATCACACAAAGAAAGCAGGAAGTGGCGCTGTGGCTCTAGTGATGAGTATTAGCCTTGAGCAAAAGCAGCCTGTCAGTGGACAGTGCCCAGGCCCTGAGTTCAAGTCCCAGGACTGGCAAAAAAAAAAATTGCCCGAGTTGTGGCAGTCTCAGATAATGGCACCTGATGGCAGAGCCCAGCTGTGTTTGGGCATCTGGACAAAGGCATGTCCCCACTCCTCCCACGGGTCATCTTCTGGGGACATAGGCTCAATGGAGGCATGCATGTTTTTATTGTGATGGGGGGGGCATCATGGGGCTTGAACTTGGGGCCTAGGCTCTCAGCCAGGCGCCAGTGGCTCATACCTGTAATCCTAGGTACTCAGGAGGCTGAGCGCTGAGGACCATGGTTCAAAGCCAGTCTGAGCAGGAAAGTTCGTGAGACTCTTATCTCCAATGAACCACCAGAAAACCAGAAATGGCACTGTGGCTCAAGTGGTAGAACACTAGCCTTGAGCTGAAGAGCTGAGGGACAGTGCCCAGGCCGAGTTCAAGCCCCATGACCGACAAAAAAAAAGCTAGCTAGCACTCTACCACTTGAGCCACAGCTCCACCTTCAGCTTTTTTGGTAATTTGGTGGAGGTAAGACTATCATGGACTTTCCTGTCCTAGCTGACTTTGAACCTCAATCTTCAGATCTCAGCCTCCTCAGTAACTAGGATTACAGGTGTGAGCCACCAGCGCCTGACATGAATTCTTTTTCTTCTTGCCATCATAATGTAGGTAGGACTCCCCCCCTCCCATCCTGTCCCGCTTCAGTGGCTCGATGGTGCTCTCCATTTGAGGCAGTTGTAACTCAACTTTCTGCTGGATAACTGAAGAATCCCGCAGGGACTCCAAGGCCCAGGCTGGTCTTAAACCTTGATCCATGGGGTTACCGCTCGGATTACAGGCATGAAGCACTGCTGCCGACTGGTGTTGGCTTGTGTAGGTGGGCACCTGCTTCCTCACTTGCAGTGAAGGGCGGCTGCAGACAGGCTCCAAGTGAGCGTCCCCCTGGTGGGAGGGTGGAGCGGTATATACGAGTTCACCTGCCCACTTCACAGGCAGCAAACAGACTAGAGGAGAGGGCCAGGGCCCTTCCCCTTCCCAGCCTGATCTAGGGGGCTCTGTCTCTCTCTCTTTTTTTTTTTTGGCCATTTGTGGGGCTTGAACTCTGGGCCTGGGCGCTGTCCCTCAGCTCTTTCTTCAGCTCAAGGTGAGTGCTCTACCACTTGAGCCACAAAGCCACTTCTGGATTTCTGGTGGTTTATTGGAGATGAGTTTCATAGACTTTCCTGCCCAAGCTGGCTTTGAACTTCGATCCTTAGATCTCATCTTCCTGAGTAGCTAGGATTACAGGCGTGAGCCACCAGTGCCCAGCTTAAGTGGCCATCTTAAAAAAGACCTGTGTTGCTGGATGGGGGGTGGTGGCTCACGCCTGTCATGCTAGCAACTCAGGAGGCTGAGGACTGAGGATCCTGGCTTGAAGCCAGCCCAGGCAGGAAAGTCTGTGAGACTCTTACCTTCAGTTAACCCCAGAAAATTAGAAGTGGCACTGTGGTTCAAAGTGGTAGAACACTAGCCTTGAGCAAAAGAACTGAGGGACAGCGCCCAGGCCCTGAGTCCAAGCCCCCACAATGGACAAAAAGAAAAAAAGATGTCAATGTTGACTCTTTCCCAGTAGAAGCTGGAGCGCCAGGGAGCAGGGCGGGCAGGCCCCGTGGCCGGTCCCCAGCACCTGGACACTAACGAGAAAGGGTGCCACAGGCCTGTCTCCAACCGAGAGGCCTCCTGGCCTCGGTCTGCCAGCAGGAGGTGGGAGAGGACCCCTCGGCTGCAGGCTGTCACCCCGGGGTCGCAGGGGGCCTGACAGGCCTGAGGACACATCCTGACTCTGCCCCAGCCGGTGCACACGGGAGCAAAGCGCCCCTCCCCCCCGAGGCCCAGGCACAGTGGGTGACAGTTGGCAACGTTTTACTTCAGCTCCTGCTCCTCATGAGAGGAAAGCCGCTGGGCGGGCGGGAGGCTGGCCAGAGTCAGCTAAGGCAACGTGGGGTGTCTGCTCACACCCCTTCCCGGGCTGGGACCGAACCGAGGCTCTGCTTCTGCCACCAGGGCAGCTGGCCCTGGGCCGAGCCAGGACCCTCAAGTCCACCACCCTGTGCTGGGCCTCCAGCTTGCGACTCTCAAGTGGCCCAAGAGTCTTGGGGTGCTGGGGCCCACAGGGCCCCATGCCTTTGGTCCCGGCCTCTTCCCCTGCAGCCACCCCTCCGAGAGAGGATCGGTAGTGTCGTGTGGGGCAGGGATCAGGGGAGGCCGGCCTGGCCTGGGGCAGGCGGGGAGGGCCCCCCTCCCCATTCCCTTCTATCACTGTGCCATGGCGGGAGGGGGTACACAGGTGGATGGGGGGTCACAGGATGGGTGGGGCCAGGCAGGAACTACCCCGCAGACGGCTGGTGGCGGAGGACCTGACACACAGCCCCGCTCCCGGGTGCCCCTCGCGGCCTGGCGTGGGGGTGGGCAAGCGCAGGGGTGGCGTGGGGCGGGGCCGTCAGAAGGCAAAGCAGCGCTCCTTGGCGTGGCCGGCACGCTCCAGGTTGGGCAGGCAGGCCAGCTGGATCATGGGCGGGGGGCCGCACAGCAGAATCAGAGGCTCGTCGCCAGGGGGCGGGAGGTGGTTCCGGATCATCTCCTCGTTCACGAAGCCCTGGCTGTAGTCCCAGGCTGTGGGCAGACCAGGCGCAGAGATGGGGCCACAGCAGCACGGACCCCCCAACACCCCAGCCGCTTAGGCCGCCTCTCCCCCGCCCCCATGATGACTCCAGTGCTGTTCCTCCTCCTCCGAGGACCGGCCCTGCGCGTGCCTCAGGCTCGGCCCTGTGGTCGCTCGTCACGCACTGAGCACAGGTCCTCCAGGTCTCCTGGCAGGATGTCTGTCTTTTCAGTGCTAGGATGGCGCTGGGGCCTCAAGCATGCTAAGCCCCAGCCAAGGGCAGAGTCTCATCGGCTCAGTCAATAAAGACTGGAAGGCGTGGGGGGGGGCACCCTCTCATGATGCCCAAGTGGGCTGGGAAGGGTTTTGCTCTAACATCGACCCCCCCAGAAGCAGACCTGCCAACAGGGGCTGCTCAGAGGGGCACCCAACTCCTGGTCCTGTGGTGGGCACCTGACCCTGGGCTCTGTGTGGTGGGCTCGCAGCCGCCCAGATACGTGCTCAGGCGTGGCTTCAGAGGGCTCAGGAGGCCTGGGACAGGCTTGTAGGGCCCAACAGCCCCGGGGTGCCCCCCTAGGACAGGCTACAGTTGGTGTGGCTTCCTGCCCCGACTCCCCCAGTCTGGACACCCAGGAGCAGCTCTGGTTTGTCCCTGTCTAGAGAATGTTTCCAAGTCCTCACAGCGGGCCCAGCAAGGGTGCGGATCACTAAGGCTAACACAGCCGCCTGGCTAGATGGACGACTCTCACTGTACCACACCCCACACCCGGGGGCACCAGGGGCCAGGTGGCCTTGAGGCCCTTTTTTTGTCATAAATACCATGAGCAGAGGACTGTCCAGAGTTCCTTTTCACCTTGGCTGCTGGGAACCTCTGAATAAGACGCCCGGCCTGCGGAAGGCACGCACGCATGGCCGCCTGTCCATGTCTGTGTATCTGTCATTGCCCGCTCCACTCCAAGGCCTGTCCTTGTTTAACGCCACTCCCAGTTTCCTTCCTCCTCAAACTCACCATGTGTCTCTGAGCTACCTTAAATCCTTCTAGAACAAGGCACAGACAGCCAAGATTTTTTTTTTTTTGCTGGTTGTGGGGCTTGAACTCAGGGCCTGGGCTCTGTCCCTGAGCACTCTGTCCCTGAGCTTTTGTACTCAAGGCTAGTGTTTTACCACTTGAGCCACAGCGCCACTTTCAGCTTTTTTGATGTTCAAATGGAGATAATCTCACAGGGACTTTTCTGCCATGGCTGGCTTTGAACTGCGATCCTCAGATCTCAGCCTCCTGAGTAGCTAGGATGACAGATGTGGGCTGCCGGACAGACGTGGAAAGACTGGGTGGGAGTGAGCGGCACGTGCCGTGTCTGACGTGCACAGGTGGGACGCGGAGCTGTTCACGCGTGTGTTCTGGACAGTGCATTTTTCTTCCTGCGTGAATTGGATGTGGCTCTGGGGACCTGTCAGTCACGTCTGAGTGCTGGGTGAGAGCAGGACACACCCAGGTGGGAAGTGCAGAGAGAGGCTGTGCTGGTCCTGGGTGTCCACCAGTGTGGGGAATCCGGCCCAGGACTGCGCTTCCACAGACAGCCACCAGGGGGGCAGCACCGGCCTCCCTCCCTCCCCTCCCTCCCCCC
>NW_012267295.1:255522-284272 GCF_000151885.1 Dipodomys ordii | reverse complement strand
AAAAAGAGTCTCACGGACTTTCCTGCTCAGACTGGCTTTGAACCGCGATCCTCAGCTCTCAGCCTCCTGAGTAGCTAGGATGACAGGCGTGAGCCACCGGCCCCCGGCTTCTAAGCTTCTTTTGTTCAAGGCTAGTGCTCTACCACTGGAGCCACAGCTCCACTTCTGGCTTCTTCAGTTGATGTGGTATGCAGAATGGAACACAGGGTTCATGCATGCTAGGCAAGCACTCTACCACTAAGCCACATTTCCAGCTCTCACAAGTGAATATTTATAGTGAGCACCACAATCACACCTTAGTTCTAGAATTAAAAACTAGTAACAAAGGAAAGAACATTGAAAAAAGGTTACAAAGCAGGGCAGGAGAGAGAGAGAAGATGGGGGAGATGAAGGTACACTGCATGTATGGCTACAACTCTATGAAACCCCTTATATAGCTATTTGAGGCTAATAAAAGCGCAGACTCAAAAAAACAAAAACAAAACAACAAAAAACCAGACTGCGGGCCGCTGCGGCTCAAACCTGTAATCCTAGAGATCTGTAATCCTGAGATCTGTAATCCTGAGATCTGAGGATTGATGTTTGAAGCCAGCCTGGGCAGTAAAGTCTGTGAGATTATCTCCACTGAAAATGCCAAAAGAGGAGCTGTAGCTCAAGGGGTGGAGCACTAGCTTTGAGCCAAAAAGCTCAGGGACAGTGCTCAGGCCCTGAGTTCAAGCGCCAACACCAGCATGGAAAAAAAAAAGGTGGAAGTGAGCCAGGAGCTTTGGGGGTTCACGCCTGTAATCCTAGCTACTCAGGAGCTAAGATCTGAGAATCGCAGTTCAAAGTCAGACAAGGATGGAAAATCCATGAGACTCTCATTTCCAGTCAACCACCAAAAAGCCAGAAATGGAGCTGTTGCTCAAAGCACTAGAGCACTAGCCTTATGAGAAAAAAGCTCAGGGATCGATAGCCCTCAGGCCCTGAGTTCAAGTCCCAGGACTAGCGCATGTGCGCACACACACACACACACACACACACTCACACTCACACACAAAAGTGGGAAGTGGAGCTGTGGAGTCCTAGCCTTAAAGGAGAGCATGGGGCCCTGAGTTCAAGCCCCAGAACCTACACAGAAAAACAAACCAGGCTTAAACACGCTATGCCACAGGGTGGACAGTGAGGCTAGGGCAGGCGTGGTCTCCAGGGGGGGAGACTCCCTTTGTTTGGAACTTTCCCCCATTTCTAGGAGTCCCTGGGACTCCGGCCGGCCCTCCCGGGGAGGCCTGCGCAGTGCCTTGCAGGGATGTGGGCTGGACTTGCTGGGCACAGGGCAGGGTAGAGGCCTGGCTGGCTGAGAGCCGATGGCTTTCTTTGCTGTGACTCAGTTTTTCCTGCCACACCCCCTGCAGGCAACTGGGGTGGCCAGAAATAGAGTCTGGGGGGAGGCAGCCTTGGAGGGGAGTTAAGGAAGGAAGCAGCCTGGCCGGGGGCAGCGGCAGGAGAGGAGGTGGTCTGAGACGCCATCACAGGGCTGCGCCGGAAGAGCGCCACCTAGGGGTGAGGGGGGCACCCAAGGCCACAGAGGCTGACACAGGTCCAGGCCTAACACATACCAGGCTGTGAGCCAGATCACTCAGCAGCCTTTCCTGCTAAATGAAGTCCTGAGGGGCCCCCACTCATGTGGGCTTCCAGTGGGACGCGAGCGCATCAGAGACTGCGTCTGAGCCTGTCACCCCCACGTGGTGTCAGCTAACACGGGGAACAGCGCGGGTGCGGGAGGAGGCGCCGGCCCCGGGCACCATGGTGCCCGTCCTCACCTCCTTGTCGATGAGCCGCAGCGGGTACTTGATGTCGGGGCTCTCCAGGGTGATGGCGGGCGAGGAGCGCTGGAACAGCTTCATGAACAAGCTGTAGAGGAACCAGACGGGCGAGAGCACCACGGTCCCCAACTGAAACGACAGGGGCCTCCAGGTGAGCCGGGAGGAAGGAGCCAGCCTCCCACCAATTCACCCATCCGGACTCCTCCAGGCCTCTGCTGAGAACACCCGCTCCCTGTCCCCGTTCTCCTATCTCTGTGTGAATCACTGGCTTTGAGAAGCTACTGAGATCAGGCTGTGACCCCACTCACCCACCACTGTGTGGGATACCGTGAGAAAAATGTTCCTGGAAAAGCTCCGTTTATCTCAGATCAAGGACTTTTAAAAGTTCTGTATCTGAACACGTATCTCTTTTCTCTTCGGCTGACAGGAAGCTCAGAGTAAATTAATCTTGACACTGTGACTCTGCTCCCTTTTTTTTCTGCTTTCCTTTAGTCAGTTCTTGCTTTATTTAGATAAACAAGCAGGTGTTAACTCCAACTCAGAACCCACTGAGCATCACATTCCAGCCACTAACACTGTCTCCCGGCTTTCTCAGCGTGGCTAAGTGACCAGCCAAGGTCACACAGCACACAGGAGTGGAGGCTCCCCGGCTGCTGCCTTGACCTTGGATGTCTGGCGTGGCACCTGGGAGAAAGTTCCCTTCTGCTGTCTCAAGCTGCTCAGTTTGTAGTGGTTTATGGCATAAGCCTCAAGGCCAGGGGCAGAATGACTGAAGGTCTCCACCTGTGCTTCCACAGATAGCAGACCAGACCCAAACAGTTGTAAAGGTGTGGGTGACACTGGGCGTGTGAACAAGACCTCAATGTTATGTCCATGATGCTTTGCACACTCAGGGGTGTGCAAAAGGGGGTCTCTCCCTGAGGAGGTAAACACTGGGGCATTCAGGGCAAAGTGAAGTGTCCCCCCCCCACACACACACGCGCGCACACACATTATAGAGAGACATGAGGAAACTGTTGACAATCCCGCATCTTTACAGTAACTGAAATTTCAAAATAACAAGCGACTTGGGCGCTGGTGGTTCACGCCTGCAATCCTAGCTACTCAGGAGGCTGAGATCTGAGAATCATGGTTCAAAGTCAGCCCGGGCAGGAAAGCCTGTGAGACTCTTATCTCCAATGAACCACCAGAAAACTGGAAGTGGCGCTGTAGCTCAAGTGGTAAAGCGCTCGCCTTGAGCTGAAGAGCTGAGGGATAGCGCCCAGGCCCAGAGTTCAACCCCACACCAACAAAAGCAAAAACAAAAACAAAAAAACAAGTAAGCCAGGAGGAGTGACCACGAAGCTACGCTAATGTAGCTCTCATGCACCCGCTACCTCTCTCTCTGACTTTCCTCATTCTTTTTTTTTTTTTGGGGGGGGGGTCCCGTCGTGGGGCCTGAACGCTATCTCTCAGCTCTTCAGCTCAAGGCTAGTTGCTCTACCACTTGAGCCACAGCGCCACTTCCGGCTTTTTTCTTTTTCTTTTTTTTTTGCTTATGTGGTGCTGAGGAATCGAACCGAGGGCCTCAGGCATGCAAGGCAGGAGCTCTACCACTGAGCCACCTGCCCAGCCCTCTGACTTTCCTCTCTGCCAGTGACCCCATGTGTTCTTATCCAGCTCTCCAGCTCTTTTCTCCTCCGCTGACAGGAAGCTCAAGTTCCTGGCTCAGGAGTCTGCTCCATGGTGGGCTCTGCTGTGTGATAGATTCTCCAGGCCCAGCCTCTGCTGGGGCCCCAGCCCCACCCCAGCCCCCACAGTTCAGTCTGAGGGGATGAGAAGGGGCCCGGGTCAGGGAGGCATCTGCAACCTGAGAGGCGCAGGTGCGCACAGTGTCTCCCCAGCGATGCTGGGAGCCCAGCCAGGCCCGGCCCCGCCCCAAACCGGACCAGCGGCTCCAACTCCCGAGCCAAGTCCTAGGGCCTTTGTTAGGTTCAGAACAAATGCTTCTCCGGCAGTCTAAGCAGGGTGAGAACCAGGCCACACCCCATGGGGCCTCCGGTATGTGGCCCGAGGGTCTGACGTGGCACTCCCCCCCCACACCCCGCCCACTTGGTGCTGGGTGACCACAGCTCATCACAGTAGTCTGGGCAATCCGGACCTCGGGGCTGGACTTCTGGACTGGCCGCCTCGGGCTAGGGAGGAAGGGCAGGAGTGGACAAAGACCATGGCCCCAGCCGGCACCCATCTACAAAGACACCCATCTACCAAGTCGTCCACGTCAGCCCCAGGCTACGGAGCTCACGGAGTTACAGAAGGGAAACTGGGGCAGAGGGAAGTCACCTGCCCTCGCTCCGGGTCACCCTGCGGCCTCAGAGATTGAATGTGCCGGAGTGGGACCAGGATGTGGCTCCGGTCCAATCCAGTCCCGCTCTTCCCATGCCCGCTGCAGACACAAGTGCCTGGCGCCCCAGTCCCAAACCCGATATCCTGCCCCCTGCAGCGAGGCCTGAGCCTGGCCTCTGCCAATAGACAGGTAGCCCCACCCCTCTCCCCTCCCCGCCCCACAAGGCCTCCAGCCACCCTCCAGCCCTGGTTCTGCAGCTCCACCCAGAGCCCTCAAGCTCCCGCAGGTCAAGCCTGCTTGGCATTGGGCCTCCACCCCTCCCCCGAGCGTGCAGACCCCTACTCTACCTTCAAAGCCCAGCTCGGGGGCCCACTTGCCCACAGAGCAGCCAGCCCTTCGCTGAGCCCCTGGGGGGTTATCCCACAGAAGGCTCTCGGCAGAGGAGGTCACACCCCAGGGGCCACAGCTTGGGACAAGGGTGAAGGAAGGCCCAGCACAGCTGGGCAAGGGCAGCCCAGTTCCACAGCATAGCCCCCCACCCCACCCCACCCCGGCCGGACCCAAGTGGGGACACAGACACCACCTACAGCCTCAGTGCACAAATGAGAGGACAAATGAGGCTCAGGGAGGGCTAGGACTTTTCTATCAGCCCCAAGCCTACAACGCCAGCCTGTGGTAAGTGCAGGCCAGACAGAGCCACGGGTGTCAGGGGCTCTGCGGGTGGTGGGGTCCCACACACAAATCTTGTCACCAGCAGCTCAGTGGTGAGTTCCTCGTAGGAAGCACTGGCAGATATTTGTGGAATGAGTTAGGGATAACAGTCCTTACCCCTTGCCCTCTGTTGATTATTTTGTCTGGAAGTTTCCAGAACGAAGGCAAGAGCCCACATGGCTCCCGAGTGAGGGTGGGGCTCTGCCCATCCTGTTTGTCTGACACACCCTGGGCCCTGGATGGTTCTCAGAGGCCGCCTGGCCCCCTGCTTCCTTGGCCTGCTGGGACCCAGGGACACAGGCTGGAGACACAGGCATCCACTGAGGACACAGGCTGGGGACACAGGCATCCTCTGGGGACACAGGCATTTATGGGAACACAGGCATCCGCTAGGGACACAGGCATTTATGGGAACATAGGCAACCACTGAGGACACAGGCATTTGTAGGGACACAGGCATCGGCTGGGGACACAGGCATTCTTGGCACAGAGCAAAAGCAGGCACTCTGCCCAATGCCTCCCTTAGCCCTCAGGCTGAGATCGAGAGGTGCTACGGTTGTTACATCTCAGATGAAGAAACCAAGGCTCTGGAGACAGGTGTGAACCTGACCACTGAAATGGAGGAGGTGGACTTTCTCTGTATAAAAACTCCTATCTGAGCCGGGCGCCAGTGGCTCACGCCTGTAATCCTAGCTACTCAGGAGGCTGAGATCTCAGGATCGGAGTTCAAAGCCAGCCCAGGCAGGAACCTCTGTGAGACTCTTATCTCCAATAAACCACTAGAAAACCGGAAGTGGCGCTGTGGCTTAAGTTGAAGAGTGCAGGGACAGCGCCCAAGCCCAGAGTTCAAGCCCTACACAGACCAAAAAACAAACAAAAATTCCTATCTGGTGAGACCGCTGTGGCCAGACTTTGCTGTGTCACCCAGTCTACACAGCCCAATGGGCACTTCAATGTGCTTGATGCAGGGGGCCGCATGGGGTAAGCAGCCCAACATGGGAAAGCAGGGGTGGGGTGGGGTGGGGTGGAGAGCACAGCTGGTGGAGGAGCAAGGAAGGCTGATGGCTTGGTCTCCAAAAGTCGAAGCCAGACCAGACATGCAGGAGTGGGGTATGTGGGAAGCACAGGCTCAGGTCCCATCCCCATCCCCATCCCCACCCCTGCCCCGCCATCTGTGGGCAAGTAAACAGAAGGCAGGTGCAGAGGCCAAGGCCCTGCCCAGCTCCTCCTCAGCTGGGCGATCACCCCAGCCACCAGGGGGCGCTGAGGCAGCTGCTCCCAGCTGCCCCAACTGTCGCCCTGCAGGCCCTGCTCTGCCCAGCCAGGCAGCCACCCTGCCTTCCTCCTTCTGCCAACATGGGGCTGAAGGAGATGGGTGCCAGGGTCCCCGGGCATTGCAGGGAGTCCCCAGCTCACTCAGAGGCCAGGGCCACAGAGCCCGTTCCCCACCCACAGGGCACCCTGCCCAGCCTTGGCATTCCTCTCCAGTGCCAGCTCCCTGACCCGGGGGCCTGCAAAGCCCGGGCAATGCCTCACTTACCTTCCCACTGCCTGCTGTCCGGCCAAGATCTGCGCGCCCACCTTCCTGCGTTCCCAGTCCCAAGTGGAGGAAGTGGGAGGGGATGAAGGAAGTCCGGCGGTAAGCAGGCTTCCAGGCTAGGCTAGGAGCTAGGGGGAAGGAAACCCAGGACTAGACACAGGTGGATGGCTGAGCAGCCTTCCTCAGGGCCAAAGGAGACACAGCTATTTCCCTGGGTCCAGGGAGTCTGCCACCAACCAGGCATGGAGCTGCCAAGGGCTGGTGGAAACGGCTGTCAGGGCCTGGCACTCTTGGCTAATGATGCAGGACGGCAGGCCAAGCCCCCAGTGTTCTCCTCAGATGGCTGACAGAGTCGAGTACCAAGTCCTGGGGACCTCCCTGAGGCCTGCAGCGCCTAGATAAGATGTCTGATGGAGAAGCCCAGGGGCCACCCACAGGGCACAGGGGCCGCCAGACCCACAGGGCACACGGAGCCGCCAGACCCACAGGGCACACAGAGCTGCCGGATCCCGCTCTGCTTGAGTGGGCTGTGGGCACTTGGGGCCAAGCAGGGCCACAGGCAGGGGCAATCCTAGGCTCCCGATGGGCAGAGGGAAACCAGGGTTGGTGGTCTCCTGACCCTAGACCAAGGACTGGTCAACATTCACCGAACAGCCAAGTGCCAGAGGCAGTGACACAGCGACCAGCTCCAGCCAGGTGAGTCACCCCAAAAAGCAGGGTTAGGAGGGGCCTCAAACTGACAGCATTTATATTAGGAAAGTTTACAGGGCTGTCTCTGGCAGCCAAGTTGTTAACTCTGGGGTTGGGTGATGCCTCAGGTGTGCCCTGGGCTAGGTCCCTGGAACTGAATGGGGGTGGGGGGAAGGGGCCAGGGCGTCTGGCTAACCACATTCTTAGCCAGGCCTGTCAAGAAATCTCTAGAGGCAGTACAAGGAGAGGCCCTGGAGGGAGGGAGAGAGGGAGGAGCAGGGCCTCCCAAGGCAGTGCTAGCCTAATCCTTCCCAGGCAGCCTTCCCACTCCAGCAAGCAGAACACCCAGGAGCCAGGGTGTGTGTCACCCCGACCCAGCTGCGTTAGAGAAATTGGGACAGAAGGTAGCCGGGGGTGGGGTGGGCCCTGCACAGAGCCAGAAAGTCAGGGCCTGGCTTCCTCAGTGCTGCAGGCTGGAGACCAAGTCAGGGGAGTTCCAGGGGGCTGGCGGCCCAGCCTCACACAGCTTCGGTGGGCTGCAGGGTAGCCAGAGCTCCTCCTTGCAGGGCAGTGACAGCAGGGCTACAGCACGTCCTGCCACCAGCAAAGATGTGGCCAATCCCCTGGTCCAGCAACACCACCCCCACATCACACACCTTCCCACTTCTATGTCCTCAACACTCATTGTGTGTGTGCGTGCCAGTACAGGGGCTTAAACTCAATGCTGGTGCTCGACTGCTTGAGCCACACTTCCATTTTTAACTTTTTTTTTGCTAGTCCTGAGGCTTGAACTCAGGGCCTGTCCTGAGCTGCTTTTGCTCAAGGCTAGCACTCTACCACTGGAGCCACAGCGCCACTTCTGGCTTTCTCTGTGTATGTGGTACTGAGGAATCCAACCCAGGGCTTCATGCGTGCCAGGCCAGCACTCTACCACTGAGCCACCTTCCCAGCCCACTTCCAGCTTTCTGATGGTTCACTGGAGATAAGAGTCTCACCGACTTTCCTGCCCAGGCTGGCTTTGAACCATGATCCTCAGGTCACAGCCCCCATGCCCGGCCACACACTCATCGTCGCGGACGCTCGCAGTCACACCCGCACGCTTCCGCACAGGTCCTCACACCATGCACACACAGTCGCGCGTGTCTGCGTGCACGCGGGTTTCTGCTCGCATGCGGGCCACACAGGCACGCGCTTGGCCACACGCACTTCCTCACTCTCCCGTCGCGCTTGCACGCCCGGGCACACCTGTGGCTCCCCCTCGGCCGTGCGCCCGCGCACACCCACCGTGCGGCCCCGAGCCCCGCCCCGCCGGGGGCCCCATGAGTCACCGCCCGCGGGGCGCCGCCCGCGCCGGGCAGGGCCGGGGCGGGGCGGGCGCGGGGAGGAGACGCCCCGCAGACGCCGGGCCCGCAGCATGCGATGCGGGCGAGGAGGTGCGGGGTCCCGGGAGTGCGGGGGGGGGAGCCCCGAGCTCCACGGGCCCGCGCAGGACCCGCCCCCTCGCGGCCACCCGGCCCCCGGCGCCCAGTGTCTCCGGATCTCTGCGCCGCCCGCCTCCGCGCCGCTCCCGCTTACCGTGCTCAGCTGGGCCCCCATGGTGACGGCGGAGGCGGCGATGGTGGAGGCGGCGATGGTGGAGGCGGCGATGGTGGTGGCGCAGCCCGGGTTCGCTCCTTCACCACCGAGTCCGTCAGCCGCCGCCCCACGGCCGCCCCGGACACGCCCCTCGCGTCGCCTCGGGGGCGGAGCCAGACCGCGACCAGCCAGTAGCGTGCGGGATGGGGGCGGGCCCGGAGACGCCCCGCCTACTTCCGCCCGGGCCAGAGCGGCGGGGGTGCTCGCGCCGCCGCCAGGCATCAGGACCGGCCCGTCTCGCACCCGCTGGTCTCAGGCTTCAGTGTGGCCTCGGGCGGGACACTGGCCTGCTCTGGGCCGCGTGTGCTCCCTGGAAAGGATCAAGATGGCGTCCCTCTGGATGAGCCCCAAAATAAAAGCCTAGCGGCCCGACCTTTGAACCTCAGGGCCTGACCTCTGTTCGCGCCCCTCCCGGGCCTGTTGACTGCAGAGCTGGGCCTCTGCGGGTGCTGCGCCCCGCCGGGCCCGGCCGCCGGACCTTTGAACGCGCCGGTGTTGTATGCGGGCCAGCGGCTGTGCACGGTGCATTGGTTAACTCAGGTGTCGGTCAGGTCCACAGGCCGCCCGGACTCTGCTCCCGCGGGTGGTCACCCATGACCCGCAAGCACTCTGCCCACCCCACCCCCGTGGGACCCCCGTGGGCTGCGGGCTCCCCGAGGGCAGCAGCCTGTCTGCTTTGAGGTCCTCAACATTCCCGCTAGTGTCCGCCACATTCACCTCCTCCAGGAAGGGCTTGGCCCAGGTGACAGCTCCTGGTGCTCAGAGAGGCAGGCGGCAGGGGTGAGCGCGCCAGGCAGAGAGGGGAAGTTGGAAACCTATAGGCCTTGGAGGTGGGGACCAACGGGACAGACACAGGGCCTCAAGTTCTGGGCATGGTGGTGTGAAGTCAGAGGGAGTCAGGGTGGGGCCTAGGTTGTCAGGGAGCCTGGGAAGCCTACACAGGTTAGGCCAGAAAAGATAGGAAGGCCTCGGTCTAGGAGGCATCTGACCTTAGATCAGTTCAATTTTATTTATTTGTTTGTTTGTTTGTTTAGTTGGTCATGGGGCCTGAACTCTGGGCCTGTGCATTGTCCCTCAGCTCTTCAGCTCAAGGCTAGTGCTCTACCACTTGAACCACAGCGCCACTTCCGGTTTTCTGAGGTGCATTGGAGATAAGAGTCTCAGGGATTTTCCTGCCTAGATGGCTTTGAACCGTGATCCTCAGATCTCAGCCTCCTGAGTAGCTAGGATTACAGGTGTGAGCCACCAGTACTAAGCTAGATCACTTCAATATTATTTCGCTTTTAATGCCTATACTTATTTTATTTGTGTGTGTATATACATGTTTTATGTGTGTGTATGCAAGCACACATACAGCCATACTAGGGCTACACTTTACTACATATTGTAATACTTTACTACCATTTTAGACCAAAGGCTGGGAATGTGGCTTAGGGTAGAGTGCTTGTCTAGCAGGCATGAAGTCTAGGGTTCAATTCCTCAGTACCACATAAACAAGGGCCAGAAGAGGTGCTGTGGCTCAAGTGGTAGAGTGCTAGCCTTAAGCAAAAGAAGCCCAGGGACAGTGCCCAGGCCCTGAGTTCAAGTCCCAGGACTGGCAAAAAAAAAATACTAAAAAAACAATTTTAGGCCAAATTTTAACTAATGTATAACACTCTCTTCCTCTCTACTTCTTCTATTTTGTTGGCAGTGTGTATTTCAGTCTGGGGCTTAAACTCAGTCTCACACTCTCGCTTAGCTTTCTCATCCAAAACTGGTGCTCTGCCACCTGCACCACATTTCCCTTCTGGCTATTTGCCAGAAGTAGAAGTTGGAGCTAAAAGTATCTCAAATTTATCTGCTTGGGTTGGCTTTGAACAAGGATCCTCAAATTTCAACCTGCTGACTATAGATGTGAACCACTTCTGTAATTCTGACAATGGTTTCATTTTTTTAAATTTTTTTTCCTGGTCTTGGGGCCTGGTCATTTTCCCTGGCCATTTTTGCTTAGGGACTGGGTGTTTTCCCTGACCACTCTCCCCCCCTCCCCTTCCCTCTCGTCATGGCACTTGAACTCTGGGCCTAGGCTCTGTCACTCAACACTTTTGCTCAAGGCTAGTCTCTACTACTTTAAGTCACAGTGCCGGTTCACCACTTTAAGTCACAGTACCATTTCCAGTTTTCTGGTGGGTAATCGGAGATAAGCATCTCACAGACTTTTCCTGCCTGAGTTGGCTTTGAGCCATGATCTTCAGATCTCAGCCTCTTGAGTAATTAGGATCACGGGTGTGAGGCACTGGCACCCGGCTTCATGCTTGTTCAAGACTAGAGCTCTTCCCCTTGAGCCCCAACTCCACTTCTAACTTTTTATTGAGTAGTATATGGGAACTAGGAAGGCTTTTAAACCTGTGATCCTCAGACCTCAGCCTTTTCAGTAGCTAGGATTACAGGCATGAGCCATTGGCGCCTGGCCTGTATATTTAATCTTACAAAGACAGTAACCACCCTGCAAAGCTTGGCTTTAGCTGTAGGAGTAGTAACCTCCCCGGGCTAGGCTCCCTAGGCCGCCCACTAAGCACAGGTCTTGTCCTTGGGTACCCTCCCTGGAGCCCAGGGCCCTTGGGGGTGGGGTCTTCCTGAGCCTCTCCACATCCCCTAGACCTTCAGGTCTCCATTTGCATTATTATTATTATCATCATTTTTTATTTTTATTTTTTGCCAATCCTGGGGCTTGAACTCAGGGCCTAGGCACTGTCCCTGAGCCTCTTTGTGCACAAGGCTAGCACTCTACCACCTGAGTCACAGCACCACTTCTGGCCTTTTCTGTGTGGTACTGAGGAATTGAATCCAGGGTTTCATGAATGCTAGGCAAGCATTCTACCACTAAGCCACATTCCCAGCCCCGTATGATTATTTTAATGCTGTTCCCCTGGCTGGCTGTGAAGAGGTGACATTTGGAGATGATTCACTTAACTTTCTCTCTTTTTTTCTAGCTGTGGGGCTTAAACTCAGGGCCTGGGCTCTGTCCCTGAGTTCTTTTGCTCAAAGATAACACTCTACCACTTGAGCCACAGCTTCACTCAACTTTCTCCTTTTGACCATTTTTACAAGCTATGACAGGTTCCTACAAATGATAAGGTGCATTGCCTAATAGTAATAAAAAAATAACCATTTAGATTAGTTAGTGCAGTAAACAATAAAGTGAAGTTTGGGCTGGGTTTTGTAAAGGAAAAACAAAGGGCGGGGGGTAGAGGCTTTAGCCAGGGAGAGTTTGAGCTGACATGTGGGGGTGGAGAGATTGGGGAGGTGAAGGCGCTTCCCTAGGGAGCCCTTAGTGGCAGACACAGGGGAGAGGCTGTAAGCATGGAGGACCCACCTGAGTCTCATGACCCCAGGTGCATGAGGAATCTGCTGATGCTGGGTAAAATGTTCACTCCGGAGGTTCCACGTCCCAGGTAAGACATCCTAGGACTAGCCACGGGCCCCCACCTACCCCTGGTTTCCAGAAAAAGCATGACTTGCTATCAATAAGCCACCTGCCCCTTGTGACATAACCCGCTCCGTTGCGTCAGGTACTACTCCTGACCTGACCCAGCATAACCTTAGCTCCTGCTCACCTCCTCGCACGACCTCTGCTCCTGTGGGAAGCTTGCTCTCCCCTCGCTGCTGCAAGGAGAGAACCGTCCAAACCTGTTGAAGATCAAGTCTGGACGTTTCCTTCCTCCTCCATTTTCCTAACGCCAGTACCTCTTCACTCTAATCCTGGCTCCTCAGGAGGCTAAGCTCTGAGGTTCATGGTTTGAAGGCTGCCTGGGGCAGGAAAGCCAGAGAGACTTTTTTTTTCTCCAATTAACTACCTAAAAACCACAAGTGGACCTGTAGCTCAAAGTGGTAGAGTGCTAGCCCTGAGCAAAAAAAAAAAAAAAAAAAAAAGCATCCTGGTGCCAATTACACCTGTAATCCTGGCTACTCAGGAGGCTCAGATCTGAGGATCACAGTTCAAAGCCAGCCTGGGCAAGGAAAGTGTGTGAGACTCTTATCTCCAATTAACCACCAGAACATAGGAAGTGACGCTGTGGCTCAAGTGGTAAAGCATCAGCCTTGAGTGAAAAAGCTAAGAGACAGCACTCAGGTTCTGAGTTCAAGTCCCAGTACTGACACCAAAAAAAAGAAAAACAAAAGAAAGAAAAAAGAAAAAGAAAAGAATGTGAGAGTGGAAACAAAGTCACAGACTAGGCCTCATTGAAGATGGGGCTTAAAGGTACTTGTGGGATACAGAACCAGAGTGGTTGAATGTGGAGTGTGGTGGTACACGCCTGTAATCCCCTCACTGAGGAGGCAGGAAGGAAGGAAGGGAGGGAGGAAGGAAGGGAGGGAGGGAGGGAGGGAGGTGGTGTGAAACAGGGAAAGTTGGTTGAAGTGAGCAGAGTTCAGTGCCAGTGTAATCAATCTTCAGATCTCTTCCTCAGACTCAAGTTCAGAAATCTGAGGGTGAAATCTTTGACTTTCTGATATCAAAAGGTCTAAGTAAAGGGTTTCAACCAAAATGAACTTCAAATGAAATGAACTGATATATGCCTGTAATTCCAGCACTGGGGATGCCAAGGCAGGAGGATTGTGGAACTTGAGGCCAGCCTTGGCTCCATAGCAACCCCCTTGTATTAAAAAAGAAAAAGAAAGTGACCTCCAAGTTCAGGAAGAGTAATCTAGACAGCTGGTGTCCTCATGACCCACATATCAGAGGCTTATCTCTAAATGCTAGACCAATAATTTATTGCTCAGCTGTGTGACCTCTAAATTTAGTAGGTTTTTTTAAATTTGTTTTTTGTTTTGCTCGACTAAAAGCAAGTGGTACTGGCAGTTTATTCATGTTTTCTCTTGGTTTCACTCTTTTTTGGGGGATGGGGTGGGGTGGGGAGTGGTGGTCCTGGGGGCTTGAACTCAGGGCCTGAGCACTGTCCCCAACTTTTTGTGCTCTACCACTTGACCCACAGATCCCCTTCCACCTTTTTGGTGGTTAATTAGAAACAAGAACCTCACAAACTTTCCTGCCCTGTTCAGCTTCCATCCTCAATCCTCAAATCTCAGTCTACTGATTAGCTAGGCTTACAGCCGTGAGCCATCCAGGTTGGTTCATTTCTGCCTGTCTTACGATCATATGTATGAACTGTCCGTCTCCTTCCTTGTTTCCGGCCTAGCTTTTTCATAATTGTTCCTGTAAATAAAATTAGCATCATTCACCATGAACATTTTTTGTCTCACCTTAACAAATCCTGTTTGCATTTAGACTTCTACCCACGGACCACACTTTGAGATGCAAAGAACAAAAGGAGATTTCATTCTTCGATACACCTGGTAGTTCCCAGATGTCCACTGTGAACTCAGAGAGGCAGAGCTGATGCACACATGGATGATGCTGAGCTGGCTCTGAGCCCAGGGCAGATTTGTCTGTGTGGGACAGCATGTGGTCAGGACAGTTACTGTGACCCTTGGGCTGTGAAGTCTCAGAGTCACCGGAGATCTCATACCACCCACACCCTCCAATTGGCTTCCTTCCCCAGCTCTGGTGAAAGATGAGCCCAAGGATTATTACTTTTTTTGGGGGTGTGGGAGGGTCTGATTATTTTTCCAGGCCTCAACTCCTAACAAATGCCCTTCCTGAGGCTCAGATCTCCTTGCAATGGCTGAGGGAAGCCCTGGACTTGTGGCTCCCGTTCCTTTGAGCCCACCTCCTCTCCCCTCTGGTCCAATCCTGACTGCAGCTTGGTAGGTGGGGATATGGCCCCAGGAATGATGAGCAGAGCTGGTGGAGGGTCTGGTTTCTTTGGAGAGGGTTGAACAGACTTTTCCCTGAGACGCCATGGGACTGTTTACCTCCTGGAGCAGCTTAGAGGAGAAGGAGAGGAAATAGATGACACCAGAGGCTCCCTCTCTCCTTCTTTGAGCTCAAACCTGGTGAATCTGATTAGACACAGGAGCGAAGCATTGTTAGAACACTGTAAAATAGTTAAATCACTGTTCATGTCACTAATAATCCAAGAGCTGGGTGCCAGTGACTCATACCTGTAATCCTAGCTGCTTAGGAGGCTAAGACTTTCGAAATGCAGTTCAAAGCCAGCCCAGGCACAAAAGTCCAGGAGAATTTTTTTTTTTTGGATGGTCATGAAGCTTGAACTCTAGGCTTGAGCTCTCCCATTCAAGGCTAGCACTCTATCACTTGAGCCACAGCACCACTTCTGGGGTTTCTGGCGGTTAATTGGAGATAAGAGTCTCACGGACTTTCCTTGCCCAGGCTGGCTTTGAATTATGATCCTCAGATCTCAGCCTCCTGAGTAGCTAGGATTACAGACATGCACCACTAGCACCAAGCTACGGGAGAATCTTATGTCCAATTAATTCCCAAAAAGCCAAAAGTGTAACTAGGCTCAAATGACAGTCAGGAGGCTGGGAAGGTGGCTCAGTGGTAGAGCGCTTGCCTTGCATGCCTGAGGCCCTGGGTTCGATTCCTCAGTACCACATAAGCAAAAAGAAAAAACCCAGAAGTGACGCTGTGACTCAAGTGGTAGAGTGCTAGCCTTGAGCTGAAGAGCTGAGGGACAGCGCCCAGGCCCAGAGTTCAGGCCCCACGACCGTACCCCCCACCCCCCCAAAAAAAAAGCTATGACTATAAGTACCCTTTTATTTTTCCCTTGCATAAGCTAAAGTGCTAGGGTTTTAGCAATATGACTGCCTAATCTACTACTATTAGACCATTCACTGGCTCCCAGCTGCCTTGTGGGAAGGACTGTCAACTAAACGCAGCCAGACTGTCCCCAGGCCAGCTTGGCTGCTTTGAATGTTCCATAAACACTGTGAGGAAGCTGCTGGCTGCTGGAGCCAGGACTATAACTGCACTTTTATTTTTATTTTTTACCATCATAGTCCTTTGTGAATTCACTAGGGGGAAGCATCTCTCCTGGTGACTAAGCAAAAGGCCTGTGATTGGTACAAACTCAGTTCTTCATTTGCATGAGGGGCTGTGCTGTGATTGGTGCAAACACAATCCTTCATTTGCATAAAGGTCTGCTGAGAATAATACAGATTTGCTGAGCTACATTCTCGGTCATATAAGTAAACTGTTTTGGCACTGTTTTGTTTTGGTTTGCTTTGCTTTGTTTTGTTGTCAGTCCTGGAGCTTGAATTCAGGGCCTGGGTGCTGTGCCTGAGCTTTTTCACTCAAGGATAGTGCTCTATCACTTGAGCCACAGCTCTACTTCCAACTTTTTTGCTGGTTAAAGATCAGAGTTTCATGGGTTTTTCTGCCTGGGCTGGCTTTGAACCTTGATCTTCATATCTTAGTCTCTTGAGTAGCTAAGATTACAGGCGTGAGCGTCAGCACCTGGCTCAGCTCACTTTCTGAGCCAGCTGGGAAATGCCCTGCTGTTCAGCTGTATGCTGTTGCATCATTAGGCCCAATAAAAGGCATTGCTCTGATGTCTTTTTTTTTTTTTTTTTTTTGCCTGCTACTGATCTTAATTAGCAGAGACAGCTGACTGTAAGTCTCTGGGTCTTCCATTTCAGTCCCTAGGCTTTGGATACCGGAGAGCATTGGGACTGCCAGACAAGAGGAACTTCTCCTTGCCTACCCACAATTCCTACCCAACAGAGCAAAAGGACTCCTGCCATCTGACTGATCGCACTGAGGCTGGGGCCAGCTGTGCTGCTGCTCACAGGGTCTCAGGCTCCTTGTCTGAGAAGTGACAGGCAGGCTGTAAGGCCTCATGGCTGGTTGAAAGAAAAACTTAAGACATGTTAAAAACCCTTTGTACAACTACTTAAAGGTTAGTTATTATTATTGATAATGATAATAAAAGAAACATAAAAATTCAATTTTACCAGTATATTCAAACAAAGAAACAGTTCAGGACTTGGGCAGCATCCTGAACCAGTAATTCGGTAATTCCAACTGGGTAGGCAACAGTTATAGGCAAAAAAAAAAAAAAAAAAGCATTATACAGAAATCACCTGATTGATTACAGCTCTGTATTTGCCTTATTAGAATTTTTTTTTTTTTTGTCAGTTGTGGGGCTTGAACTCTGGGCCTGAGTATTGTTGTCCCTCAGCTCTTCAGCTCACGGCTGCACTCCACCACTTGATCCACAGTATCACTTCCAGGTTTTCTGGTGATTTATTGGAGATAAGAGTCTCCTGGACTTTCCTTGCCTAAGCTGGCTTTGAACCACAATCCTCACATCTCAGTCTCCCAAGTAGCTAGGATTACAGGCATGAGCCACTGGCACCTGGCTAATTTTTACTTTGGTATGTGTTTGCTGGTACTGGGACTTGAACTCAGCATTTCATGTCCTTGCTTAGCTTTTTCACATAAGGGTTGAGCTGTACTGCTTAAACCACACCTCCAATTCCAGCTTTTTGCTGGTTAATTGGGGATAAGAGTCTCAGGGAAGGCTGGGAAGGTGGCTCAGTGGTAGAGCGCTTGCCTTACAAGCATGAGGTCCTGAGTTTGATTCCTCAGCACCACATAAAAAAACAGAAAAGGCTGGAAGTGGCATTGTGGCTCAAGTGGTAGAGTGCTAGCCTTGAACTGAAGAGCTGAGGGACAGCGCCCAGGCCCAGAGTTCAAACCCCATGACCTACAAAAAAAAAAAAGTGTCAGGGAAGATTTGTCTTTCAGGGCTGGCTTCAACCCTTGATGCTCAGATCTCAGCCTCCTCAGTAGCTAGTATTAGGGGTGTGAGCCACCAGTGTCAAGAACAAACTTTGTTTCTCACAGTGCTGGGGATTGAACCAAGAACCTTGCCTATGACACTACCCTAGCTCCCAGCTCCCTCCACCCCTAGACTTTTTGTTTGAAAATTGCAGTGAATACTCATTAACTATCACATCCATTTTCATTCCTCCTCTCTGACTTCCCTCATTTCCCCTATTTCATCTCCCTAACTGCTTCCAGGAACAGGGAAAGAATTCATTGCAGACACTTGCCTCTTTAGCCCTGCAAAGCTCCCCACACATCCCCTCAGAGCAAGTCCTTTCTCCTAAGCGGGGGTGAAGAGCAAATCCAGGAAACACAGCATTGGTTTCCCACTACTGTCTACTCCACAGTCCTCTTTTTTTTTGGGGGGGTCCGCCGGTCATGGGGCCTGAACTGTGGGCCTGGGCGCTGTCCCTCAGCTCTTTAGCTCAAGGCTAGCGCTCTACCACTTGTGCCACAGCACCACTTTTGGTTTTCTGGTGGTTCATTGGAGATAAGAGTCTCACGGACTTTCCTGTCTGAGCTGGCTTTGAATCGTGATCCTGAGATCTCACCCTCCTAAGTAGTTAAGATTATAGGCGTGAGCCACCTTTTTATTTATTTATTTTGGTGTGTGTGTGTGTGCTGGTCCAGGGCTGAACTCAGGGTCTAGGCACTGTCTCTGAGTTTGTTTTGCTGGGGGGGGGTCAGTTGTGGGGCTTGAACTCAAGGCCTAGGCACTGTCCCTGAGCCTCTTTGTGCTTAAGGGTAGCACTCTACCACTGAGCCACAGCACCACTACTGGTTTTCTGGTAGTTCATTGGAGATGAGTCTCACAGACTGGTTTGAAGCCAGCTTGGACAGAAAAGGCAGTGAGAAGTTCATCTCTAATAAGAAAAGGCCAGAAGAGGCGCTGTGGCTCAAGTGGTAGAGCTCTAGCCTTGAGCACAAGGAGGCTCAGGGACAGTGCCCAGGCAGAGTTCAAGCCCTGGGGGCCGGCAAGAACAAAAACAACAAAAGAGTCTCATGAACTTTGCTGCCTGGGCTGGCCTTGAAGCAGGTAGGACTACAGGTAGGATCACCAGCCCCTGGCCTGAGACTTTTGAAGCCAATCTGGTGCAATTTCCAAGCAAGCAGAGCTGGTCGTGTTGAAACAGGAATTGACAGATCCGTGTGCTGTGTGCTCACCCCATTCAGAGATCTCAGAGATCTCTGCCCAGCCGGAGGCCCTGCCCACCGGAAGAGGAACCCACTGCCCACCGGCAACAGCAGTGCAGTGTGCGATGGGCGAACACACACTGGGCCTGCAGGCTGGAGATGAAGTCACCCTCTTTCCAGAACCTGTGTCTATCTTTCCTTACAGGGGGCTGGGCCTGGACTCTGAGAGAGAGAGAGCATGAGAGAGAGAGAGAGAGAGAGAGAGAGGGCCAAGGTCACGCAGCTAGACACAATGCCACTGGGATTCCCTCCTGGAATCTGTTCACTTCCCCGCCTTGGCCTCCTCCTAGAGTCTGGCCTCGGGGTGTCCTTGGGGTATCTGCGGGCCGCCTGGTGGGGGCTGGCGGGAGGGGGGCTCTATGCTCGCCCCAGCTCACTGTCTCCCTCTTGGGTCTTGCAGGTGGCCTTGGCGTGGGCACCCCTCTCTGGGCCTTGGTCTCCTCTGGCGTAAAGTGGGCTCTGACTCAGGGAGACCTCTAAGGCCGCAAAGAAGTGTGGGAGCTACGCCGCCAGGTATTCATTCATCTCTCCCCTTTCCCCAAGGCTGGGACCTGCCGTCAGCTGGGACAGAGGTCAAGCCAGGCCCCATTGCAATCGGTGCTGCTTCTCCAGCAGCAGGGCAGGTCGCTGGCCCGAGCAGCCATGCTGGACAAGGCGTCTCCCACTCCACAGCCCTGTGGACCTAGACCCAGAATGATGGTGGTGGTGGTGATGATGATGATGATGATGGTGAGGGTGAAGATGGTGATAATGGACATGAATGTAGAGGGTCTCTGGGGGGATCTGTGGGAAGGGGGGGAAGGGAAGGGATACTGAAGGGTGAAGACCATTAATGTATGCATGTGACATGTATGTATATATATATATATATATATACATATGCATGTATTACACATGAATGTGTACATATGCGTGTTTTTATGCCATCGATCTGTGTGTGTGTGTGTGTGTGTGTGAACTCACAGGGAGGCTCCCAGGTCTGTTTCCCGCAGCCTTGTGGGTGGGGCTGGCTGAACTGCCTCTGAGACACACAGACAGCTCCTTGTGAAATCCACATCTTGCACAGGCCTGAGGCACTGGGTCATTCTTCTGGTTCTGGGTACTGCCCTTAGCTTTTTCTCTCCAGGCTGGCACTTTACCACATGAACCACAGCTCTGCTTTGGGTATTGTGCTGGTTAAGGAAATAAGAGTCTTACAGACTTTTCTGCCTGGGCTGGCTTCAACCATGATTCTCAGATCTCAGCCTGCTGAAGAAGGTGGGGCTGCAGGTGTGAGCCGCTCGGGCCTCGCTTTGGTCCTGACCAACAACATTGCTGCTTCTCCTTCTCATCCAAACCTCGGGGTGGACTGAGTGAAGCCGGCAAGTACTCTGTGACTCCCTGCCTCGCTGCTGCCTGGACCTGACATCTGCCTCAGTCTCTCGGCTCCTTGTCTGGTCTCAGCTTCTCATGGGCTGTGGCTGGGCTGCCAGTAGACCCGTGCACAGGTTCCCAAGAGGGAACCACTTCTGGTTTTCTGGTGGCTCATTGGCGATAAGACTCTCATGGACTTTCCTGCCGGGGCTGGCTTTGAACTGCAGTCCTCAGATCTCAGCCTCCTGAGTAACTAGGATTACAGGTATGAGTCAGCAGTGTCTGGCAGGTTACGACGTTTTACGTGTGTGTGTGTGTGTGTGTGTGTGTGTGTGTGTGTGTGTGTGTGTGGTACTGGGAACTCAGGACTTGAGTATGCTGGTTTAGTGGTCTACCACTGACTACATGGTCCTGTTTATCTTTTAGGCGATCCCCCCCAAACCTTTCCAAAGTGGCCGTATCATCTCACATCCCACCACATCCTACCCAATGACAGGTCCAGAGGGCAGGTGTCACCCCGGCTGCCAGCTGTGGGGCCCACAGGTCCCTGGAGAATCAGGGAGGCCACCGTGCCATTTCCAGCCCCAAGGCTGCTCCCAGGGCCCCTGCAGCAGACAGAGCTCTCTGTCAGTGGCGCCCCGATCCCCTGGGCCCACAAAGGCCCCTGGACACCTGCTTCTCCCCTGGCCACTCCTCCCCGCTGAGTTACTTGCTTCCAGATAGCCAGGGTGTTTGTCCCCAAACCGGTTTATGCTGGTTTATGTCCAATCCTCTCCAATGCAAAGGACCGTAATTAAGTGTTATCCAAGCTGCTGAAACCCGAGGGCACACAGAAAACGCGTTGTGGTTCCAGGGAAAATGAACTTGAGTCCTGGGAAAAGCTCAAGAGAGAAGAATGGCCTGACCAGCGCTTGCCAGGGAGATGATCCAAAAGCTAGACGGGCTTCTGCAGGAGCCTTCCAAGGGTACAGAGGGTTCTAGCTCCACTTTGGAGGCTGTAGACCCTACCTAGTACCCCATCTAATACCCGAGGGAGGGGGAACCCCAGGAGGCCAGGCTCGGCTCATGTCTGCTGCCTTCCTCCTCCTTTCTCGTTGTGGCTGTAACCTGAGGAGCAAAATGGAAATAAACACAGCAAGAAGAAATATGTGGCCAGGCGTCAGTGTCTCATGCCTGTAATCCTAGCTACTCAGGAGGCTGAGATCTGAGGATCGATGTTCAAAGCCAGTCCGGGCAGGAAAGTCCGTGAGATTCATCTCTGATGAACCACCAGAAAACTGGAAGTGGTGCTGTGGCTCAAGTGGTAGAGCGCTAGCCTTGAGATGAAGAGCTCAGAGACAGTGCTCAGGCCCAGAGTTCAAGCCCCACAACTGACAGGAGGAGGAGGAGGAGGGGGAGGAGGGGGAGGAGGAAATAATGAATGGCTGGGCACCAGGCTCACACATATAATTCTAACTACTCAGGAGGCTGAGATCAGAGGATTGAGGTTTAAAGCCAGCCTGGGCAGGAAAGTCTTTGAGACTCTAGAAAAGAGAAAAGAGGGCTAGGAAGGGGGCTAGTGGTAGAGTGCTTGCCTAGCATGAATGAAGCCCTGGGTTCAACTCCTCAGTACCACATACACAGAAAGAGCTGGAAGTGGTGCTGTGACTCAAGTCTCAAGTGTTGGAGTACTAGAGAGGCTCAGGGACTGAGTCCAGGGCCTGAGTTCAAACCCTGGGACTGGCAAGAGAGAGAGAGAAGAAAAGGAAGTTCTGGAACTTTCTCACTCAGAGGGACCTGAGGATCTAGGGACTGGGGCCACAGACAAGGGTGGTCACAGAGGTGAGGAACAGAGGGGACACCAGGAGGGATGGCTGGAGCCCCTGGGGAGCCTGTGGGCAGCCCCTGGAGGACATAGGTCCAGCCAGACTTGAGAGGAGCTCACAGAGGTTCTGGAGAGGCCCAGGCGAGGGGCACTGGCCGAGGGCCTGGCTGCCAGGCTGCCTGGCTCCAACTTGACCAGCCGCCATCCACGTGGGCCTGCCCCCTTAGCCTCTTAGGCCTGGTTGTCGTCGTCTTCCTCTCCTCCTCCTCCTCCTCCTCCTCCTTCTTCTGTCATGGAGCTTGAACTCTGGGCCTGGGCGCAGTCCCTCAGCTCTTTAGCTCAAAGCAAGTGCTCTACCACTTGAGCCATAGTGCCACTTCTGGTTTTCTAGTGGTTTATTGGAGATAAGAGTCTCACAGACTATCCTATCTGGACTGGCTTTGAACCGTGATCCTCAGATCTCAGAGTCGTGAGTAGCTAGGATGACAGGCGTGAGCCTCGCTTGGGGGTAGGGATGGCCCCTGGGTTCTGCCTAGGCTCTGGTGTGGGTGACAGGAGGTGTGAGGTGCAGGTGCTCCGGGAAGCAGGAGAGATTGTGGGGTGCTGCAGGAAAACCTGAGGGCTGACAGCTAGGGGGTCCAACGTCCCAGGAAGCGCTGATCCCTCTGCTGGGACAGCAGCGCCCCCAAGTGGACACCATGGGGATGCCTCAGAGCCCAGGCGGCAGAAGCAGGTGGGTGCCTGCGGGATGAAGTTGTGGCTTATGACTGTGTTCATGACCTCGTGACTCTCCCACCATTTCCTTGCTCTGGGAGCCAGTGAGGAACTGGTGACAGAAGGACTAAGTCACAGGTCACCCAGAGGTCTCAGAAAAGTGGCAGAGCCAGTGCGTGGGTACCACTAACAGCCTGCCATCCCCCCCCTTCGTCTACCATCCTTGCCGGACGCTGCTCCAGTGGCTGTGTTTCCTCCACTTAATATTCTCACACAGGAGACGTTCCTCTGTTACCCTGGAATTCATTCCAGGGTAAAGAAGGCATGAGAGCAGGCACTGGAGGCTGAGATCTGAGGCTCACGGTTGAAAGTCAGCTGGAACAGTAAAGTCCACAAGACTCTTCTCTCCAATTAACTCCCCAGAAGTCAAAATGGAGCTGTGAATCACGTGGTAGAGCACTAGCCCTCAGCATAAATGCTTAGGGAAAGCAACCAAGCCCTGAGTTCAAGACCCAGGATATTACCCCCCCCCACACACACACACAGTTTTAAAGCCAGTGAAAGAAGGGAGGGGAGAAAGGGGAGGGAAAGGGAGGATTATAGAGTGGAAGAGAGAGGGGAGGGGTAAAGGAGAAGAGGAGGAGGAAAACCCCAGTTGACCTCTAATTTCTACTTGCAGTCAGCCAAAGCATTCTTTCGGGAAAGAGTCCACGTACCAAGGCTGGAAGAGCCTTGAGCAGGGGCTGCAGTAGCCTGGATGAAGCCTTCTTCCGCTCCGCTCCTTGATCCTGCCCCCACCATGGGTCTCCAGCACTTAGCATCTAGTCCAGATACCCACAGTCCTCCCATTTACTCATGATGTTTAAAATGTGAAACCGTCGTCTTTTCATTTCTTCATTCTCTGCGGCGATCCCTGAGTACAAGTAATAAAACCTTTTTTTTTCCTCTGCCAGTCCTGGGGCTTGAACTCAAGGCCTGGGCGCTCTCCATGAGCTTTTGTGCTCAAGGCCAGTGCTCTACCACTTGAGCCACAACTCTACTTCAGGCTTTTTGGTGGTTCATTGGGGATAAATAAGAGTCTCATGGACTTTTCTGCCTGGGCTGGCTTTGAACGTGATCCTCAGATCTCAGCCTCCTGAGTAGCTAGGATTACAGGTACCACTGGCACTTGATCCTTTTTGCTTTTGATATTGATCAAAAAGGGCCTGTTTTCATGCCCTGCTGAGGATTCCAATTCTATTTTCACTTCCCAGGTAGCTGGGATGGTAAGGCCATGCCCCCATGCCCAGCTTTTATTGGTTGAGATGCCATCTTGCTGGGCTGTAGTGGCAAGCCTTCAGATCTCCTCCTAAGAAGGCATGAGACACTACTGCCAGCCCCTGGTAGGAATGTAGAGAGCACATGGCTCCGGAGGGCAGCTGGACTGTTTCTTACAAAGCCAAACTTAGTCATACCGTGTGATCCAGGAATCACATTCCAGGTTTAGCCAACTGACTTGAAAATTTATGTCCACACAAACACCCACACTTTAATGTTTCTATCAGCTGTATTCATATTGTCCAAAACCAAGTTCTGCTTGAATAGGCAAATGGATAATGAAATGGAATATTATTTAATGCTGAAAAGAAATGAGTCACAAAAGGGACAAAGGAATTTTAAATGTATTTTGCTCTGGGTAGGGGTTATAGCTCAGTACAGCACATACTCAGCCTGTGCAAGGCCCTGGGTTCCATCCCTAGCACAAGACACACAAGCAAGAGAGATGCTATCCAGGCACTGGTGACTCATGCCTGTAATCTTGGCTACTCAAGAGGCTAAGATCTGAAGATCATTGTTCAAAACCATTCTCGGACAGGCACCGGTGGCTCACGCCTGTAATCCTAGCTACTCAGGAAGCTGAGATCTGAGGATCGCAGTTCAAAGCCAGCCCAGACAATAAAGTCTGTGTCTCTTGTCTCTAATTAACCACCAGAAAACTGGAAGTGGCACTGTGGCTCAAGTGGTAGAGCACTAGCCTCGAGCTGTAGAGCTGAGGGACAGCGCCCAGGCCCAGAGTTCAAGCCCCATGACCCACCAAAAAACGAAAAGCATCCTAGGCAGAAAAGCAAGAGAAACACTTATCTTCAATTTACCAGTGAAAAGCAGTAGTGGAGCTGTGGCTCACGTGGTACAGCATCAGTTTTGAGTGTGAGGGGGGCACAGACATGGAGGGACAAAGGTGAACAAATGCAGCAGTGGCACTCACTGGACACGACATTGAAAATGACCTGTACGACTTGTGGGTGGGAAAGAGCGAGGAAAGGGGTGCCACTGTCCACAGAGAAGCGCACTGGTTACCTGACTTACTTCTGGTAACCCCTGTGCACATCACCTTTATAATAGCACCTAAATTCAAAGTGCACGAGGCCCCGAGTTCACACCGCGCTAGCTGGGGAGGGCCTGGGATAACCCGGCAGAGCACGGGGCTCGTTCACCTGAACGAACTCCGCCGTGCACAGCGCAGGGACCACCCAGCCCATCTCCCGCCACTAGGGGGCCTGGCGCGGGAACGAGCCCAGGCTGGGCGGAAGGGCCGCGGGCTGCGGCTGTGCGCGCTTGCCCCGCGGGGTGGGGAGGGGACGCGGGCGTGGTGCGCGCATGCGCGTGGCCGCGTGCAGGGACCGGCTCCTGCCCCGCCCCCCGTGCACGCACGCGCACCACGCGGCGCGCGTGTCCCGCGCGGTGTCCCAGGCGCGAAGCCACGAGCGACAGCCGCTGAGGAGCCCCTGCGGCCCTCCCTTTGGTGTCTGTACCCCCACCTCAGTGAGCGTTGTCCCCCGCGCCCCAGGCCTCCATGACGCTGGGAGACCCTGGTCTGGGATCTGAGGTGGAATGGGTGCGCAGTCGGGGTTCGGCCTCCCGGGGCCCCCCGCGCGCCCTGCGGTCACCCGGCCAGGCGTGGGGACCCGGGGCTCCTGTGGGTCCTGCTGTCACCCAGCCAGGCGTGGGGACCCGGGATTCCCGCGCGCCCTGCGGTCACCCAGCCAGGCGTGGGGACCCGGGATTCCCTCGCGCCCTGCGGTCACCCGGCCAGGCGTGGGGACCCGGGGCTCCTGTGGGTCCTGCTGTCACCTTATACAAACTTTGGGGACCCGCGGGTCGGGATAAGCCACCCCTTCCTCTGGGACCGTCACCACAGGTGCAGGTGGCCGGGGCGCCCTCCGGAGCCCGGCTGGGTCCCGCAGGTGAGGGCTGGCGGGTGAGGCCCAGGCCCAGACATCTGCCTGGAGGGGGGTCGGCTGCCGCACGGCCTGGCTCCCCCGCCCAGTGTCATCAGCTCACCCACCTCGCAGTGCAGATACGCAGGCCTGGCGCGGTTCCCAGCGGTGGCTGCAGACCAGGCTGGGGGCGGAGCCACTGCCTGGGCTTCTCTTTGCCCTTGAGCTAGATGCTCAGGTCCCCAAGTCTTGGTTTGCTCCTCTCTGAGAGGAATAGCCAGGCACCTATGGCTCAAGCCTGTCATCCTAGCTACTCAGGAGGGTGAGACTGCTGTTCAAAGCCAGCCCCAGTAGGAAAGTTCATGAGACTCTCATCTCTACTTAATCAGTAAAAAGCCAGAAGTGGGGCTATGGCTCAAACGGTAGACTGCTAGCTAGCCTTGAGCAAAAAAAGTTCAGGGACAGTGCCTAGACCCTGAGTTCAAGTCCCAGGACTGGCACAGGTATTTTTATTTTTGTTTGTTTTTTTAATGAAACGAGAACGATTATCCTTATTTTTTTATTATTGTTTTGGGGGGTCCGGTCGTGGGGCCTGAACTCTGGGCCTGGGCGCTGTCCCTCAGCTCTTCAGCTCAAGACTAGCACTCTACCACTTGAGCCACAGTGCCACTTCCGGCTTTTTTCTTTTTGCTTATGTGGTGCTGAGGAATTGAACCCAGGGCCTCAGGCATGCAAGGCAAGCGCTCTACCGCTGAGCCACCTTCCCAGCCCCCATTATCCTTATTTTGTCCAGGCAATTTTTTTTTTTGGATCGGTCATGAGGCCTGAACTCTGGGCCTGGGCCTTGTCCCTCAGGTCTTCAGCTCAAGGCTAGCATTCTACCACTTGAGCCACAGCACCACTCTGGCTTTTTCTGCATACATAGTGCTGAGGAATTGAACCCAGGGCCTCATGCATGCAAGGCAAGCACTCTACCACCGAGTCACCTTCCCAGCCCTGTTCAGGCAAATTTTGATGCTTGCATACCACTCCTAGGCTTCTACTGAACATCACGAGCCAGGATATGATAAAGACACCTGTACATCCATGTTCATTGCTGCACTACTCACAATAGCCAAGATGTGGAAACAACCCAGATGCCCAACAATCGATGAGCGGATACAAAAAATGTGGTACCTATACACAATGGAATTTTACACCGCCATTAGAAAGAACAAAATAATGTCATTCACGGGGAAATGGATGGAACTAGAACAAATCCTGTTAAGTGAGGTAAGCCAAGCTCAGAGACACGAACAACTGTGTTCTCTCTGAGATGCAGAAATTAGACCTAAAATACACTGGGATATGATATATTATACAGGATTCTAGATACACACAGTGAGACCTAAAGAGGATACTCTTAGGAGAGAAACACAAAGGCTCCATGCCTAAGTGCCTCTTCATATGTGTATAAAAATAATACACATAGAGGAAAGAACTGCAAGAAATTAAGAGAGCTTCCTGCTCATTGCTGGGGTCACTTGCTCTGCCATTTTTTTTAATGTGTCCTGGGGCCTGAACTCTGGGCCTGGGCACTGTCCCTCAGCCTTCAGCTCCAGGCTAGCACTCTACCACTAGAGCTACAGCACCACTTCTGGCTTTTTCTGCTTATGTGGTGCTAAGGAATCGACCCCAGGGCCTCATGCATGTGAGGCAAGCACTCTACCACTCTACCAGACCCTTGCTCCGCTTTCTTACGGAAACACACTGCTTTCAAGTAAGGAATTTGCCAAGGTAGGCAAGATGGGTTGGTGTGGTGGTGCATACTGGTACTCAGGAGGCTGAGGCACGAGGATCTCAAGTTCAAGGGCAGCTTGGCCTTCATGGTGAGATCCTGTCTCCAAAATCAAAGCAAAATAAACAGAAAAAAGTGGGCAGGACCTGAGCAAAACAATTTAACTAAGATTAGCACCTTGCCAGGCTCTATCTAAGACTCAAAGACAGCCAAGATTGAAAAAAGAAAAGAAAGGAAAGCTTTTGGCTGGAAGATTAATTTTCTTATAAAAGTAATGTCTCATTGTTAAACATTGAAAGGACTCAGTAGTTTTTATGCCGGAGGCCAGCATGTCTTGGTTCCCAACTCTACCTACAACCCAGTAAGATCTAGTTCAACCCGCTTCGTTTGTCTCTTATCACGGGGCAGCTGGAAGTAGCAGGCATTTCACCATGTCAACAATAAGTCCCCCGCCAAATAACTGTCTTATCAAGAGTCTGGCCACAATCCCTGCTGTCCCCCAGGAGTGAAGTTCAGTGCCTGACAGCAGAGAAACTACAGCCAGCTTTGCAGCCAATCCTGTGAGCCAAGGGGCGTGGCCTCCGGCTGATACCAGAGCAAGCCAATCACAACCAGCCCTGTGAGCCAGGAGGCGTGGCCTCCCTTTGATACCAGAGCAAGCTAATAGGCCAGCCTTGTGAGCCAAAGGTGTGACCAGAGGCTGGGGACAAATCCAAATGACAGAGCACCTGCCGAACTTGTAAGGGACCCTGGCCCTGGGTTCCATCCTTAGTACATTTAAAGTTTAAAATAACAATAATGAAATGGAAGTGTGAGAACTACTCTGAAAGTCACCAGAAGATTTGTATCAACACCGACTGCTTCAAGAACAGAAATCCTGGCTGGTCATGGTAGGCACACCTACAATATTAGCTATGTGAAAGGCATAAATAGGATAGCAGTCCAGGCCAGCCCAGGCAAAAACATATGACCTTATTGGAAAAATAACTAAAGCAAAAAGGGCTGGGTGTGTGGCTCAAGTGATAGAGTGCCTGCCCAGCAAGTGTGGAGCCTGCGTTCAAGTCCCAGTACTGGGGGGGGCGGGAGGGGGAGGAGAAGAGGGAGAACCAAATACATAGAGGGCCTCAGATTTGGGGAAACAGAAGCTCCTTTCTTCTTTGATGTTAGTAACACATTATTTTATTTATTTATTTTTGTCGGTCGTGGGGCTTGAACTCTGGGCCTGGGCGCTGTCCCTCAGCTCTTCAGCTCAAGGCAAGCGCTCTACCACTTG
>NW_012267295.1:251945-252862 GCF_000151885.1 Dipodomys ordii | reverse complement strand
GCCTCCTTCATTTCTGCCTCTGCCTGAGTTACTCCCTGGCTCGGGCTCTGGCCCTGCCTCACTCAACTGTTCTGTGTTCTCATCCCTGATGTCCTGAGCCTTCCCCTCCTGCTCCCTGTCCATCTCAGGAAAGTCCCCAGCTGCCCCCACAGGCCTCAGAGAACCCAAGCTAACCCAAATGTTTCTGCACTAGGAAATGTTACATTCTGGGATATAACAAGATAGAAAAATCCTCTAAGTCTGGAGGGGGTGGAGGAAGGGGAAGAACAGTATTTCACATACTGGATGCCTGGCATTGTAAAATGATCGTGAATTCCCCTCTTGCATTCCTCCTGAGGGGCACATGCTGTCCACCTCCACACGAACGCATTGCAGAAGGTGAGAACTGGGGAGGAAGGATGGGCAGAGCCAATAGGCCTCCAGTCCTGAGTGTAGACGCTGCAGGAAGCCCCCACCCAGCCCAGCCCAGCCCCATCCCGGAACCACAGGATTCCAGGACTGGATAGGACCACAGATTCCATAGTGTAACTCTAAATCACACCAAAGCAACATTCTTTCCTCTTTAGACAGCCTGCAAGTTACTAAAATGTTTCAGATGTGGTAACAAAATCTTGCAATTAAATTCTGGACATTGATAGTTTTTATCCTAGCTACTCTGGGGGCTGAGATCTGAGAATCAAGGCTTAAAGCCAGCTAGGGTGGGAAAATGCCACCAGACTCTTAGTAACAGCAAAAAGCCAGAAATGGAGCCATGTCTTAAGTGGTACAGCACCAGCCTTGAGCAAAATAGCCAAGCAAGCTGGGCACTCGTGGCTCACGCCTGCAATCCTAGCTACTCAGGAGGCTGAGATCTGAGGATCATTGTTCACAGCCAGCCCGGGCAGGAGAGTCCATGAAACTCTTTTTTTTTTTTGGTC
>NW_012267295.1:236387-250245 GCF_000151885.1 Dipodomys ordii | reverse complement strand
CGCTGTCCCTCAGCTCTTCAGCTCAAGGCTAGCGCTCTACCACTTGAGCCACAGCGCCACTTCTGGCTTTTTCTGCTTATGTGGTGCTGAGGAATGGAACCCAGGGCCTCATGCAGGCAAGGCAAGCGCTCTACCACTGAGCCACCTTCCCAGCCCCTACCACCTGCCCTTGAATACTCCGAGAGCTGGGTGGCTCACCTCCTCCCCAGGCAGAGGGGGAGTCCAAAGCTCAGAGATCACCTCCTCCTTCTGCTGCCAGTGACCCCCCCAGTCGCGAACAGCAGCCTGTCCCCCTGGAAGGGCTCAGAGGCCAATGCCACAACTGGACCCAGATGGAGCCCCGCCCTGACTACTCTTCCCTCTGGCCTTGCCCTGGGGCCGCCCATCTCCCTCTCAGGCTGTGCCCCTCCCAGGCCCAGGGCTGCCATGCTGCCCTGGCTCCTCACAGCTGCATCACAGCAAACCCGTGCCAGGCACTGTGCCTGACGCCTGTCATCCTAGCCACTCAGGAGGCTGAGATCTGAGGATCACAGTTCGAAGCCAGCCCTAGGCAGGAAGGTCCAGGAGGCTCTAATTAATCACCAAGCAGCCAGAAGTGGCGCTGTGGCTCAAGTGGCAGAGCACCAGCCTTCAGAAAAGAAAGCTCAGGGACAGTGCCCAGGCCCTGGGTTCAAGTCCCAGCACTGGCACAACAAACAAAATAAAACCCAAACTGACTCCAGCTCATTATGGGGTGGAAGTCAAAGACACGAGGATGGGGGACAGACTCTTCCCTCCAACACTGCAGAAGCCCCCATCATGGAGGGAACCCCACCTGTCAACCGTGGCTGGTACAACCCAGTGACAGGGCCCCCACCCAGCCACTTCCCCCACCCCTCGGGGCACTCACGGGGGCGGGGTCGAGGGCAAAACACGAGAAGTCAGTGAGTCACTTTATTAGCATAATGCCTGTTTATACCAGGGAGGGAGTATCTTGGAGATGAGCCTCCTGAGCCAAAAGAACGCCAGCACCCTGGGCCGTAAGAGCGGGCAGCTGCGCATAGCAGGCTGGTAAGAGAGCGTACGGCTCCCAGAGCAGCCATCGGCCCCTCCCCCCCTCCAAAAACCGTCCCGGCCCGGCTGGGGGCCGCATTGGCACAGCTCTCCCTTGCTTCCTCCTCACCTGTCCTGGGGCTCTTCCCAACTTCCTCCTCCTCTTTGCCCAGCTTCTGGGGCACCCTGGCTCCCCAGTGCCACCAGGCATGTGCCTTCCTTTTTGGTCAGTTGTGGGACTTGAACTCTGGGCCTGGACGCTGTCCCTGAGCTCTTCAGCTCAAGGCTAGTGCTCTACCGCTTGAGCCACAGTGCCACTTCAAGTTTTCTGGTGGTTCATTGTAGATAAGTCTCATGGACTTTCCTGCCCAGGCTGGCTTTGAACCACGATCCTCAGATCTCAGCCTCCTGAGTAGATGGGATTACAGGCGTGAGCCACCATGTCTTCCTGTTTTGTTTTGAACTCTTTTGTTGGTCATGGAACTTGAACTCTGGGCCTGGGTGCTGTTCCTAAACACTTTTGCTCAAAGCTAATGCTCTACCCCTTTGAGCCACAGCGCCAGTTCTGGTTTTCTGTTGGTTCATTGGAGATAAGAGTCTCACGGACTTTCCTGCCCTGGCTGCCTTTGAACCATGATCCTCAGATCTCAGCCTCCTGAGTAGTAGTAGATTACAGGCGTGAGCCACAGCAACCAGCCGTGCCTTCCCGTTTGTTACTCGCTTCCTGCCAGCCATTGAGGGGAACTGCCAGTGTGCAGGCCCTCCGTCCGGGGCACTGGGCATGTGCCGTCCCCAGCCGCGCCCCGTGCTTTCCCCAGGGACGGGGACAGAGGCCTGGCAGGCTGGCGGGCCTCACAAATACATCTTCATGGCCTCGTGGGTCGTGGGGCAGTAGCGTGCGTGGAGCTGGGCCAGCAGCGCCTGGGACGTGGCCCGCAGGTGCGTGCCGTGGCTCTTCTTGTTCCACACGTGGACGGCGTAGGTGGCGTTGAGCAGCCGGGCCAGCTCCTGCGCGCCGATGTCCTCGAAATATTTCTTCCAGTTCTGCCAGGAGATGGGGTAGAAGGCCTCGCGGGGCAGCGCTGTGACCCCGCGGCAGGTGTGGCTGTCCCCCAGGCTGCGGATGGAACACCATCTTTTGAAGACCCGGGTGAGTAGCTGGGGACCCTGGTGGCCCCAGACCCAGGCGTTGTAGTGCGCCACGAAGTCGCGCATGCACAGCGCCAGGAACTCGTGCTGGCGCTCGAAGGCCAGGAAGGCGCCGTTGAGGAGGTAGCGGGACTGGGTCCCAAGCGTGTTGGTGAGGTTCTTGAGACTCCTGAGGACGATGAAGTCCGTGTCCAGGTAGATGCCACCGAACTTCCAGAGCAGGGCGATCCTGGCAGCGTCCGAGAGCACGGGCAGCAGGTAGGGCTGCCAGCACCAGCGCCTGCGCCTGGCCGCGTGCCAGGCGGCCAGCGGGGTGCCGTCGAACAGCTCCTCCAGGTCCAGCCGCAGCAGCTGCACGTTGGGGAAGCAGCTCAGAAGCGAGGTGCCCAGGTGCCGGGGCAGGGGGGCACTGCCGCCCGGGAGCCCCTTCATCAGCACCGCCACCCGGGACTCGGGGTGCGCCCTGGCCGCGGACTCCACCGAACACATGAACAGAAAGTTGGGATTGGTCCGCTCAGACGTCTCCAGGAAAAAGATGCTGCCCGGGGCCGGGGTGCTGGGGGGCAGGTTGGAGGGGGCCAGGTGGGGACAGGGGGCACCCACAGGCAGGTGGGTTTGCTCCCTGGGCTCACCCAGAATGTTCCAGTAGATCATGATGGAGAGGACGAAGGTGAACTTGAAGCCGATGATGAACCAGGTGCAGACGCACTGTCTGGGGGTGCCCTTGAGCAGCCGCAGCAGGCAGCCGGGGGGCTTGAGCATGATCGCCCCGATCACAGCAAGAGCTGCCCACAGGAACCGGCCGTTCTGCAAGAGAGAAGATCTGGGTCAGGCTGGCCGGACAGGGGCACCCCAGCCCACAAGGCACACAGAGCCAGGCTCTGGGGCTCACGCCTGGGATCCTAGCAACTCAGGAGGCCAAGATACAGGGATCATGGATGAAGCCAGCCTGGAAACTTCACGAGATTCTTATCTCCGATTAACCACGAAATGGTTAGAAGTGGAGCTGTGGCATACATGGTAGAGCACCAGCTTTGAGTATAAAAGCTAAGGGATAGCGCCCAGGACCTAAGTTCAAGCCACACTTATCAGCGCGCACGCGCGCGCGCACACACGCACACACACACACGCACACACACACACACACACACACGTTAGACTTGGGTTTGGAATGTAGCTTAGTGGTAGATTGTTTGCCCAGCACGCATGAAGCCCTAGGTTTGGTTCCTCAGCACCACATAAGCAGAAAAACTGGAAGTGGCGCTGTGGCTCAAGTGGCAGAGTGCTAGCCTTGAGCACATAGAGGCTCAGGGACAGTGCCTGGACCCTGAGTTGAAGCCCCAGAACTGGCAAAAGAAAAGTTGGACTGGGCCGGGCGCTGGTGGCTCACGCCTGTAATCCTAGCTACTCAGGAGGCTGAGATCTGAGGATCGCGGTTCAAAGCCAGCCCGGGCAGGAGAGACCCTGAGACTCCTATCTCCAATAAACCACCAGAAAACCGGAAGTGGCGCTGTAGCTCAAGTGGTAGAGCGCTCGCCTTGAGCTGAAGAGCTGAGGGACAGCGCCCAGGCCCAGAGTTCAAGCCCCACGACCGACAAAAAAAAAAAAGTTGGACTGGAGATGTGGTACAAGTGGTAGAGTGCTAGCTATGAGAAAAATTGATAACGCAAGGCCCTGGGTTCAAGCCGTAACACAGATACAAAAAGAAAGAAAGAGAAAGAAGGAAGGAAGGAAGGGATGGAGGGGAAGGAAGGAGGGAGGGAGGAAGGGAGGGAGAGAGAAGGAAGGAGGGAGGGAGGAAGAGAAGGAAAGGAGGGAGGGAAAGAAAGGAGGAAGAAGGAGGGAGGGAGGGAAGGAAAAAAGGAAGGAGGAAGGAGGGAGAGAGACAGGAAGGAGGGAGGGAGGAGAGGAAGGAAGGGAAGGAAAAGAGAGAAAAGGAAGGAAGGAAGGAAGGGAGGAAGGAAGGAGCTCACCACCAAACCGCCCAGAGCAGTTTCCGAAGCCCAGGGCTCTGGATGCTGGCCAGCTAGCTGCTCTCTAGTCAAAGGGCGCATGCTCCCTTTGTTCTGTGACAAGCGGGGGACTATGTATCCCTTTCAGTGCAGCCACAGCCCCCGGGGTGGGGGGGTGGATAACTCCCGCTCCCCGCAACCCCCAGAGGCACAGAGGCCTGCTGCTGCTTGGGGGGGTTTTCCCCCCCCCCCCCCGCCTGCTTCCGGAGCCCTATCCCACATCCTCCCCACATGAAGGCCTGGCGCTGGCCGAGGGCAGGCCGCTACAGGCCTGAGGCCATTTGGCTTGGCCATGGGGCATGGCCGCAGGCGCACGTTCAGCTCGGAGTCCTGGCGCTCCGATGCTGCCACTGGGCGGCCTGCAGACTCGGGTCCGATGGGAAGGAGACGGAGGTTGTGCCAGGCTATGACCTTGACTTGTGCCACAGCCCTTGGGCCGTGGGAGATCACTGCTGGTCACTAGGTCGCGATCATGGCGCTGTGTGCCCTGGGGGTCAGCCCTGCCTGAGACGCCAGGCCCCCTGCTGAAGTCAGGGCTGCGCCCATGGCAGGCAAGAGCCCTACGCTGAGCTACAACCCCGGGGCTCACTAAGCCGCCTGGCCCTGAACTCAATCCTCCAGCCTCGGCCTCCCACATGCTGGGATCACAGGCATGAACAACCACACCCGACTAAGTCCTATAGTCACACGTTGGGTGGATACTGGTTATCTGTTCTCTCCCTGGCAGGAGACTTTTCTCAGCCCTTCATGCACAGTTAAACCCCAATACTCCCCCTAGTGGGGGGCAAGGCTCACCCCCATCTTATAGATGAGGGGACAGAGAAGACCTCCACACCCTCACCTCCCCGGCAAGCGCTGGCACTGGGGATACGCCCGGTGGCCGCACCCCCCCTCTTCTCACCTGGCCTGCGCCGGCTCTGGCTGCACTCAGCTCCCGCAACCCCAGCAAACCGTCGGGGTCACTTCTACCCTAAGGGTCAGGTAACTCGGGTCTGAAAGGGTTGGGGGACTGGGCCCGGCATGGGAATTTAGGAACAGCGGTCCCCATGGCTGGCATCCTGCGGGCAGAGGGCAGAGAAGTTCCATGTGACAGATCGGGAGCTTGCCAGCCCGGGCAGCCCGTGGCAGGAGGCTGGCTTGGGGGCTGACCCTCTGCCTGCAGGAACATGGCCGCTCTGCGGGCTGGAGACCCTGCCAGTCCTCCGCCTGCAAAGGCGGCCAGGACAGAGGGTGAGGCGGCGCGAGCTCTCAGGGGCGAATCGTATGTGCAGACGGGGACACTAGAAATGCGCCTCCGAGCTAGGCCAACAGGCTGAGGCGGGCGTGACGCTTGAGTCCAGCTACTCTGGAGGCAGAGTTGAGGAGGATCATGGTTAGAGGCCAGCCTGGGCAAAAAGTGAGCGAGATCCCATCTCAGTAAACAGACGGCTCACAGCTGTGATTCCCAGCTGCATGGAAAGCTACAGGTATTATTTTTGTACAAAAAAGCAAGACATTATCTGAAAAATAACTAAAGTAAAAAAGGGCCAGGGCCATAATTCAGACCGGAGACCTCTGCCTAGCAAGTGAGAGCCCTGAGATCAAATCCCAGCACCGCCACAAAGTCTCTGCAAACAAGCTAAGTCACGTAGTTCTCTGTGGGGACCGTGTGTGGTGTATGAGCACAGCTATGCTTTGAATGGGCTTGTGGGCTTGTGGTCAGCCTGCAGAAGCGTGCCCAGCTTCTGACACGAAGTGAAAGCAATAACGAAAGAAACTGCCTGCCAGTGGCTCACGCCTGTAATCCTAGCTACTCGGGAGGCTGAGATAGGAGGATTCCGATTTGAAACCAGTCTTGGCAAGAAAGTCTGGGAGACTTTTTTTTTTGTCAGTCATGGGGCTCGAACTCTGGGCCTGAGCACTGTCCCTCAGCTCTTCAGCTCAAGGTGAGCGCTCTACCACTTGAGCTACAGCGCCACGTCTGGTTTTCTGGTGGTTTATTGGAGCTAAGAGTTTCATGGACTTTCCTGCCCGGGCTGGCTTTGAACCGTGATCCTCAGAGCTCAGCCTCCTGAGTAGCTAGGATTACAGGAGTGAGCCACCGGCGCCCAGCTCTGGGAGACTTTTATCTCCAATTAACCACCACAAGGCCAGGAGTGGAGCTGTGGCTCAAGTGCTAGCCTTGAGTGAAAACGCTCAGGGACAGCACCCAGACCCTGAGTTCAAACCCCAAGACTGGCGCAAAGTAAATAAATAGAGAAAGGGCAAGGCAGGAAGTGAACGGTCAGGAAACCAGTGGACCAACTTAGAACAGAGTAGCCACAAGTCAAGGACCAAGGGCCAGAAGGGAAAACAAGAGGGACTGGCGGTGTGAGCTGTGTGCAACCCCAGCTGCTTGGGACCCTGTGGTGCTGGACCAGGGGTGGTAGTTCTGCCCACGCTCACCACCCCTGGGTGGCTGCCGGACCTAGGGCCCACCATATTTGGTGTGAAGCCCAAGAACCAGGATTAGATACTCTGTACAAGGCCGAGTTGGCCACAGCCCAATTCCCGTGTAATCTCAGACCCAAAGCACGCTCAGGGGCCCTGCGTGGGGTCTGTGACCACCACGCCTGGCCCTGTCAGCTGGGGCTTCACAGGGCCCCGTGGAGGCTGGAGGACAACCAGTCACCCCCTGCTCTGAGTCCATCCATGGCCAGGGTGCCATGTCAGGCAGGCCGGGAAGGGCAGGTGAGGGGCAGGCTGGGTGTTCCAATGGTGACAGATCAGGAGAGCCGAGGACACTCAGTCCAAGTCCCATAGCAGTGGCCTGGTTGGGGGGGGGGGGGGGGACAGGACCCTGGGTCTGGAGCGCCCCCTGCAGGCAGGGCCTGAAACTATTTGTTTCTAGCAGGACACAGAACCCTGGGGACGTGTCTGCTCAGCCAGGGACAGATGGAGGGCAAAACAGGCCAGTTCTTACTGAATCTCTCTGGATCTTCCTGGATTGGTGTCCCGTGGCTGCCAAACTTGATGGCTTAACACAGACATCCTGTCACAACTCCAAAAGGCTCAATCAAGTCCAACATCTAGGTGCCAGCAGGAGTGGCTCAGGCCTGTAATTCTATTGCAGGATGGTTTGCTATTAGGAACTCACTAACATAATTAATTATGCTAATCAATCTAAGGAGAAAAACCACTCAGTTATCCCTAGTGTTAATTAAAAAAAATTGGCACCAGGTGCTGGTGGCTCATACCTGTAATCCCAGCTACTTCGGAGGCTGAGATTTGAGGATAGAGTTTTGAAGCCAGTCTGAGCTTATTCCAATTAATCATCAAAAATCTGGAAGTGAAGCTGTATCTCAAGTGGTAAAGCGCCAGTTTTGAGAGAGAGGAAAAAAACAAGGGAGAGCCCAAGGCTCTGAGTTCAAGCCCCAGTAAGTACTGGCAACCAGAACACAAAACAGAACACCAAAGTTCAAATTCCGTGAGCAAATTCTTCAAGCCGCCGAGAAACACAAGCAACCATGAACCAAGAGAAAGACATACTTTACTACTGGAATTCTGGATAGAAAATTCCGCTCATAAAGATGTCCTGTTTCTCTTTGTTCTCTAAGGCAATGTATAAATGGCATGCGATTGTACAATTAGATATGACTCTGGTGTTGGTATAGAAAAACAAGCAGGAGGGTACAGGAAGATATGAGAAGGATGAACAAACAAGGGAGGAAGCATTGGCCGGCAAACATCCCAAACAGCAGTAATAACTAAAGCACTGTCGCCTTGCATGCCAGCGGTCAGATCAACAAAGCAAAAGAAATCTTGGAAATAGTAAGGAACTTGAACTCACAGTCAAGTCTCAAATGCACAGGATAAGCCTTTACATATCAGATCGTGGGCAGCGGAGGTGGCCCCACGGGGTCAGAACAGGTTGGGTATGTTCGTGAGATTACATCTGAGGATAAATTCCAAATATAAATAAGAAAACCCGTAAAATTATTGAATAAAACATGGGCAGATGATTTATAACTTTGGGGTTGGGAAAGTTTTCCTAATCATGTCTAAATTCCAGAAACTGTAAAGAAAACAAGCTGGGCTGGGTGCTGATGGCTCACGCCTGTAGCTATTCAGGAGGCTGAGATCTGAGGATCATAGTTCAAAGCCAGCCCAGGCAGGAAAATCCATGAGACTCTTATCTCCAATTAACCACCAGAAAACCAGAAGTGGCGCTGTGGATCACAGCGACGGAAATCACAGCAGAAAGATAGGAGCTGTGATTTTTCTCATTATACAAGGGGAGAAAGGCAGGGTGCCAGTGGCTCATGCCTATAATCCTAGCTACTCAGGAGGCTGAGATCTGAGGATCAGAGTTCAAAGCCAGCCTGAGCAGTAAAGTCCATGAGACTCTTATCTCCAATTAACTACCAGAAAACCGGAAGTGGTGCTGTGGCTCAAGTGGTAGAGCAACAGCCTTGAGCTGAAGAGCTGAGGGACAGCGCCCAGACCCAGAGTTCAAGCCCCAAGACAAAAGGAAGAAAGGAAGGAAGGGAGAAGGAGATGGGCAGAGGGCAGTCCCACGTGTGTCAGGCATGACCCTTAACACAAGCATGCCACACCTAGGGTCTTTCTTTTTTCATAAGAGAGATGCCAATCAAAATGTTGAGATAGTATCACTCACCAATCAGACTTGCCAAATGCCAAACACAAACACCTCGCTGGCACATTTTTCTAGCCAGGTGGTGGGTGGGTGCGTGTTACCATGTGAGGCTGAGGTCAAGTGGTACCTCTCAGGGGCAGCGAGGGGCCGGGACAGCTGCCAGGACCCCACAGGCGCTCCACCTCCAAGCCTCTCTGCCCTTCTCTTCACATCTGCCCTACACCTGTGCTAGGCCATCGATTTGCTTGGCCACTGTAAAGGTTAGAAAAACCCAGTGGTGTGTGTGTGTGTGTATGTGAAGAGAGAGAGAGACAGAGACAGACAGAGACAGAGAGACAGAGACAGAGAGTGAGTGTTATTCAGGGCCTGGGCACTGTGAGAGAGAGAGAGAGAGAGAGAGAGAGAGTTATGAGGCTTGAACTCAGGGCTTGGGCACTGTCCATTCACTTTCTTACTCAAGGCCAGTGCTCTTCCACTTGAACCACAGCTCCACTTTCCACTTCTTGCTGGTTAATTAGACGTAAGAGTCTTCAGGACTTTCCTTCCTAGGCTAACCTTGGAACAGGGTTCCCAGATCTCAACCTCCTGAGTAGCGAGGATTACAGGTATGAGCCCCCAAGATCGTATGTGTGTGTGTGTGTGTGTGATGGGGCTTGAACTAGGATTACAGGTGTGAGCCCCCAAGATCATGTGTGTGTGTGTGTGTTTGTGTGTGTGTGTGTGTGTGTGTGATGGGGCTTGAACTCTGGGCCTGGGTGCTGTCCCTGAGCTCTTTTGATTCCAGGCAAGCACTGGCCCACTTTGAGCCACAGCACTATTTCCCGTTTTCCAGTGGGTGAATTGGAGATAAACGTCTCACAGACTTTCCTGCCTGGGCGGCTTTGAATGGAGATCCTTCAGATCTCAGCCTCCTGAGTAGCAGGGATTACAGGTGAGAGCCACCAGTGCTGGGCCCCAAGGTCTTTTTCCTGGTGAGGTTGTAGATACAGCATGAAGGGCAGGGGAGAGCGCCCGTGTCAGCTGCCAGCGTAGAAAGAATGGCTATCTCTCCCACAAGGCCAGATCAAACAGAACTGAGAGAGGAATGCTGGGTAAACTACAAGCTATGGGCACTGAAGGGGGAGATCCTGCCCCACCACCTGTGGCTTTCAGGCCTTGTGTTCTCCAGCCAGGAGCCTTAGCCCGGCTCCCCCCCCCCCCCAGACCTCGGCGTGCCTCCTTCCTCTTTTGTGCTCACACTGGGCCTTGAAGGACAAGGTCCTCACGTCCTCATTTGGCTTTTCTGCTCAAAGTTAGCACCTACCATGTGAACTCCAGCTCCATCTCTGGCTTTTTGGTAGTTCATGCAAGATCAGAGTCTCACAGATGACTCTGCCGGCCTGGCTTTACACCTCCGTCCTCAGATCTCAGCCTCCAGAGTGGCTGGGATGGCAGTGTGAGCGCCAGTGCCCAGCCGGCCCTTCCAGGCTCACAGAGGCGGGAGTTCCCGCGGATGGCTGTGCTGGCGCCATGCTGCTTGGTGCGCCACGGTAGATCCTTCCAGGTCTGCTGAGAGCACACATCTGCTACACGCAACAAGGAGAGCTCGTCCCCAGACCAAAGCACATCTGCAGATGCCCGATCCAGAAGTTCCTCCTGAGTTACACTCCCGAGTTTTTGTCCTACTTATAAGTATTGTGTTGCTTGACTTGCTCCTTTTTCTTCCCTCCCTCCCTCCCTCCCTTTTCTTGTATTAAAGACTAACAATAAGCCAGGTGCTGGTGGCTCACACTTGTAATCCTAGCTACTCAGGAGGCTGAGATCTGAGGATCTCCCTTTCACATCAGCCCCTGCAGGTAAGTCCATGAGACTCTTAATCTCCAATAAACTTCTAAAAAGTCAGAGTGGCGCTGTGGCCCAAGTGGTAGAGCACTAGCCTTGAGCAATATGAAGTTCAGGGGACAGCACCTAGGCCCTGAGTTCAAGCCCTAGGACCAGTACAAAAACAAAATCAAGCCACAAGCAAACACAAACACAAAAAACCCCACTCTGGGCCCATGCTCTCAAATGAGGCGGCGGCAGTGGCTGCACACTGTCCACATTTCCAAAGGCTCCACAACTGTACTGGCAGACAGACAGAAAGACAGGTAAAGTACACACCACTGAAGCGGTGGTAAACACTGAGCCTTCTGGAGTCACCATTTATCCATCTGTGAATTTTAAAATAATTAGCAAAAACATAATGCGTCTCCGCAGAACATGAACAGGCTCCTTCCTAACAATCTAGTATGACAATTGTCTACCCTGCATTTGGTAATATGAGTCCCGTACAGATAGGTTAAAGCGTGCGGAGGACCAGGTGTGGCTCTCGAGCAGAACACGTTTGGCATGTCCAAAGCACCAAATGATAAATACCAGTAATTCAGCTGGTTGAGGGGAAGACACTGGAAATATGTTTAAATACCAGTAATTCTTTAATTAGTGTATGGGATGATGTGCCTAGAACATTTACAATACTGTATACTTTACATGTAAACAGAGATATTTTAAGCCAGGTACCTTGGTAGCTCACGCTTGTAAATCCTAACTACTCAGGAGGCTGAGATCTAAAGGATCAAGCTTTGAGGCCAGCCTGGGAAGGAAAGTCTGTGAGACTCTTACCTCCAACGAAACACTAGAAAACCGGAAGTGGCACTGTGGCTCATGTGGTAGAATGCTCATGTGAAGCTGAAGAGCTGAGGGACAGCGCCCAGGCCCAGGGCTCAAGCCCTATGACAAAAAAAAAAAAAAAAAGTTTACAAGACTCTATCTTCAGAATAGTCAGGGGCTGATGGAGTGGCTCGAGGGTGGAGCACCAGTCCAGCGTAGCAAATGCAAGATTCAGAATTCCAGCCCCAGTAAGGCCACATGGTTGACACGAGGGGCTGCAGCATCGTGGGGTGGGGTATGTGGGGGGCATCTAGGCAGATTCCACAGCGAGTATAGCTCCCATCCTCAAATCGCCTCCATCCACCGGGGCCCTAGCGGATGTGGCTGTTCTCAGCTTTTATGAGATGCCGGAGATGCATGGGTATGGCTTGTGTTCGCACCACTTAACGTCTTTCAGGACGTCCTTAATTACTTCTAGAGAACTGCTTCCTGGAAATCCGTCTCCTGGGGTCAAAGATGGTGCAATCTTTGACTTCAGAAACCAGCTGCGTGCTGGTGGCTCATGCCTATAATCCTAGCTATGCAGGAGGCAAAGATCTGAGGATGGAGGTTCGAAGCCAGCCTGGACAAGAATGTCTGTGAGATTCTTATTTCCAATGAACCTCAAAAAGCAAGAAGTGGAGCTGTGGCTCAGCCCAGCTGTGAGTTCAAGCTCAATACCAACACACACACACACACACACACACACTGAAATCGAGACCCAGGCTTCCACTGGAGGACCAGCAGGGGTGGAAGGGGTGTGCTTATGCACCCCCAAGTCCCGGGGGAGGGGATGTCCTGTGCAGGGGGTTCCGTGTTACTGTCAATGTGGAGAAGCTCGGTTCTGTCTCCTCACTAGCAACGCTGGACTCTCAGTGGAGAGGAGGGAGGAGGGTTTCGGGGTGCGGCACCGATGGGGCTCAGTGGATGGACATCCTCAACTCAGGAGGCTTCCCCACAGTCCCTTGGGAAGGAACAAATGAAACTGTGGACCCCAAGAATGTAGAGGTGTCTGGGCTTTGTCCCTCCAGCAGAAATAATGAGTTCTGGCTTTTCACTCAAGAAAAAGCAAGGACTGCGGCTTTTCCTGCCACAATGGCTTATCACCCACATCCGCCTTTGTCAGCTGAGGTCTGCAGACGGCTCCGGGGTGCAGGTTCCTCCCAGGAGCGCAGGAGCTGCCCCTGGCCCACAGGCAACTCCCACCCCGCGGGCCCAGAGGCCCACCCAGCAGAAGAGAGGAAGAGTCATACAATAGTAGGGTGCCACTTCCCCCCAAAACAGAAACAGAGCTTCAGACTGGGGTGCGTTCTAATACCTGCTTCCTGCCTGGGACTCTCGGGGAGCCCCAGGCAAGCAGCACAGGGGTGGGGGGGGCAGACAAACAGCAGGGCGCAGCTGGCATGAGAGCTGAAGGGGCCCCAGAGGTTGGTTCTTCCCTGAGGCTCCTGGAAACGAGCCAATTCCCTGGACCACAGTCTCCTGGTCTCAGCCAGGTGTGTGTGTGTGTGTGTGTGCATGAGTGTGTACACTCACACACCCCTCCTAGGGCTTGAACTGAGGGCCTTGCAAGGCTAACACTCTACCACTGGAGCCAAGGCTCCAGTTCCAACGTTTTGCAAGTTCATTGGCGATAAAGAGTCTCACGGACTTTCCTGCCCAGGCTGGCTTTGAACCATGATCCTCAGGTCTTAGCCTCCTGGATAGCGAGGATAATGGGCATGAGTCACCAGCACCAGGTATCAGCGAGGCTCTTTTGGATCACTGTCAACCTGGGGAAATGTGGGTGCCTCCCTTCCTCCATAGTGCCCATAGAACCATCTAGAAGTTTGTCCATACTAACAGGTTTGTCCCTGTCCCCTCCAATTCACAGCCATGTATAAATGTATGCAAGGCTTCAATATGACATTATATGAAACTAAGAAATGTAAGTTAAAGAAACCCCAAACATAGGCAACTTCCTGCCTCTGTGATATCCGGATGCCACCTCAGACTCTGCTAGCAAAAGGGCAGCGCAAAGCCAGGCTTCCATCCCAGCGACTCAGGAAGCTGAGGTCTGCGGGCTGCATTTAGAAGCCATCCCGGGTAGAAAAGCCCATCTGGCTCCATCGCCAGTTAGAGCAAAAGGCTGAGCTGGAGGCATGGCCCAAGCGGTAGGGCGCCAACCTTGAGCCAGGAGAGGCTGCGCGCAGAGGCGTGCGTCCGCGCCGCCCGGGTCTGTCTGTCTGTCCCCCCACCCCTGTCCGTCTGTCTAATCCGTCACCTGCTGCTCCGAGGGACCAGGGAGAAGCCAGGAGCGAACCAGGGCTTCAAGAAAGAACCCCGGGCCTCGCCAGGCGCGGGCCCGCGCCCTTCGCTCCGCGGGCGGCCGAGGTCCGGGGCT
>NW_012267295.1:182497-234927 GCF_000151885.1 Dipodomys ordii | reverse complement strand
CCGGGCGGCTCTGAGGAGGGCGCCGGCGCTCACGCCTGTCAGCCTAGCTACTCAGGAGGCTGAGACCTGAGGATCGCGGTTCAAAGCCAGCCTGGGCAGGAGAGACCGTGAGACTCCTATCTCCAATAAATCACCAGAAAACCGGAAGTGGCGCCCTGGCTCAAGGGGTAGAGCGCCTGCCTTGAGCCACGATCGACAAAATAAGTGAGTGAGTACATCAGGACCTTTTCCCGCCAGCACATGGCCAGCAGGACCTCAGCAAACACGGACTCTGCTGATGCCCACACCCTGAGCTTCCAGCCGCCAGAATATTTTTATTTATTTACTTATTTTGCCAGTCCTGGGCTCGAACTCAGGCCTGGGCGCTGTCTCTGAGCTGCTTTTGCTCAAGGCTAGCACTCTACCACTTGAGCCACAGCACCACTTCTGGCTTTTTCTGTGTATGTGGTACTGAGGACTCGAACCTGGGGCCTCATGCATGCTAGGCAAGCACTCTACCACTAAGCCATCTTCCCAGCCCACCTCCAGAATTTTGAAGCATTCATTTCTATTGTTTCTCCCTCACTCTACCCCCTGGTCTGTGGTGTCTCCTTACCCCAGAGAAAGACTTCTCTTTCAGCTGCCAGCCTTCAAATGTGTCCCAGAGGGCTGGGAATGTGGCTCAGTGGTAGAGTGCTCACCTAGCATGCATGAAGCCCTGGGTTCGATTCCTCAGTACCACATACACAGAAAAAGCTGGAAGTGGCACTGTGGCTCAAGTGGTAGAGTGCTAGCCTTGAGCAAAAGAAGCTCAGGGACAGCGCCCAGGCCTGAGTTCAAGCCCAGGACTGGCAAAAACAAAAAAAGGTCCCAGGCCTGGTTGGTTCCCCTCTTTCAAAGTGGACATGCACAGTAATGAGCCAGTGACCCTCCCTGGTCACTCAGCCTTTCCTGTGCACGCATCCATCCCACAGCACGGCTGCTGCCGCCCGCCACCTGCAGCGGCGTGACCGGAGTCCGCAGCTGAAGACCCGAAAGCAGAGCTGGAGGGAGTTAAGCAAGCGGGCTCAGGGCTGCAAGACTCACCTGCTCTTGAATCCTGGGCTCCCGGGAGCAAGCCTGTTTATGTAGTTCTGGACAAGGAAGGTTGCAATGGGCACGTGCAGAAAACAAGGTATTAGCCTATCTTGTGGCAACAATCATGGACATGGGACATAGTTTGCGTACACGGTGAAAAATGATCTCCCTTAGTGTTAGGGAGTGGAAAATGGGGACTGTTTTGAAATCCGTAACTGTAACAGACATTTATCTTATTCCTGTGTCTCAAGCTTCAGACGGTCCACTCACCCGTGACTTAGACTCCAGAGAGTCCGGTGATGGTAACGGACACATTTATCTTGCCTCCTCTGTTTGCACCTTTCCAGGGCCCAGTTCTCAGCCTTCTGAGTGCTGGCCAGCGGGCATCCCAACCTCTCAGCCCCTTCCTGGATCACGCCAGGCCTTGTGTAAGCCTCAAGGAAGCACACCTGCGGGCAGAGGTGCTGCTCAAGGCTTCCCGCGCTCTTGGCTGTACGCTCGTTGCCTTTATTCTCATCTTGGCTGTTCTCCTCTTGGTCCGCAAACAGGACACATTGTTCCTTTCCATCCACTAGAGATGGCTTCTCTGAATAACAAAGACCAGGATGGAAGGTTAGATGTGGACAATGCCCCAATCACTGCATCACCTGATGTGACCCAGCCTCAAAATCTCCTGCCATTTCACAAGCCGCTTTGCGGCTCACTCATGGTAAATATGGAAATTTGAAATTTCCAGATATGTTGCAACAGGCAGAATTAGTGATTTAAACTAAACCAGAAGGAGTTATCCCAGAAGCACTGAGAGAGTTCTAAAAAAAAGGGACTCCTGATAATAAAAGGAAAAGAAAGATTTTCCTAACAGTTATGACTAAGTTTGGTCCAGCTTACGTTATAGGGAATAGATGGTGGTTTTCCACAAAATATAAAGTTAGTGACATCACATTTCCCAAGCCAACCGATGAACCATTGCCTTCTACAGGAGTTTATAAAGATGGAAATAGATGGATTAATGTAAAAGGAAAAAGGGTATCTTGTACTCATTGGATTTTATGCAAAGAGTAGGGAGACCTAGACTATTGTGGTGTTTATTATCAAAACAACAACAAGATAGTTTAAAATAACAATTAGAAATTCATGTGAAAAAATATTGGGATCAAAATCATAGGAAATGGAGAATGTCTGACTCAACCTGGGAGTGGTTTCTAGGATGGTTTCAAAGGGACTTGAAAATTTATGGAAAAAATAGAAAAGAGTACAATATAAGTACAGCCCTGTCTTAGGTTTGTTCATTGTTAAATGTATAAGGCTGAGTAGACGATGCATGGTATTAAACAATGTGCTAGACTTCTTTCGCACCACTTAGCTCAAACAGTTGGTGGGATAGTCATCAATTTTCATGTAACCCATTAATTGATTGCATGCTTAAATAAAGAATCTATGTTATAATCACACACTGTATAAAAATGTTAATTCTCCTCAATAAAGGTCCTCTCAGACGCTACTCTTTTGAGTCTGTGTCTGTTTGTCATGCTGCCGACTCCTTGCCCACCTATCCCAAGAACCCTGTCCCGGTGGTTCCAGTGTTCCAGCCTAGCTGGTCCGTCACAACGAAAGTCCAGGCCTGGCCCTTCAAAAGTAAGAGAGTGTTAAAAAAGTACTAAAGAAAAAGGGTCGGTGTGGCTCTAGTGGTAGAGTGCCTGCTAAGGAAGCAATAAGGCCCCAAGTTCAAATCCCAGAACTTCCCCCCAAAAGAAAAAAGTGTAGGGCTGGGAAGGTGGCTCAGTGGTAGAGTGCTTGCCTTGTATGCATGAGGCCCTGGGTTCGATTCCTCAGCACCAACCACATAAGCAAAAAGAAAAAAGCTGGAAGTGGCACTGTGGCTCAAGTGATAGAGCGCCAGCCTTGAGCTGAAGAGCTGAGGGACAGCGCCCAGGCCCAGAGTTCAGGCCCCACGACCAGACCCCCCCCCCCAAAAAAAGTGTAGGACATTCTTCACAATAATTTTCCAAGACAGAAAGAATGGAGCCAAGATGGTTTTGTCATTTCCCAAGTTCCATTTCTAAGTTCTTTTTCTTTCAAAATATTGGGCATGTAGTAAGCTAACATAGGGAGTTTAGTCATGTTCTATGAAGATTCTTCCTCTGAGTGCTGGAGCTGCTTCTTTTTCCTTCTACAGTAATTCATATGAATGTGGTGGCTGAAGCTGCAGCTGCAATTTTGTAACCATGAGTATCAAACATGTGGGAAAGTCAATGTATCTCAAGTCACTGTCTCTCACAGACCTCTAACCCTTACAGAGTTAATTCTTCCCCATTTCCACTGTTTTGTGAAGCAGAGAAAGAAAGAAAGAAAAGAAATTTGAGCCTCTGAGGGTGGAGTTTTCCATTTTGTTAGAGTTTTTGCAATAGAGGTGTTCCCAACTAAATTATGAGTACACTCGATATAGCTTTATCATTTGTTTATTCTTCTTCCTGTACCAGGACAGAGCCTGGGGCCTTATGCAGGGCACATTCTCTACTACTGACCTGTATCTATAATTGTTTAATTATAACTTTACATTGCCAGTTACTATTTTTTTTTTCCAGTCCTGGGGCTTGAACTCCAGGCCTGGGCACTGTCCCTGAGCCTCTCTATGCTCAAGGCTAGTGCTCTACCACTTGAGCCACAGCTTTGTTTCCAGCCTTTTGGGTGCTTAACTGGAGATGAAGAATCTCATGGACTTTCCTGCCCAGGCTGGCTTTGAACCTTGACCTCAGATCTCAGCCTCCTGAGTAGCTAAGGATCACAGGGGTGAGCCATGGATGCCAGGCTAAGCCATAGGTATTTAAGGTTGGAGATTCAGGTTTTCCCTCCCCTCCCCACACCCCAGTTCCTTCCACTTGGCAGATGGCGGCTCTGCTTGGTCAAGTGAAGTCTTCACCAGTTACTGGGCCTGGTTATCAACTTGGGGTTGTCCAAGAAAGAGCAGGCCACCCATTCCCCTCCTTAGAAATTAGCTTCCTAGTGCTTCAGCTCAATCCGGTGAAGGTGACTGTTCTTGGGGTACCGACGAAGAGACTGGATAGGCTCAGGAGCGGGGTTCTCAGGGGGGACCCCATCCCTTCCAGGCCCCGCCCACCGAGCTGCCCCGCCCCTCAGCAGGCCCCACCTGTCTACTAACCCAAGCTCCACCCCCAGCAGGCACCGCCCCTCCACTGACCCTCCAAGCCCCGCCCCTTCAGAGGGCCACGCCCCTCCACTAGCCCAAGCTCCGCCCCCTCCCTAGGGCCCACTCCTCCACCAGGCCACTCCCCCTACCAGGCCCCGCCCTCTCCAGGAGGCATTGCTCTGATTGGCTTTCTCCTGAGATGCTGAAAGCTGATAGGCTACAGAGGGGGAAGTGGTGGTGCTGGTGGTGGTGGTGGTTCTGAGTGATGGGGCCTCCCTGGCAGAGGACACAGCTGGGACCCAGGCAGAGACAAGAGGGGGGTGGAAGGATGCATCTGAGACAGGAAATCCAGGTGGAAGCGCCTTTGATCTCGGAGGGCTGCCGAGAGGACTGGGCTGGGGGATGAGAGGTCGGAGGTCGGAGGTCAGGACCGAGCCTGGAGGCGGAGGGAGGGCCCAGCAGCCTTGGACTCGGCCGGTCTACGCCGACGAAGGCCGAGCTGGGCCTCTTAGGCGGGCACACGTGGACCTTTGGTGAGGTGGAGCCAGTTTCAGTGGACAGCATGGAGAGGCCAGCGTGGAAAGGGGTCAGCAGGGGCAAGCGCCCTCCCTAGACGTCTGCAGCTAAGAGGGAGACGAGATGGACCCGGAGACTGAGCGTGGTGAGGGCCAAAACCTGTACGTGTTGGAAGCCTTAGCTGACATGCTTGATTCTGGACTGGTTCAGAACCTTCCCATGCTGCCCAAGAGAGAGCATTTCCTTTTCTTTCTGTTTTGGCACATGAGCTCTGAGTTCATCTGATTCTTTAAGCTCCAAGTCTCAGAAGTCCCATCGATGTTCCCTTGGAAATTAAAAAAAAAATTATTCATTTACTTAAGAGGCCGAGACCTGAGGATCGTGGTTCAAAGTCAGCCTGGACGGCAAAGCCCATGAGACTCTTATTTCCAGATAAGCACCAAAAAAGGCAAAAGTTGAGCTGTGGCTCAAGGGGTAGAATACTATGCCCTGAGCAAAAAATCTCAAGGACAGCACCAGGCCCTGAGTTCAAGCCCCAGGACTCTGCCCCCTTTACCCACAAAAGTTCACGGGTTAGGCCAGGGGGCAGGGTCACCGGAAACTCCCAGTCCCAGGCCCTGGACTGACAGGATTAATAACCTATCAGCTAAGTGCTCTCCCCTGCCTCCAGGGATTCAGGCACACCCATCACCTGGGATGGGGGTGGGGGGCTCACCTCCCCCACCATGAAGACAAGATGCCAGGCCCTGCCATCCTCCATGTGGCCAAGATGGCTGTACCAGACCTGTTCTTCCTTCTTCACTGGGCAGCCGTGATGTGAGAACTGCGGTTAGAGGCAGCAAAAGTTCTTGAGATTCCATCTTAACCAGAAGACCCCCCTCCCCCCCCTACACAGGGAGGCTCAAGCTGGAGGACTGAAGCTCAGGCAGAAAGCAAGACCCTACCTCAAAAATCACCAAGGTAAAAGGAGGCTGGAGGCATGGTCCAAGTGGTAGAGTGCCTGTCTTACAAGGCTCTGAGTTTGACCCCCCAGGACCACAAAACAAACGAAGCAACCATTCAAGGGATTGTGGAAGCTCTGTTAGACGCCACGCCAGCTGTCAGGGCAGCCAAGCCCGGGCCCTCTGCCTTGCCCTGCCTAGTCTTGTTTCAAGGTGAGCCAAGTGTCTGGGAAGGTGGCCCAGTGGTAGAGTACCCGCCTAACATGCATGAAGCCCTGGTTCGATTCCTCAGTACTGTGAGAAATGAGAGAGCAACCAATACGAACCCAGGGCTTTACTGGGGGTCAGACCTGCCAGGCTGCCCCAGGCAGGAATGGGGCAGCAGCCATGGAGAGGTGTGGGCTGAATTGAAACGACATCTCAGGAGACAGTCACATGGGTCACATGGGCAGTCACATGGGTCACATTATGGGAATTTGGGGGTAGAGTCAGTTCTGAGAAGAGCTGTTGTGAAGTGGTTCCGTGGGCCACAGAAACTGGGGGGAGAGTCACCCTCAAGCAGGAGTGCTGGGGCCAGGGCTGCTCCTCACGCCAGGAAAGCAGCACAGCAGATCGCATCAACTGGTGGGGACACGGGGCAGGGAACTTACTCGGCAAGTTGACTCAGACCTTAGAAGTACCCCCCAAACAGAAAAGGCAGGAAGTGATGTCATGGCTCATGTGGTAGAGCGCCAGCCTTGGGCAGAAAGAAGCTGAGGGACAGCGCCCAGGCCCCGAGTCAGGCCCTAGGACTGGCAAAAAAAGAAAAAAAAAGCTGAGCGCGTCAATGGGTGCCTCGGAAGCAGAGTCCATCTGGGACAATCAACTAGGACTTAGGGTAGCAAAATCTAGTATCTGGACTCCGGCTCTGTGCGGAGGCCCTGGGGCAGGCTGGGACAGGCTGGTCTGATGTGAGGCCCCAGTGCATCCATTCTCTGGTCTCTGGCCGGCATCAGTGACTTGGACTATCTTGGTGGCTGGTCACCCCCCCCCCCGCCCCGTCCCCCCTCCTCAAGCCCGGAACAGAAAGTTCTTGATGTAGAAAACCAGAAGTGGCGCTGTGGCTCAAGGGGTAGAGCACTCGTGTTGAGCTGAAGAGCTCAGGGACAGCGTCCAGGCCCAGAGTTCAAGCCCCACGGCCAACCACAAAGCTCCTGGTGGGGGGAGGGGGCAGGCACTTGAGGCCAGGCCGGTGGTGGGGATGACCTGGGGAGCCCCTCTGCCTTCCCTTCTAGGGGTCTCTGCTCTTTCCCGTGTGGTTGTTTGGCAGTGTTTCCTGGTTTCCTAGGAGACTGCACGGAAGGAGAGCACAGCTGGTCTCCCTGCTGGCCTAGGGCTGAGGAGTGGCCGCGAGAGCTGGGTGTGGCTCTGGCATAGCCCGGAGACTGGGGATGGGGGTGGGGAATGGTCCCGGTGAGGTCCAGAGCTGTGGCTAAGCCAGGTCGTGTGGGAGGAGCCGGCATACAGAGACCACGGCATACACAGACCGCGCATACAGAGACCACGGCATACACAGACCGCGCATACACAGACCGCGGTGAGGGCCCCAGCCGCGCAGCTCCACAGGGATGGAGAAGCAAATTGGCCGATGGAAGAAAGGAAAGCGGGAAAGCGGGAGTCATAGGCTCGCCTCTGAACGCACCGTCCCAGAAGACCAGAGGGGGACACAATCCCAGAGGGGGACACAATCGCGTACAGTGAAGGGCTTCATTGCCGGCCGAGGCTGACAAGCCGTCTTCCTCACCAGAGAGGGAGAAAATGGCGCCTGGCCTTATTCAGGGGCCTCCTCACACCTTCCCGGGACTAAAGGCAGGTGCAGCTGGTCACTGAAGATAGCACACAGGAGGGCGGGGTTCAGGTGTGGGTGGCGGGCCTTCCGCTGATGCAGCTGCGGCTGAAGACACACTCGAGGGCCTAGGATGAAGACAAGCCCCAAACAGAAGAGGACATGTTAACATCCTCCCCTCCGTCCCCAGAGACCCGAGACGGGTGCCCACTCCAGGCAGGCTGTGGCCTTGTGCAGGTGGGCAAATGCAGAAAAGCCCTGGAGCCCCCAGTGCTATGAGCCAGGGGCAGCCGGGGCCTCTACCTCCGGGACTGGGTCCCTCTGGGAGCCATGTCCCCAGAGGGCTCAGTGTTGGCCACAGGCCCGGGCAGCTGAGCTCCGCGGAGGAGGCATTTCCCCCGCTCCGAGCTGGTTCAGGTCAACGGGAACAACAGCCAGGGGAAACCCAGCAAGGAGAAAGCAGACGTGACCAGGTACTGTGGCTCACGCCTGTAATCCCAGCTACTCAGGAAGCTGGGATCTGAGCATTCCGGTTCAAAGACAGCCCAGGCAGACAAATCCCATAGGCTCGTACTTCCAATTAGGTAGAAGTAGAAAGCTGTGGCTCAAGTGGTAGAGCACCAGTCTTGAGTGAAAATGCTAAATGATAGCACTTAGGTCCTGAGTTAAAGACCAAGTACCAGCACCTCACCTCAGTGATGTGGTACCCAGGCCATGGTAAGTGAAAGATGACATCTACCCAGCCCCTGCCAGAGGCCCAGGCTCACTGGAAGTGCCGGAGCCATCTTAGCCTGCCGGCAGCCCAGTACCTGTGAACTGGCCTCAGTTTAGATGCACACCAGCGCCCTCGGAGTTCCCAGGTCCCATTTCCTCACACTCACAATGAAATAAGCCCAGTGACCACGGGCCAAAGGAAGAAGATGCAAATGCAGATGCCATTCCTCTCCCCACAGGCACTAGCTGTCAGACACAGCGATGGAGTGACAACATCTCTAATGTTCGGAAACATAGAAGATGGAATAAAAATAGAGCAGAGAAGTAGAGGCCATCAAAAGTAACCAGGCTGGGGCTGGGAAGGTGGCTCAGTGGTAAAGCGCTTGTCTTGCATGCATGAGGCCCTAGGTTTGATTCCTCAGCACCACATAAGCAGAAAAAGCTGGAAGTGGTGCTGTGGCTTAATTGGTAGTGGGCTAGCCTTGAACTGAAGAGCTGAGGGACAGCGCCCAGGCCCAGAGTTCAGGCCCCATGACCAACCTCTTTTCTTCCTTTGGTCTGGTTTGGGGCCTGAACTCAGGGCCTTGAACTCCTAGATTTTTTCTGCCTCCACCACCAGCCTTTTGCCGGGCAGCTGGAGACATGCGGTACTCAGGTTTGTCAGGTTGTAAGACGGGGCTGACTTTGAACCTGGATTCTCAGATCTCAGCCTCCTGAGCAGCTGGGATTACAGGTGTGAGCCACCAGCACCTGGCAGACACAATATTTTGGAAAACATTATTGAGCCACAACCACTGGTAGCACAAGTGGCCCAGTTGCTGGACACAGCTGTTTTTGGGGTGCAGAGACCCCCTATAACAGTGTAAGCTTCCCGCTGGGGAAGCTCTTATCATGTGCTGTCTCCTGTCTGCGTAGCACTGGGGTTTCCTGGGCAGCGCAGGGACCACTCTAGGGTCATCATGCTGTGACTTCTGGGTCCCTCCAGTGTGGTAGCGTCTCCCCCACCGATGTCCAGCACGGGGCGGGGGGCGGGGAGCCCTGTCCGTGTGGCCCCAGGCGCCTCCCCAGGGACTGCCGTGTGTGGACAGCGCATCTTGTCCTCTTATCTCACGCAGGACAGCTCCAGGCGCGGGTGTAGGCAGGGAGCCCATGCCCAGTGACGCTGCCTGGAGCGCGGGGCCTGTCCTTGTCCCAAGGGCACGACCAGAGCTCTGCTCCACCGCTGGTTTGGAGTGGAGGTCGGCAGCGCCCCTTGGGGCTGGCTCTATTTGCAAAGGGCTGAAGAAGGTGGCCTGGGGGCCAGTGGTCCCCCTCCCCCTGCCTCTCTGCCCTGTGGCAGAGGCTGCACAGAGCCGTGGGGTCCAAGGTAGGGGGTTTTTTTGGTCGGTCATGGGGCTTGACCTCTGGGTGCTGTCCCTCAGCTCTTCAGCTCAAGGCTACCACTTGAGCCACAGCACCACTTCCAGCTTTTTGGTGGTTTATTAGAGATAAGAATCTCAGGACGGGGTGGGGGGTGGGGTGGCTGGGAAGGTGGCTCAGTGGTAGAGTGCTTGCCTTGCATGCCTGAGGCCCTGGGTTCGATTCCTCAGCACCACATAAGCAGGATGCCAGGACCCCAGGGCTCTCCCAGAAGCTGAGGACCAAGGCCTTCGTAGCCAGGCTTGGGCTGTTGGACCCGGATGGGAGGAGAGCCCGGGCCCGAGGCTGAGCTCTCCCTGCACAGGGAGCCTGAGGTCCCGAAGCCACTGATGTGGGGGCCACGCCCGGCCCTGCTGGCTTCCTTCCTGCTCCCTCATCGCAGCCCGGCCAGGCAGCGCGAGGCCTGGGCTGGGCGGCTCGGCAGGGCACCGTGCCCAGCCGCGGCTCCGCGGGGTCTGAACGCCCTGCACCCCCAGCCCCCGGCCACGCCTGTCGGGGAGTAAAGCAAAGTCACCCCGTCAGGAGAGGACAGCCATCTGTGCAAGCACAGCCATCAGGGAAGCAGGACAGAGGGTGGGATGACAGACAGACAGACAGACAGACAGGGAAAGAGAGAGAGAGAACACGGTGCTCTTTCGGAGCCCTACTCACCTGACAGTCCCGGGTCCTGAGCCGCACCAGGCCTCCTGTTCCTCTGGGAGGGGGTGGAGGGGACGGAGGCCACAGCGCAGTCCCCGCCGTGTCCCCGCCGCGTCCCCGCTCGGTCCACTTCCCTGGACGCTCCCTGTCCAGCCTGCGAGGCCCAGGCAAGGCCGACGTCCTCCGTCGCACCAGGGTGGCCGTGCCTTCCGAGCAAGCCCAAAGAGGGGTGCCTGGGGGGCTCCTGGAGAGGGGCCGGGGAAGCCAGGACCCGCCCCCGCCCGGACAGGCCCAGAGACCGAATGCCGACACACTGGGGGTCCGAATCCCCCAGCTGCTGGTTCTCTGTGCAGCGGTGGTCTGAGCGAACCCCACTTTTCTCCCCTGAGCATTAGAACGCTTGCCCCTTCCTCAGACTCGGAGTGACATGCTGGTGATGGGGGCTGGGGGCGGGGGCTCGGGAGCCCGGGCTGGGCTGGGGCCTGGCAGGCCGCCCTGTCTGCCCAGCGGCGGCCTAACCGAATTATCCGGGCATCTGGCTGGTCCCAGCGGCTCCCCACGCCCGGCCCCCTCCACGCCGCCCAGGCCCCTCCGTGCGGGCGCCGCATGGCCAGGCTTTCCTGGTCTGACACAGGATTCCTCTGGGGAGAGCCGCGTCCCGAGGCCAGCCGGCCACTTCCCGCGTGCCCGCGGCTGCCGCAGGCTCTGGCCCAGCCCCAGACACCAGCGCCGCCGCCATCGCTGCCCGCGACGGCGTGTGGGGTGCTTCTCCCCTGCACGTGGGCCCCCGACACAGAGGGGCCCAGAGGGACAGCCACCGGGTCTTCCCTGGGGGCCCAAGAGCTCTGGGAGGACGCCCACCCCGGACGTGCCTCCACCACCCTCGCCAACCCACTGTGAGGTCTCAGGGAGGGCCGCAGACTCCTCCCTCCAGTCTCTGCCCAGTACCTAGGCAACCGGCATCCCCTGAGGTTCCTTCTGGATCCCAAGTGGACACACCTTTCTCCCGCCTCCCCTTCCCTGGCCCCACCTTCTCCGCCCCTACCCTAGATAAGGCGTGGCCTCGGGCCAGACCCCCTCACTTCCAGCCTCGTGGAGTGCCAACCTGGCCGGTGCCAGCCCATCCGCGGGCTAAACCTCCCCCTTACCTGAATACCACGTGCGTGGTGTTGTTCTTACTCGGCAGCTTCTAAATACCTAACACTCAGCACCATCACCATCACCACCATTGTCATCCTTTGTCATTCCTGGAGAAACTGAGTTACAGTATCATTCACTTTAGGGGTGCACTTGTGTATCCTGCTGACTTTGCCTCGATAATCAAATGGATGTGTCTACATCAGGAGTCATCTGTGACATCAGCTGGCAGGTTTTATTTGTGTGTGCATGCGTACGTGTGTGTGCGTGTATGTGCGTGTGCATGTGTGTGTGTGTGCATGTGCTCTTCCTGGGCGCTGTCCCTGAGCTGCTTTTGCTCAAGGCTGGCGCTCCACCACTTGAGCCACAGTTCCGCTTCCGGCATGGGTTCTTCCCTGGTAGAGATGCAGCCAGGGACACACCCTTGTGTCCCTTTTCTTCCAGAGGTGGGGCTGGCCAGGGAAAAGGAGGCCAGGGCCACTCAAAATCAAACGTGGCATTTAGAAACATGGAAAGCACGACGTTTCTTTGAAGAGAGACAACAGGGCGCCTTCCTTATCTTGAGGATTAGCACCTGTTTTTTTTTTTTTTTTTTTTACTGGTCTTGGGGCTTGAACTCTGGGCATGGGCATCGTCCCTGAGCTTTTCTGCTCAGGACCAGCGCTCTACCACTTCAAGCCACAGCGCCACTTCCAGCATCTGGTTTTTGGCATCATGCATTCTCACTGGAAGAAATGCCCAAACAAGGGCTGGGAAGGTGGCTCAGTGGTAGAGCGCTTGCTTTGCACGCATGAGGCCCTGGGTTCGATTCCTCAGCACCACATACACAGAAAAAGCCAGAAGTGGTGCTGTGGCTCAAGTGGTAGAGCGCTAGCTTTAAGCTGAAGAGCTGAGGGACAGCACCCAGGCCCAGAGTTCAAGACCCATGACTGACCAAAACAAAACAAGAAAACTGCCCAAACAAGAGCCAGGAACTAGTAAGAGTAACCACACCAAGTGTGATTGACAGCCAGGATGAGCACCTATCTTTTTATAACATCAGACCCCCCTCCCTTTATCATAGAAAGATGCCAAAGAGCTTGGGGCCTCTCCCTTTGAGAGCACCCACATGCTGTTAGCATGTGCCCCTGCCTTTCTGCTCATCCATCTGTCTGCTTGTCTGTCTGCTTGCTTGCTTGCTCAATAAAGCTCTGCCAAGTTTTCTTTTTCTTTTTTTGTCGGTTGTGGGGCCTGAACTCTGGGCCTGGGCGCTGTCCCTCAGCTCTTCAGCTCAAGGCTAGCGCTCTACCACTTGAGCCACAGCACCACTTCCGGCTTTTTCTGTGTATGTGGTGCTGAGGAATCAAACCCAGGGCCTCGTGCATGCAAGGAAAGCTCTCTACCCACGGAGCCACCTTCCCTGCCCCAAGCCAAGTTTTCTTATCATGACTTGTCCAGAAATTTTTACTCTGTGATCCAAGTCCAGGACCCTAAGTAGAGCCCCCACTTTCAGAGGGGAGCGTCATCCCCATCTGCCTGTGGTGACATGCCCGATCAACAGAACCGGGGGATGGGGGGTGGGGGGGGAGGGGAGGCTCCATCCCAGGCCCCTGGACCACAGACCAGTTGCTCCACCCTGTAGTCTCAGCTGCCTGATGCCCTCGTCAGGAGACCCAGGGCCGGAGTGAGGCTTGGCTTGGCTTGGTGGGACAGGATATGCCCAGCGCTGCCAAACCAAACCAAACCCAAGCCAAAGCAACCTGAAAGCTAACTACTCCCTCCTCCCCCGCCCCCTGCCACGCCAGCAGGAAGGGTCAAAGGCGCAGGAAGCGGCGGGTTGCAGGGCGCTCAGCTTTGGCCCTCTGCAGCTGGGCGGCTCCCCCGTGTGGCCTCCGCCATCCTCGTGGGCTGCCTTGAGTTGTGAGCTGGGGTGTGAATGGACACACAGACGTGGAGTGAGCAAAGCATTCTGAATGAGGCGTGTCTGTCTCCTCTGAAAACTGTGATCAAAGTGTGGGGCTCACGCCTGTCATCCTAGCTACTCAAGAAGCTGAGAGCTGAGGATTGGAGTTCAAAGCCAGCCAGGGCAGAAAAGTCCGAGAGACTCTTAACCAGCAAAAAGCCCAACGTGGAGCTGTGGCTCAAGTGGTAGAGCACCGGCCTTGAGAGAAAAAGCTGGGGAACAGTGCGTCCAGGCCTGAGTTTACGATTCTTGCCAGGCAAGTATTCTTCCATTCGAGCCATGCCTCCAGCCCTTGAACATTTTCATTATTCTTTGAGACAGGGTGTCTTCTCACTTCTCATCCCAGCTAACCTACAATGCTGGGATTACAGGCGTGCACCGCCCCTCCCTAGCAGCTTGACTTCTTTACTCTTCCGATTCTCTTTCATACCCGATTTTACAGTCATAGTGTCACTTTTTTTTTTTTTTCATAAGGAGGCTGGCCTCATCCGGGAGGCGCCCCCCCTGGAGGCCACAGTGCCCCCCCAGCAGGGCGCTGCGGCCTGGGGGTGAGGTGAGGGGGGTCTGTCCCCTGGGCCAGGCAGCGGGAAGCAGCGGGAAGCTTTGCTTTGGCTAGGTGGAGAGGCCCCATTGATTTCAGCCAAGATTAAATGTTTGCCCACAAGCAAAACATGGCAGTGACTCTGGAGGAAACTAGGAAGTGGGCGTGGCCGGCCCGCAGGCGAGAGCTGCCCTGGGCTGGGGGCGGCCCCCGAGGCCCCCCGGCGGCCCCCAGCGGCCCCCTGCGGCCCTCCCGCAGCAGCTTCAGCTCCTAGTGTCGGCTTGGGCGGTCCGGGGTCTCGCTGTCTGCTGCGGCTCCAAGCCAGCCCAGCTGTCCCAAGCAGGTGGTAGCATCCCTGCCCCCGAGGCTGAGGGGTCAGGCCAGTGTCAGGCGCGGTCACCGCCAGCCCCCTCATTGTCCGCGGGATGGGGAGGGGCTCAGGGCAGTGGGCGGGGCTCAGGCCACAGCCAGCCACCTGCTGCCTGGTCTCCTCCCCGACCAGGAGGGCCTGGCGCCTGCCCCCCTGACACGGCCAATCTGGTCCCCAGGGGCCCCAGTCCTGGTACCCACGCGCTTCTGGAGGGGCCTGCAGCTGGGGGGCGGGTGCTACCCTGGCTCTCCTCCCAGCTCAGTTTCTCCTGGGGAGCTGCTCCAGGCCGGAAGGGCAGGGTCATGAGACTCCTGCAGATCAGGGCTCCGGGCAGGGCCTTTGAAGCCACTGGCATCTGATTTCAGACATGGCTGCCCGGCTGTCACACACTCAAAGCATTCCCAGACTGTGGGCGGGACCAGGTTCCCTGAAGCATTCTAGAACAATGGCTTCTGATCTGGAGCCAGTACAGGCCAGCCCCACACCTGGGGAAGGAGGGAAGAGGGGCTTGGAGGTCCTGCGGCTTCTGACCTGTAAGATGTAAGCAAAATGCATCCTCTTTAGTGTGGGATTACAAAGTGAATGGCTGGAGCTAAGGCAGCCACTTGGGGACCATGAAGACGAAGGGCATGCCACCAAGTTGGAAGAGAAATGGATGGAGGGAAGGACCAGGTTTTGGTGACACTGTGGGGTCCACTCTCCCTTCTGTTAGCAACTGAGCACAAATCTTAGCTGATACAGAACCATGCCTGCCGGCCTCTCTTACGGTCGCAGCTCTGTTTTCTGGGGTGCACTGGGGCTTCCCTTCTCCCTCTGCGGCTCGTCATCTGACCGCTAACTCACAAATGGCCCCCTATGTTTTTCCCACCCCATCTGTACTTCTTCCCAGGCTGGCTTTGAACTGTGATCCTCAGATCTCAGCCTCTGGAATAGCTAAGATAACAGGAGTGAGGCACAGGCGCCGGCCTGGCCTCGGCCTCCTGCCTTTGAAGGGTTTACTGGCTCAGCTCCCGGGCTGCGTCTCCAGCCCCTCGCAGCCCCTCCTCGAGCTCCAGCTCCCGGCTCCGGCCAGCATCCTGGCCACACGGGCCTCCCTGCCCCGGCCTCCCGCGGCTGGTCCTCCCAGGTTGGCCTTGTTCTTGGCTTCTCTGCGTTCCCTCTGACAGCAGCGAAGCCTCCACCAAGTAACCAGGGCGCAGCGACCACCCCATCTCCCCGGCCTGATCCCAGGGCTGCAGATTCGTGCCTTGGGCTGAGGCGGCGGGGAGAACCAGGCAGGGCAGGACGGGCAGGGCCCGGCGGGGACAGGCAGGGACCGGCGGGAAGGGCCAGGACACACCGGGCTGTCCCACCCAGGCCCCGGGCCGGCACCCAGGGGCCCTGCCTGCCCTGCAGGGGGGATGGGCACCCGGCTGACCTGTGGCGGGAGATGTGGGGACAAGAGGAATAAGGGACTTGGAGGGCAGGGAGGGGACCCCAAAGACCAGAATTCAGCTGCAGCCTCCAGGGCCCAGGCAGGGCCCTGCTGGGCTGGAAGTCCTGTCCGCCCGAGTTCCCGCAGGTCCTGGCGGTTCCATGGGACTGCCACATGCCAGGGAGGACCTGTCTGTCTGTCTGTCTGCTGCACCATCTGTGCCACACCTGCTGTCAAAGCCACTGAATGCCTGGGTTTTTTGGGGGGAAGGAGGGGAAAGGCTTGGGGACAGGGCGATAGACCCACACGCAGGGGGCCGGGGACGGGGGACAGGAGCTCCTCTTCTGGGCACGGATCCCCGAGTGCAGCGCTCACAGGCCGGTGCGCTGGCCTGGGCCGGTGGTTCCGGGGTCGGGTGGAGGGGGAGGGTGGTTCGGGGTCCGGTGGAGGGGGCGGGAGGGTGGTTCGGGGTCGGGTGGAGGGGGAGGGTGGTTCGGGGTCGGGTGGAGGCGGGGTGGGCAGGATGAGCTGGCGCCCACCGGCCACCACCAGCAGAGCGGTGGGCTTATCATCTGTCCACTCCGGCCAGCGGCTTTGATGGTGGTCAGGGGTGGGTGGGGTTCATGAGCCACAGTGGGCGAGGTGCGGACGATGTGGACGACGGCCGAGAACCAGCACTGAGGGGTCTGTGACGCCCCCCCCCCGCCTCAGTGGCGTCTCCTGTCACTGTCCTGTGGCTGCAGTGTGGGGTGACCCTGCGGCCTCGGCCCTCCCCCTCCGTCCTCCTCCCTCCCTCTCCCCTCTCCTTTCTCGCTCTCCCCCCCTCCCAGCTGGTGGGTTGGACCCAGTGCTTCCCGCTGGCCAGACCAGCGCTACCCAGACTCATTCTGTCAGTTCATAAATCCCACGTGTGTTCCGCTGATCATTAATACCGTCCTAACCTATGAAACACAGACACGGGCCATCACGAAATGGAGGACAACAAAGCCCAAGGAGGAGCAGGCCAAGAAGAGAAATGAATTCTTCCTCAGCGTGAGCCCTTCCATGAGGTCTGTGGCTGTGCAGTGGCTGGGTGGCCACAGCCTGCCCCCCACGCCCCGCCCCACGGCCCCGCCCCACAGCCCCGCCCCCACGGCCCCGCCCCCCACAGCCCCCCACAGCCCACGCCCGCCCGCTCCGCACAGCCCGGTTCCCCCACGGCCTGGCCCAACCCAGCCCAGCCAGGCACGGTCCCACCTAGCCTGCAGCCAGTGAGGCCTGGCGGGTGAGGCCCATGCCACAAGCCCAGGGTGGAGGAGGTCATTCGGACAGGGACCCCTCTCTCCCCGTCGGTGGGGACAGCTCGTGGGAGGGGAGAGTGGTGGAACCCACATCCCCATGGGCCCCTTGGACAGAACCCCGCCCCACATGGTGTTTCCATGTAGCTGGGGGGGGGGGCAGAGCGTCCATCCTTGGGGGAAAGGTAGTGAGCTGAGCCTGAACCAGCACAGAGCAATGAACAAGAGGGAGAGGCAGCGACCCCAGGCCCCAGGGCCCGCGTAAAGCCAGAGACCGGCAGCTAAGGGAGGCCCTGTCCGGAATGAACCCTAACAGGTGGACCCAGGAATCCCAGCCTCCAGGATTGAGAGAAAACAAATGCGTTGGGTTCTGTTCATGACACGGGTCTCACCACGCCTCCCAGACTGGCCTCAGTGGTTCCTCTGGTCCTAGCCTCCGGGGTCTGGGAGTGAGTGCCTACCAAACACCACACCCAGCACACACACACACACACACACACACACACACGCAACACACATGCACACGCACACACATGCAACACACATGCACACGCAAGCACACATGCACACATACATGCACACATGCATGCACACACGCATGCACACACACGCGCACACACACACCACACACGCACACACATGCACACGTGGTCAGCGTGGCACATGCACGCACGCACGCACACACACCACACACACGCACGCGCACAGGCACACGCATGCACACACACGCACACACAGCACGCACACACACACACGCACAGGCACACACGCGCACACACACATGCACACACAGCACGCACACACACAGTGCACACACGCACACTTACACGCACATGCACACACACGCACACACACATACACATATGCACACACCACACCCAACACACATGCACACACACACATACACACACGCACACACATACACACACACACGCACACACATACACGCACACACCAGCAGCCCTCCCTCCCAGAGGGAGGACACCTGTGCTGTCCCCAGCAGGCCCCCCCCACCTGTCACTATGGCACCCCGGCGTCAGGCCTTGGGCCTTCAGAAAAGACCCACAGGCAACGCGATCTGCTGTGGCTGTTTATTGTACTGACAAGTCTACGAATTTCAGCTTGTAAGAAAAGATTCACAAAATACTCTTTTGAAATCAGATTTTTCGGTTCATCAAACTTCAAATGTATTTCACTGTGCCGAGCCATCTATCCTAATGCTGTCTAAAACACAGCCAGATGATGTTTTCTTTGCTGATTTGCACCTATCTGGAACTTTCTGAACAGCATGATCGAGCGGGAAAGTGTGACCCGCGCTGCAGGTAGCGTCTGCATTGGCAGGCCAGAGCCTTGGTCTGTTCACCCAGTAACCAATCGACTCCAGCCCCTCGCGAGCGCCCATCTAGCCAACAGCACTGGCTTGTTAAGAGCAACGCCCCGGGCAGCGGGAGCTGGCTTGGTAGATGTGCTTGGCTGCAAAGTGGTCTTGGGCCGGTGGAGTCCATTACAAAGGCTGGCAATGCGCAGCTGGTGGAAATGGCAGTGCAGCCCGCCGGCCGGGCAGCTTTATGTGTGCGCCTGGAACCCGGGACGGCGGTGGCCTGTGTGGGGTGCACTGCCCGGGGCTAGCCTGGTCTCAGGTGACTCGGGGCCAACGGTCCATGGGGAGCCCTCCCCCCGTGCAGGGGGAAGAGGGGAGCTGGGTCTGAAGATTCTAGGAAAATGAGCCAGAGGTGGGTGCGCACATGCCAGCGGAACAAGCATGGATGGACGGACAGACAGACAGGCGAGAGAACGGTTACATCCAAAATAGGGGTTTCTCCAAGGAAACAGTAAAAGTCAAAAGGGAGCATGTACCATGAGGAGAGGCAGCAGGCCTGGGCTCTGGAGTTGCTGCCAGGGCGCAGCGGCCGTGAGAAGCAAACGGGCGCGCGAGTTTCTCCAGGGTGGACAGTGCCGATCCAGGATCAGGAGCCATAGCGGTCCTGCACAGAGAAGCAGAGCTGGGTCATTGTGTGCATGCACACATGCGCGCTTGCACACACACACACACACACACACACACACACACACACGGTGCCCTGCCCCATCACCAGCGCTTCCCGGGGGTCCTTGGCTGAGGCAGGGCACAGGTCCTGCAGCCAAGGCCTGGCGTGGTCCTGGCGCAGGTGAGGGCTGGGAGGGGCTAGGGAGGATGTGGGGGAGCAGGTGGGGAGGGAGGTGGAGGAGTGTGTCTGGAACCTCTGTGTCTCCAAATCCCCACGGGGGACATGGGAAGGGGTGGCTGGTAAACGAGGGGGTGGGCGTCTATGGCTGGGTAGCGGGGGCGCTACGAATGGGACAGTGCTGCAGCCAGACCTCTTGAGGTAGGGGAGGGAGTGGCCCCAGCTTGGGGTGGGGGAGGCCTTCTCCCCGCTCCCCGCTTGCCCACCGTTGCCTGGGCCAGGGGCTGCGGGAGCCATCCGAGTCATGAGACGCATGCCCAGAGCCACACGCCACACATTCGTATATAGAATCCTTCTAAAATAATTTGAGGTTAAAACAAAGGTTCCAGAACCCGCCTTCCACATGATCTGACAGGGCCTCATTTGTTAAATACAAGTGGGTTCCATCTACTTCACTGAAAAGATACACTCTCTATGCCCAGCCGAGCAGTTGTTCTGTTATAGTCTTGTAGGTGGCGCTGGGGTTTGAACTCAGGGCCTTGGGCTTGCTAGGCTGGTGTCTGACTGCAGTCACAAAATGACAGAGTGACGTTCTCCACGCTCCCCACTGGCGAAGCCTCTGAGCTGAGCCTCTAACTTCCCTCAGGCTCCTAGACCGTGATCCTATTTCTGCCTTCTGCATTAACTGGAGAGGCAGCTATGTACCACCAGGCCCAGTTTATCTGTTGAGATGGGGTGTGGAAAAGTTTTTGTCTTGGTTGGCTTCCAACTATAATCCTCCTGATGTCTGCCTCTTGAGTAGTTAGGATTACAGGTGTGAGCCACCATGTCTGACTTGGAGAGATTTGTATTACGGAGACATGCTGATAGAGTCAGAGAGAAAAGTAGGATATAAAATTAGGCAGATAGAGATGATAGAAAATTGTAATATTTTAAAATAATTTTCTCTTTCAACTGGGGGAGGGTTAGTAATTATGATTATGATTCCAGTACCCAATCTCCTAGAGTTGAACCTTTGCCAGGTGTGGTGGTACACACCTGCAATCCCAGACCACAGCCTAGCACTCAGGGGCTAAAGCAGGAGGATCTCGAGTTCGAGGCCAGACTAGGCTACACAGTGAGACACGTGTGTGTCACCAGGGTCACTGTGCAGCAAACACAGGGTGCCAGGCAGCAGCGAGCACCGTGCGGTCACTGACCTGAATGGACGTCATGACTCCATTAGCGAACACAGATAGCTTTCCGGCGACAGACCGCACGCCCTGCTTGAACTGCGCCATGTCGGGGGCACTGGGCAGCACACTCGAGAGGTTGTAGTTTCCTGTGTACAGAACAGACCACTGCTTGTTCCTTCCAGGGCCACAGGCCTGGGGGCCGGCACCGAGGATGTCGGCAGCCCCACCCAGAGAGAAAGCAGCAGGGCGGCAGCGGGGCTGGGAGGAACCCACACAGGGTTCGCTGGCTCCCAGGGCTCCCGTGGGAAGCAGACACCCACCCCACTGCCTAGTACTGGCCATGGCTCCTGTGCTAGTCAGGCAAGTCTCAGGAGCAGAGAGCGGCTTGTTCATTCATTCACTCACTCACTCACTCCCTGGTCAACCACTGAGAGCTTCCCTCCTAGGCCTGGTCAGGTCCTGTGCCAGGAGCTCAGGGAAGAGGAGGAACAGGCTTCTGAGTGTTGGAGGGGTGACATCGCTGACAGCCCCCCCCCCCGCGATGGGAGGCAGGAACGTGCAGGGGGCTGAGCAGGCGCAGTGAGGGCGTCCTGGATAGGAGGTCCTGAAGGTGTGTGAGTGGCAGGGCTCAGCCGTGGTTTAAAGGACTTGAAAGACGCTGGGTGCCCATGGCTCACCTCTGTCATCCTAGCTACTCAGGAGCTGAGGGCTGAGAACGTAGTTCAAAGCCAGCCTGGGCAGGAAAGTGCATGAGACTCTTATCTCCAATGAACACCAAATGCCAGAAGTGAACCGAGTACCAGTGGCTCACACCTGTAATGCTAGCTACTTAGGAGGCTGAGATCTGAGATTATGGCTTGGAGCCAGCTCAGGTAGGAAAGGTCATGAGACCTAATCTCTAATGCACCACCAGAAAACAAGAAGTGGAGCTGTGACTCAAAGTGCTAGAGTGCTAGTCTTGAGCATAAAAGCTCAGGGATAGTGCCCAGGCCCTGAGTTCAAGCCCCACAGCCAACAAAAATGAAGAAAATAAATAGCCAGAGATGGAGCTGGAGCTCAAATGGTAGCATGTCAGCCTCATGTAGAAAAGCCCAAGGACAGCATCCAGGCCCCGAGTTGAACCCCCTGGGCAGGGACAAAACCAAAAAAACAAAAGCCCTTGAAAGATGCTCTGGGAGGAGGGAAGAGGGAGGAGGGAAGAGGGAGGAGGGAGGAGGGAGGAGGGAGAGGGGCAGCCACCCTGGAGGAGGGAGGCTGTGCAGAGTCCCCAGGCCTGGCCTGGCTGGGGGGGCGGGGGGGTGCACCCAGGACAGAGCACAGGGATCTGTGGGGGAGGGGTGCAGCACAACTTCTCAGCACTTCAGAAATGGATCGCTAATGGAAATTCAGGGGCCAACTTCCTTGAAATGGAGAGGAACCAAGAGAAAAGCACTTGCACTATGATGAGAGCATTAAACTTAATGGCGAGACCCCAGCGGCTCCTCTGAGCCAGAGAGCAGCCAGGCACTGCGGCGGCGGTGCCGACCTCTGTGACCCGGCCCTGCGCTGTTGGAGACCCACATGCAGGTGACAATGCCCACGCCACGGCCCACGCCCCCCCCCCCACGGAGTGCCATGTTCCAGAGACCACAGGCCCCCAAGGCGCCCACACTCTGGGCCCACATCCCACTTGGGAGCCCCAAGGCGCCAGGCCAGTGACCGTGTGGAGCCTGCGGACCAGGGGTCCCCACGGTGGTCCTGGCACCCCAGAGCAGAGGGCCCGACCTAGACGCCCAGGATCCACTTTCCTGGAGGAAACGGAGGCTGGTGGGCCAGGGCTTCGTGGTTCCAGCAGTTCTCACGGGGCTGGCTCTGCTCTGTCACTGAGACCCAAGTGTTCCGGTCCCCTCCCAGACCATGCAGCCCATGTCCCCGGGCCCACTCCACAGAGTGACCTCAGGTGGCCTTATTTCTCCTTCACTTGCTCAAGCGCCCATGGCAGGAACCGGGGGCGTGGCGAAGGGGGACCGAGTTCCAGGACGGGTCTGAATGGAAAGTAAATATTTACTGAGCGCAGGCAGGCCGCTGTGCTCGCATTTGGGGCACTAACTGCAGACGTGTGTGAGAGGAGGAGCAGCAAGATGGAGCAGGAGGTCCCGTCCCCACCACCAGCGTCTTGGGGGCGATTGTGCCCACGTGCAAAAACTCTAGAGACCAGGCTTTGTCTGGGGCCCACGCGGGGTCCTTCCTCTGTGGCGGGACACCTCTGCCAGGAAGAGAGGAGAATGAGGCGCTCCCAGGGCCTCCTTTGGGGTTTTTAATGTTCTGGAGGAGCTGCCTGGCCACGCGGGCTCTGGCGAGGTGGCTGAGCGTGGGCATGGGGGTGGTGGGTGGCAGCCCGGCGCTCTGTGCCAGGGGTGAGTCCCAGAGGAAGCTGTTACGACAGAGGCCGGGAGCTGAGAGAGGATGTAAGCCAGGCTCATGCCCGCCCCCACCTGACCAACTGACCCAGAGCAACAGCCCCCACCCCCCGCCCCTGCGCCAGGGAGACACCTGTCCCCCTCCCTCACCACTGCCCACCTGCCGGCCACTCCCACAGCTACCACAGCCAGCAGGGCCCAGGTGTGCCAGGGCCACGCTGGTGCCTGCCACACCCAGCACACTCAGGGAAGCCCGACACTTGGCCACCACATGACCTTCTGTGTTGGGGACATTGTCATTGAAAGGCCACGTGGCCACCCACAGTGTCAGTTCATGCAGAAAAAAACACACGGCCTTCCTTCCACAAAGCCAGCTCCTCCAGAGCAGAAAACAAGGGTGCAGATGGCACCGTGCATGGGTGCCAGGCTTCCCCTCTGAAAGGATGACCTCAGGATGTGCACAGGTCAGTCCCAGGCGGCCTGCCTAGCCAGTCCCAGCCCCCAGTGACCAGCACCACGTCCACCTGCGTGTCCTTCCCGCGACCGCCTGCTCCTCAGGCCGCTTCCCCTGCAGGTCACGCGAGGCCTCCGAGGCCCCGGCTGCGTGCCCAGTGCTGAGCAGTGCACCTGACCCTGAGTCTCATCCAATCCTCACCGCATGTGCCAACCCCCTACTTGACAGGCCCCTGGCAGCAAGGCCACAGCGTGCTGAACAACGCTCACCCTGATACCACCTGCGGACGACGGGGCAGGCAACAAGGGCGCTTCCCCACCCCACCCCGCCCCACAAATGACCACGGCTCTTTCTGGCTCACATGGGAGACAAGCAGGTGGGATGAGGATTGCTTGAGCAGCTCAGGCCAGCAGACGTGGAAGCCTCGGTGTCAGCTCACCTGTCGCCTGCTTCCTCTGCTCGTCCTCGAACAGATCGGCTGAGCTGATGGAGGAGCTGGCCGACAGCCTCTCCAGCCGGGCCCTGGTCTCGTACTAGGAAGACAGGGGAGGGGAGCATTAGGACGCAGCCCCGGAGCAGAGGCTCCATCTCTCCCGGCGGCCTGCCAGATGGGCTCCCCAGCCACAGCTGACAGACCAATGCAGGTCGCCACTGTCCGCCTGGCGGTGGTGCAGGGTGGGCAGGGTAGGGAGCTTGGGCTCCTTCCTGCTTCTGGGACTCCCCCCCGGGAACGCTCCGGCCCTTACATCAGTCTGGGCTTGTCTTCCGAAGTACATGTCTGAGGAGATGGCCTTGGCATTGCCGAACTTCTTCCGGGCCTCATCTGTGTGGTGGGCGGGCTCGGGCTCGGGCTTCCGGCGGGCAGGTCTGCAGCGGGCACATCCACAGCCGGCTCAGCTCGTGGCCAGCAAAGGCCCTTCTCATTCCTACTTTATTATTTTTGGGCAGCGCTGGGGATTGAACTCAGGGCCTAACCCCTGGTAGGCAGGGGTGTGCAAGCAGCACCTTCAAATGGGGCGAAGTTCTGGTGCAGGGCACCCCAACCTGTGGACCCCCAGGAAAGAGGACTCTGGGTTCCCTGAGGGGTGCACCATCAGTGTGGCTCCTGCGAGTCCAAGGTATGCTCTTGAAGCAGAGCATGTGGCCGAGCCCCACGAAGCCAGCCTGTGCCACGGCCAGGCGCTGCTCAGACCCGGCTGCTTCCCCGCACCAGCCCGCAGCCAGACATACCTGTCTGCAGAGCCTGCGCTTTTCACGGCCACCTCGGGCTCTCGGTTGCTCTCTCTCTTCCAGTAGGAGTCCGTCCTGTCATCCCAGCTAGAAAAGGGCTCATCGAAGTACCTATGGGGACAGGAGGGGCGGCGGCTCAGGAGGGCCTCACAGGGGCCTGTTTCCAGGTCTGGGGACCACACATCACTCCCTCCGGAAGTGACTAGATGTGGCCAACGCACAGACGCAGACCGGGTCCACGTCACTTCTAAGGTACTCACTGTTTTCCTGTCTTTTTTTGTACCAGTCCTGGGGCTTGAACTCAGGGCCTAGGTGCTGTCCCCGAGCTTCTTTTGATCAAGGCTAGCTCTTTACCACTTGAGCCACAGTATCACTTCCAGCTTTTTCTGTGTATGTAGTACTGAGGAATCACATCTAGGGCTTCATGCATGCTACACAAGCACTCTACCACTGAGCCACATTCCCAGCCCAGATCTCAGCCTCCTGAGTAGCTAGAATTACAGGCGTGAGCCACGGGTGCCCGGTTGGCAAAGACCTTTCTAATGGCTGCTCAACCCGACCTGCCCTCTCTTTGAGGCCCCAGGAGAAGTTGTGCTCCACATGCTGCAGCTGGAAAGTCAGGGAGCCACAAGGGGAACCCGGAGACTCTAAACAATCACCCTTGAGGAGCTGACTTTCTCTGCTGTGTGCAGGTGATGTGTGTCACGTGGCTGGCTGACCTGCACACAGCACGGCTGTCCCCCAGGTCACACGCCATGGCTCTCCAAGTTGCTGGGAGTCATAATCACTTTCTCCTTGAGTGCAGCCTGCACCAAGGACGGGCTCTGTGCTCCTCAGCCCCTCCTGGAGGCTGCTGGCCAGCACCTGCCACCGGAGGCCCTGCCTCTGGGTTCCTCTCAACTCTGAGATCTGGTACTTAGAACTCTGTGGATTTGGGCTGGGAAGGTGCCTCAGTGGTAGAGTGCTTGCCTTGTATGCATGAAGCCCTGGGTTCGATTCCTCAGCACCACATAAGCAGAAAAAAACAGAAGTAGTGCTATGGCTCAAGTGATAGAGTGCTGGCCTTGAGCTGAAGAGCTGAGGGACAGCGCCCAGGCCCAGAGTTCAGGCCCCATGACCAACAACAACAAAAGAACTCTGTGGATTTAACATCACTTTAGCATCACAGAATTCAGCGTTCTCACGGGATGGATAGGAGCAGCACTGGCTAGCTAACTGCTGGGCTCTCCAGTGTTCCGGGGAGACAGGAAGCCATCTGCCTGGGGTCTTCCCTGTCTGCCGCACCCACCAGGGCTCATCCACAGGGCAGGACGCACCTACAGCAGGGCAACCAGCGGGGACACACAGCCGCCCAGCCAGGCCTGCGCTGCCCCTCCTTACCTCCCAAGGATGTGAGTGGGCCCAGGGCCCATCTCTCCTCAGGTCTCCCCTCGCTTCCCACTGCCAACTGTCACTGCCATCCTATGTTTTGGTTTCTAGATCCCAGACTCCAATGCCTTTTCTCCCATGAGCCCCCTGCTGCATGCTCACTCCACCCTGAAAACCTCTCCTGCGCCTCCAAGCGTGTGCAGAGCCCTAGCCTGCCAGGACGCGTGGCTGCTGGGGGCACGGGAGGCCTGCACGGCCGCGAGCCGGGAAGTCAGCCTGTCACGCTATTGTTTACACCCTGGAACAATGGAGCTCAGCAGAAAACCAGACCAGTGGATGGACAAAATAGCACTCTCCATAATTCATAATCTGCAAGTTCTAATGGCTGATGAATAATTTGGAAGCAATAAGAGCGCTCTGTGGCACTAACTGGCTGGCTTTCAGAGTCTGTTGAGGTCCTTTCAAAGGACCTGCCCATGCTCTGCTCTGTTGACAGCGGTCGCCAATCAAGGACATTGAGAGGTGTTTGGTCTCAAGTCACTAGCACAGGACAACCTGGTCCACATCAACAAAGCACTTGTTCCCAGGTGGCCAAGTAAACAGCTGTCTCCACAGCAACAAGGCCTTAGAATTCTTGCTGGACCTACAGGGCCATGTAAGGCCCAGAAGGAGCCCCAGGAGGGAGTAACCAGCAAGGTTCACTCACAGAGAGGTGGTCAGCCTGAAGCCCCTCAGTGACAAAGACAAAAGCAAGCCTGCGACCCTTGGGGAGGGACTATTCTCTCCCTCCACTGCCGGCTGCAGGCATTGGGTGGAGCCAGCAGCAGTGGAGCGGAGCCTTTTCCTGTGACCCAGGGCTGGCTGGCTGGCTGGCTGGCTCCCTCCCTCCCTCCCTCCTTTCCTCCCTTGGGGCTTCCTTCTGAAATGACTCAACATGCGGTTTCCAAATCCAATTACAACTGAATTTTATCTGGTATACAGTGTACTGAAATCTTTTTAAAGCACATGATTGGAAATAAGCCCTATTAACGGAAATGTGCCTTACACAGGGTATCAAAGGCAGGTAAGAATGACAGTGTGCAAGTTGCGAAGGCACACTCAATTGCTAAGTTTTTTTTTTTTTTTTTGGTAGAATACCAGGACTTAAAATAAATGGAGATAAATTTAGGGCAAACGTCAATGACAATATTCTTTGTATAGTTCCTTACATATAAGCTTTGACAGGAAAAGAAATAACTTCCGAACTAGGTTTTAGCTGACACATGTTTGTGCGTCCTGTTCTTGCAATGTATCATTAGAAGGCTGCGTGGCCTCCGGGCAGCTCTGGGCTCTGAGCTGCAGGCGCCGGCGCCTGGCGGGCAGTGTTCATAATACCTGGAGCTCGAGGTAAAGTATGACTCGTCGTCTTCGTGGTACTTCTTCCTTGGTTTTGCCAGGGTGGGAGACTCCTGCTCTATGATCTGCATATCTGATGTCACGGAGTGTGAAACACCACTTGAGAAAATACAACAGGAAAAGTTATATGTACATATAGTTCAGATACTTTTTTTTTGGTAGTACAGGGGTTGATATCATACTTGCTAGGCAGGTGCTCTACCACTTGAGCGAATTTCCTCTCCCTTTTTACTTTTTTTTTTGGTCAGTCGTGGGGCCTGAACTCTGTGCCTGGGTACTGTCCCTCAGCTCTTCAGCTCAAGGCTAGCACTCTACCACTTGAGCCACAGCGCCACTTCCAGCTTTTTCTGCTTATGTGGTGCTGGGGAATCGAACCCAGGGTCTCATGCATGCAAGGCAAGCGCTCTACCATTGAGCCACCTTCCCAGCCCCTCCCCTTTTACTTTTAATTATATTTTTTGTGTCTAAATCCAGGCCAATGTGGACTGTGATCCTCCCATTTACTCTTCATGCATACCTGAGATGACAGATATGCACTACCTTGTCCAATTACTAGTTGAGATGGGGTCTTGCTTTTTGTTCCAGCTGGCCTTGCCTGTAATCCTCCCAATCTCCACCTCCTCAGTAGCTAGGATTACAAGCATGAGCCACCACACTCAGCTACGTTTACTGTTGTTGTTGGCCACAGCACCACTTTCAGTTTTCTGGTGGTTAATTGGAAATAAGAGTCTCAAGGACTTTCTTGCCCTGATGGGCTTTGAACTGTGATTCTCAGATCTCAGCCTTCTGAGTAGCTAGGATTATGGGTGTGAGCTGCTAGTGCCTAATTTTTAGCTAATATTTTTTATCTTTATAAATGATACAAATGAATATTTTAAGCTATATTCTGAACAAAGATAAATTTATCAGTAGGGTTAAAAATATGAGCAACAGGGCTGGGAAGATGGTTCAGTGGTAGAGCGCTTGCCTTGCATGCCTGAGGCCCTGGGTTCGATTCCCCAGCACCACATAAGCAAAAAGGAAAAAAGCCGGAAGTGGCGCTGTGGTAGAGCGCTAGCCTTGAGCTGAAGAGCTGAGGGACAGTGCCCAGGCCCACGACTGGGCCCCCCCCCAAAAAAAAAAGAGCAGCAATGAAAGTGTGTGTGTGTGAAAGCTCTGAGGAGATGCGATCTCTGGGGGGAGGGGTGGCTCCATGGACTCAGCACACACTGGATGCTCCTGGCACTGCCGGGAGCAGGTTTAATGGAGCTCTGCCCTGTTCCCTGTCTCAGAACCTCGTTAGTGGTTTGTCATGCTCCATGGAGCACCAGAGAAGCGGGAGCAGCTGGGAAGGGACTGGAACCCAGGCTACCCGCCAAAGCTGAGCAAGCTCAGCCCAGTGTGATGCAGTCACGCTCAGCACTCAGCGGCCTGCGACACACTCTGCTGGAGGGGAAGGCGGTCTCACATACCCCCTGCAGGCCCCAAAGCCCATGCCAAGCCGCTCTGCCTCCGCCTGGCTTCGACCACTCACGCCGGGCTTCGAGTCTTTCTTCATGTGAAGCTCAAGATCCTTGTAGGCTAATCGCAAGGACGACACACTGCCAGGAAGAACAAATGCTCCTTCAGCGAGTGCAAAGCCAAACCACGGGTCTTTCCACAATTGCCCGTTAAGAAGGCAAGTTGGCTGTGTGTTTATGTGTGTGTTGGTCCTAGGGCCTGAACTCAGGGCCTGGGCATTGTCCCTGAGCTTTTTCACTCAAGCCTGTGCTCTACCACTTGAGCCACACCATCACTTCTAGCTTTTATGTGGTTAATTAAAGATAAGAGTCTCATGGATTTTTCCTGCTGGGGCTGGCTTTGAACCATAATCCTCAGATCTCAGCCTCCTGAGTAGCTAGATTACAGGTGTGAGCCACTGACATCCCCCATTTTTTTGTTGTTGTTGTTGGTTGTGGGGTCTGAACTCTGGGCCTGGGCGCTGTCGCTCAGCTCTTCAGCTCAAGGCTAGCGCTCCACCATTTGAGCTTCCAGTTTTTTTTCTGTGTATGTGGTGCTGAGGAATTGAACCCAGGGCCTCATGCAAGCGAGGTAAGCACTCTACCACTGAGCCACCTTCCCAGCTCCATCCCTCCATTTTTTTAAAGGTATCTTTTTGAGCAGATGCTCCAGGAAACAGAAATGACTCTTGAGCCTCTTTGTGGAGGCTGCTCTTCAAACTGAGCTCTGAGGAGCTTTCACTGTCTGCCTCAATGCCTCCCCTTCAGCACAGTGCTGCCCCCGATGGCAGAGGCGGCTCGGCCATGCCGCTGTGCTGTGATAGAGGATGAATACACTTACTCAGCAGACACCAGCACCACCAGCCCTGTACTGACCTGCTCACCAAACACCTGCACAGACAGTGCACTGACGGCATCAAAAGATACAGAGATGGGGCTGGGCGCAGCTCAGCGGGACTGGCTGTGCAGTACGTGCAAGCCCTGAGTTCGATCCCCAGGACCACCAAGAAATAAAAATAACCTTGACAAAAGATAGTTGCTCATACTTTTCTAAATATGCAACACATACTTAATTTTTTTCCACAAAGAAAACTGCCTCTATTGACATTAACAGTAGTATTACATCCTATCAGGAAGCAGCAAAAGAATTTTGGTGTCTTGACAAGTGATAAACCTACCTTGTATTTGTAAGTTATCATCCATTTCACAAAAATCATGAAAAATGTCATGAGTTCCTCATGAGACATGGGAAACTGCAGCAGTAATGCAAACGTGTGCTGTCCTGGGAGTGACAAGGGGCTTCTCCTGAGGAAACCTGTGGGTCTTGCTTTCCTGCTAACTGACAGAGCAGGATTCCTTTGGTCTGCTTTAACCTGGCAGATTTTTTTTTCTTTTATATGATTATTATCACAGAACAGATTGGGGCTATCTTCTTCCTTAGCGTATAATTATTGGCAGGCAATAGGATTGTGGCATTCTCTAAGAGCACAAACAGAATGAACACACTCTACCGGTAAGATGCGACATGAGGCCAGCCTGGCACTCCTAGAAGCCCCTGCTCACACACCAGAGATCCTCCCCATCCCCCCAAGAAACTGCCAGAAGGCTTGTGTCAGGGAACTGCTCTGAAGGTTTAGTTTCCTACTCTGTCGTTGCTGCTCTGGTTTCTGGACTGTTCTTTTTTTTTTTTGGCCCAGTCGTGGGGTCTGAACTCTGGGCCTGGGCACTGTCCCTCAGCTCTTCAGCTCAAGGCTAGCACTCTACCACTTGAGCCACACTGCCACTTTCGGCTTTTTTTTTTCTGCTTATGTGGTGCTGAGGAATCGAACCCAGGGCCTCGAGCATGCAAGGCAAGCACTCTACCACTGAGCCACCTTCCCAGCCCCCTGGACTGTTCTTTCACAGCTACGAAAACCTTAACTTGCAGAGCAAGCTGTCCCTGTGAAGGGCAAGGCAGCACGCTGCTCCTGGTTAGCCTAACATAGGTCTGGGGCAGAGAGGTGAGCTGAGCATGGGACGCAGGCCCAGGCCTCAGCGTCCTGAACAGGGCCCAAGGAAGTTGCCAGATTAGCTCCAAAGTCAGATCCCAACATCCCTCAGCAGCATCTCTGCTTTTGTGGTGTATTAGACAGCGCTGAAGAAGGGAGGCGGTGTGGCTTCCAGCCTGAGGACGCTGCCAATCCAGGCCTTTCTGCTTCTCTAGCCTCCTCCCCACTGCGGGAAGAGAACCTCCCTGGCTGGCCCATCCCCCGTTCCTCCAGCTGTGGGGAGGCAGTAGCCGTCCTGGCCTGCCCTGCGACCCTCAAGCTCTTCTCAGGCTTCTGATTTTACACTCCAGCTGAAGTGTGTCAGAGGGAACCTGCCCCTTTGTCTGGGCAGGAAACTTCTGGGTAAGAGATCAAGTCCATGGCATCTCCATGTGCATGGCTCAGTGCTGCCCCCGGTGTCCTGAAGGAGAAATAACCACCTATTTCCCACATCAGTGCTGGCTTGTCCTGTTAAGTGCACCAGCAAGCTGGCAGGGCAAATAGATGGAACAACTGTTGCCTACTGAGACCCTACTGCCTGCTGCTGGAGGCACAGTAATAACCATTAACCAACTACACCTTAAAACCAACCTCGGAAGGTAGCTGCAAATAAAGCAGCTAAAATATGCATGAAAATAAGAAAAAAAACACCAAAAAATAGCCACTGGTGGCAGTGGTGTTCCTCTTGTTCCTCCCCCTCCTCCCCTTCCTCCTCCTCTGTTGGCATGGACTGGCCTGTTCTGGACACTCCCTACAAATGAGAGAGTGTGCCAGTCCTGAGGCTTGAATTCATGATCTGGGCACTGTCCCTCAGCTTCTTTTACTCAAGGCTGACGGCTCTACTTCTACTCTCTGGTGGGTAACTGGATGTAGGTGTCTCATGGCTTTTCCTGTCCTAACTGGTTTGGGAATGCAATCCTAAGATCCTAGCCTCCTGGGTAGTGGGCTGCAGGTGTGAGCGCCAGTGCCTGGCTCGCTTCTCCAGGGCACTCGCTGTGGCATGGCGCCGCTTATCATTATTCTCGTATTGGGGTGGAAATGGGCCTAGTGAGGGTTAAGTACTTGTCCTGTCAAAGCTACAACCCAGTTTTAGGTCTGACTGTCTGAAGGACAGCCAGGGTTTTCTTTTCTCCCTTCCTTCCTTCCTTCCTTCCTTCCTTTCTATCTTCCTTCTTTTCTATCTTCCTTCCTTTCTATCTTCCTTCCTTCTTTCCTTCCTTTCTATCTTCCTTCCTTTCTATCTTCCTTCCTTCTTTCCTTCCTATCTTCCTTCCTTCCAGTCCTAGGGCTTGAACTCAGGACCTGGGCACTGTCTCTGAGCCTCTTTGTGCTTAAGGATGGCACCACCTCCGGCTTTTTCTGGGTAGTTTACTGGAGATGAGTCTCACGGACTTTCTTCCCAGGTGACTTCTAACCACAATCCTCAGATCTCAGCTTCCTGAGTAGCTAGGATTACCGATGTGAGCCACCAGTGCCTGGCTCTCCTGGTCTTTTTGTCTCTGGCTACCGTCGCTGGACTGAAGCTGTTGTGTGGTTTGGATCTGCATCTTCCCAGGCCACCCGTGCCCAGCACCTTCCATCCTCTCTGGCCCTCACTGCTCCCAGCAGGCCCTGCAGCTACTTCCTTGGCCACGGGTGCCACCCTCCTGACCTCCAGGCCAGTGATGGAGACTTTCACGCATGGACACTCTGGTTCACTCTCCACGTGTTCCCTTGGAAGCATCCAGAAAGCCAGTCTAGGACTGCTGAATGACAGTTGTGCTGTGAGGGGGCTGCACTTACACAGACTCCTCCTTTGGCGCTGCCCTGGCCTGGTCTTCCGGCTCCTTCATCTTATCCACAGCCTGGGCTTGCTTCTCGATCTCAGTAAAGCTGCTGTTCGCCAGTTTTTGGGCTCCTAGGCTTCCCTTTTTGGCCCCAAGCTGGAACACATAGAAGAGTGTTTAATGCCCTTGAAAACCCTGGAAACTGCAGGGAACAAATGCTGGTCCCTGCACCACCCAGCCTGGGATGCTAACATTTGTCCCCCGCTTCACCCGAGGCTGTGAGGAGGCTGGCATGGCCAGGCCCTTGCAGCTCAGGCTATCAAGCAGGGAGGCCAGACCACACAGCAGGAAGTCTGGCCTGGCCCCCAGTTCCACAGAACAGCGTGGCAGCGCATCCCTGCAGACAGGATGGTTCTCCACCCAGCACCCCTCCCGTCCTGTCAGCCTGGAGCTGCGTTCACACACAGCAGGGCAACTCCCAGGTCTCCATTTTTGTTTTTTTCTTTAAGTATTTTGTCAGAGACGCAGGAATGTCAACTAGACATTCTAGAAAATATCTGTGTGACAGCCACTTCACTGAGTAAAATACAGCTGTCCAAGCCACACTTACCATACTATATCTTAACTTATATAATTAAAAATCAAAGATGGCCCTCTCAAGGACCAGTGGCTGTCTAGTTCTGAGCCGACCCAGCGCTTATTCTACAGGTAGCATGGCACTCACTCCTCGTTTGGCTGGATTGGGTTTCTTCTTGATGATCGATGACACTTCTGCCAAAAGGAGAACCTGAAGTCAGAGCAGCAGAAGGCAAGCACCACGGTTCTTTTGCGGTGACTGCAAACGCTAGCTAGATGCGCCGCAGTGGCTGCTTTGCAACGCATAAAGTGTAACATGTGCAGATTTCAAAGTACAATTCCCTGATAATGACGTCGTAAGACCAGAGAGAGAAGCAAATGGCAAGTTTGTGGCTGCGTAGTGAGGCAGGACACTGAGTTGCTTATCTCAGGTGTCCGGATGAAGCAAGAGCAGCCAGCAGCAGCAGCCAGCGGCTAAGGCACCCTAGGACGGGCACACATACATCCGAAAGCTGAGACAACAAGACAAACGCAAAATCAGAAATCTTTTTTTTTTCCTTACTGACTCTTACCCTACAGGTCAGATAATGGCGCTCAGCCTATTACCTAGAGCAGCCTTCCCTGGGGCGTTGAGGCCTTCCACACTTGGTCCTTGCTCTGGAATACCTGGAAATTCAACACACTGACATTAATGCAGAGCGCATTCGCCCCGAACCTGCTCTGGAGTGTGTGAGCCTCAGCAGACCGTTCAGCCTCCGTCTCAGCCATCCAGTTTTAACTGCCAGCACCTTTCTTTCTAGCTCCATATTCTACTCATTGCTATTATTTTTGTGGTGCCACTTCACACACATATATTTTTTTTGGAGATAGGATCTCAACATGAAGCCCAGGCTGACTGAATTTGTGATCCTCCTGCTCAGCTTCCCTGGTGCTGGGATTACAGGCATGTGCTGCCATGCCCAGTTGAAAAGCACAATTGGCAACTGTAGCCACCCTACTATACTATAGAACATTAGAAGTGATTTCTCCTCTTTGACACATACATGCATCTATTAGCCATATTCTCTATATCCCCTTCCCCAATCAGGAGAAATTTAATCTAAAATACAATAAAACAGGGATTTGAACTCTTGATCTGAAGCTTTCACTCTCAGTTGACACTCTACCACCTAAGCCATGGTTCCAACCCCTGGAATGATTCCCCCCCCCCCCCAGTGGTTTTGAAGAATAAAAGGGCTAGCAATCTCTTTAACAGATATTACTGTTCAGAGTTCTAACTTGTGCTCAGGCATTTTACACTCTCCTTTTCCCCCAAGTCAACACTTGGAAATACCATACTGCTAGGTACAAGGATGCTGAGAGCTAAGAAATGTGTCCTGTTGGCTGGCACCGGTGGCTCACGTCTGTTTTTGTTTTTGTTTTGGTGCTCTTCAGCTCAAGGCTCTACCACTTGAGCCACAGCGCCGCTTCCGGTCTTTTTTTGCTTATGAGGAATCGAACCCACAGCCTCATGCATGCAAGGTAAGCGCTCTACCACTGAGCCACTTTCCCAGCCCGGTGGCTTATGTCTGTAATCCTACTCAGGATCACAGTTCAAAGCCAGCCCAAGCAGGAAAATCTGTGAGACTGTTTGTTTTTTTTTTTTTCCAGTTGTGGGGCTTGAACTCTGGGCCTGGGTGCTATCCCTCAGCTCTTCAGTTCAAGGCGAGCGCTCTACCACTTGAGCTACAGCGCCGCTTCTGGTTTTCTGGTGGTTTATTGGAGATAGGAGTCTCACGGTCTTTCCTGGCTGGGCTGGCTTTGAACCGAGATCCTCAGATCTCAGCCTCCTGAGTAGCTAGGATTACAGGTGTGAGCCATCAGTGCCTGGCTTCTGTGAGACTCTTATCTCCAATTAACCACCCAAAAACCAGTGGTGCTGAGGCTCAAATGGTAGAGCACTAGCCTTGAGCTGAAGAGCCCCACAACCGACAAGAAAAAAAAAAGTGTCCTGTTTTCTAGTCCACTTAAAACACTATCCTGGTTATGAGGCAGAGTAAGGCTTCATTTCAAAGACATCTGTTATTTTAAGGTTTACTTTAAAAATGGCTAAATCAGGAGCTGATGTCTCACATCTGTAATCCTAGCTACTCAGAAGGCTGAGATCTGAGGATCACAGCTTAATGCCAGCTTGGGCTGGCTTATTTCCAATTAATCACCAAAAAGCTGGAAGTGGAGAGCTCAAGTGGTAGGGCACCAATCCTGAGCAGAAAAGATGAGGGCCAGCACCCAGGCCTTGAGTTCAAGCCCCAGGACTGGCATACACACAGACACACAGACACAGACACAGATACAGACACACACACACACACACACACACGCCTCCATTTCTTTTCCTTCTCTCCTGAAAAATCTTCGTCTTCCAAGATGGCTTCATCTCATTAAGAGGACTGATAACAGTACAGCCTTTTGCTGGTCAATTGAAGAAGCTCTCAGATTTGTCTGCCCTGACTGGCCTCAAAACTCAATTCTGAGATCTCAACTTCCTGAGTAGCTAGGATTATGGGGGGAAACATTATGTTTTTGTTCTTAATTTAATCTTCTGGCTAACAAAAAATGCCCAATATTGAAAGATAGATTGCTCATACACGTCACTAAAGTGATGTGTAATATGCCAGCAATTGAGATCAATCACTAGATGTCAAGTACTTATATAATCATTTTCTAATTGTTAAGGTAACATATACTCTTGATAAAATCCAGACATTTTAACAGTGCGTTGAGCAGAAATACCAGTTTGGAGTGTGCCTTCCAAAATGTCAATTTTTTTTTTAACAAATATGATCTTATATGTTCAGCCATGTTCAGTCATCTTTACTATCTATCCTAGATATTTCTTCCCTCCAACACATAATATCATTTTTGTTTTTGGTGTGTACGTGGGCCGAGGCTTCCCTCCAACACATAAAAGTTGGTATTACATCTTTGTTTTTGGCGTGTGTGTGGGCACTGAGGCTTAAGCTCAGGGCATCACACCTTCACATGGATTTTTCCGCTCAAGGATGGTGCTCTCCTACTTGAGCCCCACTTCCACTTCTGGCTTTCTATTGGATATCTGGAGATAAAAGTGTGTTGGGTTTGGGGCTGGGAAGGTGGCTCAGTGGTAGAGCGCTTGCCTTGCATGCATGAGGCCCTGGGTTTGATTCCTCAGCACCACATAAGCAAAAAGAAAAAAGCCGGAAGTGGCACTATGGCTCAAGTGGTAGAGCACTAGCCCTGAGCTGAAGAGCTGAGGGACAGTGCCCAGGCCCAGAGTTCAGGCCCCACGACTGGACCAAAAAAAAAAAAAGATTGTGTTGGGTTTGTCTGTCTGGGTGGAATCAAGTGAGATCCTCACGTCTCAGCTTAACAAGCTGGCGTCACAGATGTCCCCACTGACATCTTCATTTGTGGTAGTTTCACAGCATGCCACCAAACTGCAGAGCAGTTACAAGAGACATCATGGGCTACCTTCGGTCTTCTCTGCTTTGGCTTCCGCAGCCCGTGGTGTTAAAGGAAATGGCTCTGGCGGTGCTGGCGTGTGCATTTCACCACTCACCTGCAACAAGTTTGGAAAAGTCGTTAGCAGACAAAGCAAGATGACCATCATCAAAACATATAGGGGCTGGATGTAGAGATCAAGAACACTGTGGTTCAAGACCAGCCTAGGCAAAAAGTTAGTAAGGTCTCGTCTCATTGAAGATGCCGGAGGTGGCAAGTCATACCTGTAATCCCAGCTCAGAGGGAGGTGAGAGGAGGATTGTGGTCCAGGGCTGGCTAGGGAAACAGTATGAGACTTTGTTTGAAAAATAACGGCAGGGTGCCGGTGGCTCACACCTGTAATCCTAGCTACTCAAGAGGCTAAGACCTGAGGATCAAGGTTCAAAGCCAGCCCAGGCAGGAAAGTCCATAAGACTCTTATCTCCAATAAAAACCACTAGAAAACTGGAAGTGGCACTGTGGCTCAAGTGGCTCGTAGAGCACTGGCCTTGAGCTGAAGAGCACAGGGACAGTATCCAAGCCCAGAGTTCAAGCCCCACAACCAACCAAAAAATAAAAATAAAAAAAGAAAATAACTAAAAGCAAAATGGCTGAGGTGTGGAACAAGGCGCTGAGTTACAAAAAATCCAATTATCACCAAAGATTTTAAAAAGAAATAAAAGAAAATCAGTATGCAGGAGGGGAGCTATCACAACATAAATAACCACTTTTTTTTTTTGTGAGTCATGGAGCTTGAACTCTGGGCCTGGGCGCTGTCCCTGAGCTTTTTCACTCAAGGCTAGCGCTCTACCACTATGAGCCACAGCAACCACTTCTGGAGGGTTTTTTGTTTTTTTTGGGGGGGTCCGGTCATGGGGCCTGAACTCGGCCTGGGTGCTGTCCCTCAGCTCTTCAGCTCAAGGCTAGCGCTCTACCACTTGAGCCACAGTGCCAATTCCAGCTTTTTTCTTTTGCTTATGTGGTGCTGAGGGCCTCATGATGCAAGGCAAGCACACTACCACTAAGCTACCTTCCCAGCCCCCACCACTTCTGGTTTTTAGGTGGTTAATTGGAGATAAGAGTCTCACAGACTTTTCTGCCTGGGCTAGCTTCAAACCATGATCTCAGCCTCCTTAGTAGCCAGGATTATAGGTATGAGCCTCCTGTGCCTAGCACCAGTCCACGATTTTAATTCATAACATTTCTCAGCTACTGAACGTTATATTCTCTATCTAGTGCTGTGTTAAACAACAGCAATGTGTCCCAGGAAACTACCTCATCTTCATTTTCTGCTTATTGTTTTCTGTTTGTTTAGTTTTGAGACAGGAGCTCATTAGATAGCACAGGCTGGTCTCAAACTCACAGTTTTTTGCCTCTGTCTCTCAAATACTGGGGTGAGACGTATGGGCCACCAAACCTGGCTTCTAGTAACTATCGATGGTTTTCAATAATAAACATGTATGTGCATTATAACAGCCAAAAAATAAATGGAGATTTAGCAGCTTCTTTGGTTTGGATCTTAAATGTCTCTAGAGGCCTGGGTGTGAAGGTGTGGTTCCCAGCCCAGTCCTGGCAGGTTTAAGGGGTGGTGTCTACCAGGAGGTTCCTTGGAGGGATTACGGGAGTCCAGCAGCTAGGTACGGGAGGCTCTCGTTTCCACTGTCCGCCGGGATGTGCTATGGTACAGGCCTAAAAACAAGGACCAGATGATCATGGGCCAGAACCTCCAACCTGGAGAGCCGGAATAAATCTTTTCTCCACAGGAGTCGATTATCTCAGGTGACAAACACAGGAACTTACACAATTTTCTATCATTTTAACTTTGAAAGTGAATGAGGACTGAGCCCCTTCTCCGTGGGCGGGGGAGGGGCAGCCATTGGCGCCAGGGCCCCTCCCAAAGGCCAGCTTCAGCTTCCTTAAAGGTGCTGCTTCCAGCTTTGCGTCTCCGCCTTCCTGAAGCCAAGTGATTTGGGCAAATGCACAGAAGTTGTGCGGATTATCCACCCTCAAAGACAGAACACTGCCATCCTCTGCAGCACTGCTGAAAGCCAGGTCCCGGGGACTTGAATGCCTTTCAGGTCATGGTGGCTTTCCAGCACGTACTTGGTGCCCTGCCTATGAGATTCAACCCATCCAGCAGCCTTCGTTCCCCAGTTCTGACTGCTGGGGGGCCGTGACAAGTGCCGTGTCAGCTCCTGTAGCTGAGAGGTATGCACACTGCAGCCCGCAGCACATGGGGACAAGCGGCGGCGGCAGTGCAGAGTGGGCCTTTGCTTTTGTGGACCGTGTCCTTCCCCAGGGATGGCCGAGGGCTGCACTGGAGCCCCCAGAAGGGGCAGGTAAATGACTCTGGGCCACCTGCTTCTGCAGGCTTCCTGAGGTCATTTCTGCCTTGTAGAAGAGTCAGGCTTGTTTGTTACACCAACTTAGCCTGTATCTTTCCAGAAAAGTTTTGGGTTTTGAGTTTTAGAAAACTGGTTTTGGTGCTGGGCTTTGCCCAAGCGGGGCGAGTGCTCGGTCCCTCGAGCCGCATCTCAGGCGCTACCCTCCCTCACTGAAGTATTGTAGATGTACACTTTTTTTTTTTTTTTTAGTGCTGATCCTGGAACTTGAACTCAAGGCCTTATTTTCTCACTTGCCTCTTTTGCTCAAGCCTGGCCCTCTACCACTTGAGCCACTGCTCTAGTTCTGGCTCTTTGCTGGTTAATTGGAGATAAGAGTCCCATAGACTTTTCTGTGCAGGCCTGCCTCAAACTGTGACCCTCTGATCTCAGCTTCCTGAGTAGCTAGGATTACGGGCGGGCGTGAACACTGGCTTTAAAGGTACACTCTTAGTAACGTTCAGAGGGGGCTGGGAAGGTGGCTCAGTGGTAGAGCGCTTGCCTTGCATGCCAGAGGCCCTGGGTTCGATTCCTCAGCACCATATAAGCAAAAAGAAAAAAGCTGGAAGTGGCGCTGTGGCTCAAGTGGTAGAGCGCTAGCCTTGAGTTGAAGAGCTGAGGGACAGCGCCCAGGCCCAGAGTTCAGGCCCCGGGACCGGCCCCCCCCCCCCAAAAAAAAAAAAAAAGTAACGTTCAGAATAAGCACACATACCTCAGGAGTTGCGTGTGCCGCGAAGAAGTCTTCCTCCTTTGGCGGAGGGGATGAAGGTGGGACCATGCAGCTATCAAGCCACAGCTGGAACAGAAGCCAAGCGAGAGTTAGCACTTAGCACACCTCTGTCCGCAAGGGCGAGGGCTCTCTGTGCCCCCTAGAAACTGCCCTGAAGACTGCCACTTCCCATCGCACCACCACCAGCAGGGTGCCGGAGGTGCCTCTAGCAAGGTCTGCCCCCAGGGACAGAGACCCTTCCCTACCTAAGTACAGGTCCCAAACCACAGGCAGCCCTCAGGGTCTCTGCCTTCTACCCAATGGATTAGCCTACTTGCTGCATTTGCGTGTGATGTCAAATTGGCACCTGTGGGCTTTTCAAGTTCATTTTCAGACATGAGGAAAGCAGTACAATGAGCCCTGTGAGGAGCAGGTTCCCTTCCAGCTGCGCAAAGGCTGCTCTGCCTCTCTGCTTCCGTTCTCTATGTTCTCTGCATTCAAACAGGTGGCCTTTCCGCTGGCCACTCAGTGCCACGATGGCCACATACTGGTGCTTGCTGGCCATTTCACTGCAGGAACCTGTCCTAGCTCCTGAGAGCCACCTGCCTGAGGAGGAGCTGTGCTGTACCTGACTGAAAAGGAGTTGTGTTTGGCATTGGCTTTGACCTCTTGTGGGGAGTTCAATGTTCATGATCAAGTATATACATACACAAATAAAGTTGTTGCTGGGTGTTGGTGGCTCATGCTTGTAATCCTTGCTACTCAGGAGGCTGAGATCTGAGGATTGTGGTTCAAAGTCAGACCTGCAGTAAAGTCTAAGAGACTAAACACTAGAAAACTGGAAGTGGAAATTTAGCTTAAAGTGGTAGTATGCTAGCCTTGAGCAAAAAAGCTAAGGGATATTGCACAGGCCCTGAGTTCAATCCCTATGATTGGTAAAAGATTTTTTTTTAAGTTTGTTTGCTTGCTTATTCTTTTGCAGTGTTGGTGTGGGACCCAGAGCCTGCACGTGCACCCAGTGACCCTCTGGTGCCTTCAATGAGTATCTTTGAATGGAAACCCATGGCAAATAGGCTGTGAATGGATCCATTTGTGAGAATGTGTTCTGAGGTTGGAAGGAGCCTCACTCCTGGCTCCCAGGAGCGAAGCTTCAGTATTGGCTTGATCAGGGTGCACTGAAAACTGGCCTGGCTAGCCCAGAATGGAGAAGCAACTGCACATTGAGCAATGGCTCCCAGGGGAGCCGGGTAGATGGCCTTGCAGCTCAGCATGGAGCCCTCGTCTGACTGAACCCAGAGGTTGGCATCTAAGGGACGGGTGCCCCTGGGACTCACGTCGGTGCCATGCTTCCGTGTGGCCTGTGAGGCCAGTGACTTCACTCTCTCCCGGTACAGCTGGGCACTGCGGCTGTTGTACTTCGCGTTGGTGTCGTTGGTGGTACAGCCATGTTGATGGAAGAAGGAAGACTGGAGAGGACACGCAGCACATCATTAAACACCACAGGAAGCCGCCCACCCCACTGAAAATGCCATTTCACAGAACGGAGGGTGTTAAAAATGAGACAGTGGTCCCCATCTCCCCCATAATCCACCTCCGCCATTCTGGAAGTGGCTTTGGGAACTCCCTATGCAGTACTGCCTTCCATTCATGACCATCAATTTCAATTTCTACTTGGATTTAACAGAATCAGAATTCCTGACAAGTTGGTCAGGGACCCTGCTAACCTTTACCTTGTTCGGTGCTTTTGCTTCACGAGCAGAGTTAATGCCCATCTTACAGCAGAAAGCAGAAAGGGCAATGTCTTAACATCTGGAAGAAACTGCTTTGCCCCCTCTCCTGAGCAGACATGGGTCTCAGAACGCGTGTCTTAACCCAGGCTTCTGGAAACCCGTACAATGACCTGATGTCGATAGAATCCACTCAGGACTCTCAGCTTGTCAAACATTTAAATAATGATTTTCATAGGAAAAATGGTAGGCTTCTAAGTTAATATTTAATATTTGCTGTACTTTTGTAGGGGCTGGGAATGTGGCTCAGTGGTAGAGTGCTTGCCTGGCCTGTATGAAGCCCTAGGTTCGATTCTTCAATACCATATACAGTTGGTGCTGTGGCTCAAGTGGTGGAGTGCTAGCCTTGAACAAAAGCAGCTCAGGTGACAGTGCCTAGGCCTGAGTTCCAGACACAGGACTAACAAAAACAAAACAAAATAAAAACCTTGCAGACATAATTAAATATTAAGTTAAATCCATTTTGGCTATAAGCACAAAGTCACCCTGCCATTGAAAACTCAGGCTCTTTATATCCTCTACTTTGCTCTGATCTTGGAAACGCTGCAGTGCGACTCTGACTCTCCTGCCCGGAGGGTCTGCTGGTCCCCATGCCCGGCACCCTGCCTGGCACTTAGCGCTTACCATTTGCTCAGATGTGGCTCTAAGGACAAGGCTGTGCCCCTAGCCATGGGCCCCAAGCACATGGGGCCGATGGGAGATGGGGGAGATGAGGAGGAAGAGAGGGGAAGGGGGTTAAGGGAGAGCAGGAGGGGGAGGAAAGGGGGAAGAGAAGGGGGAGAGGGAGGAAGAGGAGGAGGAAGGGGAAGAGTCTGAGAGGACTTACCGCATTGGCATTCCCGCCCACTTGCATGCAGCGCAGTTGGAACCACGACCAGTTAGAATCCAGCTCGGTAGATCTAGACAGAGAGAACATTTCCTGAATGTTCTTCTCTTCCCTGCCTCAGACCACTGAGGAAGTTTGAAAACAACATTCTTTGGGCTTTAGGATGTATTAACGGGAAGGGGGGCCCTGGGTGGTGACACTGGTGAGCAGTCCCTGGCCCTCCTGTCCTTCCTGGGAGTTCCAGCCCCAAAGGACTGCTGTCCTCTGTGCTGTCCTGGGCAGGCCCTGGCAGGCTGGCTGTGCCGTGCCGTGCCATGCTGATTCCTGAAGGACATGACTGGGGCTCGTGTGTACAGCTCGTGTGCTGTACTTTGTAAGGTCCTTCTTTCCCTTTTTCTTTTTTGAAACAGGATCTCACTGTGTGGCCCAGGCTGATCTTGAACTAATGGTCCTCCCTGTGCAGGGATTTACAGGCTTGTACCTCTATACCCAGCTCATTTTGTAATTTTTTTTTTGTCAGTCATGAGGCTTGAACCCTGGGCCTGGGCAGCCAGTGCTCTACCACTTGAGCCACAGCACCACTTCTGGTTTTCTGGTGGTTTATTGGAGATAAGTGTCTCATAGATTTTCCTGCCCAGGCTGGCTTTGAACCACGATCCTCAGATCTCAGCCTCCTGAGTAGCTAGGATTACAGGCGTGAGCCACCAGTAACCTGCATGTAACTTTTTTAAATCAATTTTTTTAAAGCCTAAACATGGCTCAAGTGGTAGAGCACTAAGCAAGAAAGCTAAGGGAGAATGTGAGGTCCAGAGTTCAAGGCCCAGTAATAGAAAAAAAAATTCACCATTAGTTCCACTCCTTCTCAAATTAAAGCTCACACTGAATGCCTTATACCTTGAACTGTTTTCTTGCCCACATTCTAGATTGCTGCCCTCTGGTTACATAGAGAATTTTAATTGCTGATTTTGAATCATCTATGCGCATGTGATTCATAGTTGTATTTATCTGACTTTTAGAGGTTAGCGGTTAACCCTGCGCTGGTCTGAGCAGGTCCTGCTGTGCAGCCTTCTCAGGCTCCAGGCCAGTCCTTCCCTGAGCGAGAGACTCCCCAGATGACTCAACTTCCTGCGTGTACCACACAGGGCCATGTTACAAAGGAAGGGCTCGGCAGTGGGAAAGTGGGAAAGAGCACAGTGTAGCTAGGCACTGCCTCAAGTCCAGCGATCGTCTGCTCTGGGTGGGGTATGGTCCAGGTGATAACAGCGCATCACCTGTCTGGAGGGAAAAGTCCACAACAACACAAAATCTGAGCCAGGTGCCAGTGGTTCATACCTGTAATCCTAGGACTCAGAAGGCTGAGAGGTAAGAATCACAGTTCAAAGCCAGTCTGGGCAGAACAGTCTGTGAGACTCTTTATCTGCAGTTAACCACCAAAGTGATAAAGCTAAAGGACAGCACGTAGGGCCTGAGCTCCTGAGCTCAAGCCCCAGTACAGGCATAAACACAAACATAATTAACAATATAACTGCCATCTGGTCTAGCAATGGTACTTCTGAGTACGGGCCCAAAGGAGTTTGGAAGCATTCTCAAAGAGACATCTGTAACCCATGTAGAAAGTGCACACAGCTATGCCCAACAGCTCAAATGTGCACAGGAGCCAGTGCGTTTGGAGGCTTGGACAGCGTGGAACCCTATAATGGAATAGTACTCAGCCTAGAATGAACTTCTGACCCATGGCACAGGGGGATAAACCTTGAGGAAAGAATGCTAAGTGAAGTAAACCAGTGGCAAGTGACAGATATGTCAAATCAGCATGCAAATGACCCACATACAGTAGGGAAATCAAAGAGAAGGCAGAGCAGTGGTTAGAATTTTATAGGACAAAGAGTTGTGGAGACGGAAGGTAGCACGAATGTATTTCACAGCACTGGGCTGTGTATTTAACAAGGCTAGGATGGTGAACTGTGTGTGTGTTTTACCATAATAGAAAAAAATGGGATAAATAAATAAATGCAATTGTTCTGGCAACTCAATCCCTTCACATTTAAAGAGACAGGGAAGGGAATTATAATGAAAACATTCTGGGACCAAGGGCTGAGACAAGAACAAACAGGAGAAAATGACAGATGCTCTGAAGCTAGGAAAAGTACATTTTTTTCTTTCTTTTTGGCTGAGCTGGGGTTTGTTGGCCATACACTTGCTAGACAGGTGCTCTACCATGTGAGCCACAACCTTTTTTTAAACTATGTTAGTTTTCATGTAGGGTCTCCAATTTTTGCCCAGGGCTAGCCTCAGACCATGATGCTCAATACCAACAGGCTCCCCCACAGCTGGGGTGACAGGCACACACTAATGGGCCTGGCTTATTGAGAGGGAGGGTCTCACTAACACGTCAGCCTCACTAGTCTGGAACCCAGTCTTCCTGATCTCCACCTCCCAAGTACTCAGGATTGCAGGTGTAAGCCACTGTACCCACCTCCTCTTTTCTTTTTTTTTTGTTGGTTGTGGGGCTTGGACTCTGGGCCTGGGTGCTGTTCCTCAGCAATTCAGCTCAAGGCTAGCGCTCTACCACTTGAGCCACAGCGCCACTTCTGGCTTTTTTCTGCTTATGTGGTGCTGAGGAATCGAACCCAGGGCCTCATGCCTGCAAGGCAAGCGCTCTACCACTGAGCCACCTTGCCAGCCCCCCACCTCCTCTTTTCTTTTCTTTTCTTTTTTTTTTTTTGGGTCCGGTCGTGGGGCCTGAACTCTGGGCCTGGGTGCTGTCCCTCAGCTCTTCAGCTCAAGGCTAGCGCTCTACCAATTGAGCCACAGTGCCACTTCTTTCTTTTTGCTTATGTGGTGCTGAGGAATCAAACCCAGGGCCTCATGCATGCAAGGCAAGCGCTCTACCACTGAGCCACCTTCCCAGCTCCCCACCTCCTCTTTTCTTAACAATTACCCACAGAATTACATGGTTATAAAGCCTTAGTGTACATATTTATCTTTACAAATGGATATCTAAAACATCTTTAAATTATCAAAATATAAAACTATGCTGCAATTATCATTATTATATAGTTTTCACACACTAATACAAATGTCTCATAATTGATTTATATCATATAGACACAAATGCTCTTTGATGGTAATCCCATTATGTCAATATATCCCCAGTCATAACATGTGAAATGAAATTGCATGCCACAATTTCTAATAGCCTGCCTAACTGGTTCCTTCCCTGGGGGAAAAAAAGTGACAGGAAATAGATGTGCAGAGGCATGGTGGCCACACCTGAGGTCTGAGCCGGCCGCTCCACGGATGAAGAAGGGGCCCTGGCAAGAGTCAAGACAGCTGGGCTGGCCTGGCGGGGCTTCCGAGCCCTGAGCTGGATTGGGATCCTTGGGTTCCTTCTATTTCCACTGAGTTCCCTCACAGACACACTTCCACCCCCCACTGGGAGGCATCTTTCAGTTGAGTGTCTTTCTGTAATGCTCACCATAGCCCCTTACAGGCGGAGGCCACTGTATCACTAATGCCAGACAATTCACCCACCAGAGAGCCAAGTCCTCACATAACGAGAGGAGGGTCCTCCGGTCACCCGCAGTCCCAGGGGATTCACTCACTCAGGCGTGGCCCTCGGAGCTGGAGGGCTGACACCCACACAAGGACTCCTGCCAGGCACAGGCCTCATCTGCGCCTCCCTGTCCACCTGACCTGCATATACTTTTGGCCTTAGAAGACCAGATGGGGAAGGGATGCAGCTCCAAACCCTCCATGCCTCCTGCCTTCACAGCACTCTTGTCTCGTGAGATCTCTACACTCAGAATCCAAGAAAAATGGCTCATTTCCCTGAGGAGGTTAGATGTGAGCCGCCCTGATATTCCCTTCATGTCAAATCGAACAGTGCAAGCAAAGGGCAATGATGAGCCAGAGGAAACCCTGCCCACTCGTGCTCTCCAGTCCCCGCCCCCAAAGGGAAGTCACCTACCGAATAAAACTCAAGTGCACACCAAGGGACCGGTGCGACCCTGAGCAGTCAATGCACAGAAACACGCCGTAGGTTATACTGGCCCAGCTGGGGTTTTTGGCACCACAATCAAAGCACACCTGTAAGAAAAATGTGAGAATCAGTTGGTCATTATTTTATTTTTTTAATATTTATTTTTCTCTGTCATGGGTACTGTCCCTGAGCTCTTCAGCAAGTGCTCTACCACTTGAGCCACAGCACCATTTCCACTTTTCTGTGGTTTACTGGAGATAAGAATCTTATAGACTCTCCTGCTTGGGCAGGCTTTGAACCATGCTCCTCAGATCTCAGCTTCCTTGGTAGCTAGAATTACAGGTGTGAGCCACCCACGCCTGGCCTTGGTCATTATTTTATATTAGTGGATGAGTCATTAGATAGGCTGTACACACAACTAGCTTGGAAGCTACAATGCATGTACATCGGCAACTTTGGTTGTTGGAAAATCTCTTATCTTGATTTTTTTAAAACTCTCAAGTCTCAGTTTGTTTTAGGATGATAATAATACACACTGTCTAAATACACTAATTGTTACTGATACAGTTAGATTTGCTCTGTACTATGCTTCTCACTCAGGATACACCGGGGCAGGACCAGCCACTCCTGACTCCGCCCCTGCATAGGAAGGGACGTTCTGTTCTGATCTGTTCTGATCGTTGCTCTGAGAGCCACGTGTGAGGTACTTTGGTATGCAGCAGTAGGTAGCAGTACAAGGAAAAGCCATGCACTGCTGTCCTGTCACCTTTATCTGTCACTTAGAGAATGCTTACCCAGCTCATAGCAAGGAAAGAGCCCTCTGCCGGCTGTGGTCCCTGAGAGCTCCTGGGGTGGGGCTATCTTCCTGTTGCCTTTTTCTTTTTCTACTAGAATGGAGCCAGCACAGACCCAGTGAGAACATAGTCAGTCGGTGTCTGCTGGATGGATATGGCTTTCATTCATCTCTCGCTGTTCCTGGAGACTAGTGTTTACTCTTTATAAACTCCCAGTAAACAGCATGAAACACTCACGTCCTCAACAATCATCTATAATCCCACCAGACAGTGAGTCAAATGTCCAACACTGATATCAAAGAAATATATAAATAGTTATTTGTCAAGGATTTATTATTTATAGGTAATTAAAGTCAAACAATTTGTAAATTTCCACAAATAGAAAATTGTCTTTAATTTTTTCCATCTTTAGACATAATTTTTTTTTGGCAGTAGTGGGACTTTTTTTTTTTTTTTGGCCAGTCATGGGGCTTGAACTCTAGGCCGGGCGCTGTCCCTCAGCTCTTCAGCTCAAGGCTCTACCACTTGAGCCACAGCACCACTTACAGCTTTTTCTGCTTATGTGATGCTGAGGAATCAAACCCAGGGCTTCATGCATGCGAGGCAAGCGCTCTACCACTGAGCCACCTTCCCAGCCCAATAGTGGGATTTGAGCTTAAGAGCTATGTTTCCTTGAGCACTGTACTGCTTGAGGCACACACCAAGTCCTTTTTGCACTTGATAGTTTTCAAATAGAGTCTCACTTTTTGCCCAGATTACCAGGCCTGTGATCCTCCTATTCGTACTTCCCCCACAGCTGGGATGACAGGTGCACCCTACTGCACTCAGCTTCTTCTGTTGAGATGGGACTTGGTAAACTTTGTCTGGACTGGCCTTGAATTGTGATCCTCCCACTCCCAGCCTCCCAAGTTGCTATGATTCTGTGATCCCTATGCCTGGCTTATTTCACACTTTTCAAGGCATTAGCCACGTTTCTAAAATCTGGACAGACTCACACCACTCGTTATGATCAGTGGGGCTGGAGTGTCAAGGGGCAGACTCACACCACTCGTTATGAACAGTGGGGCTGGAGTGACAGGGCAGACTTACACCGCCCATTATGATCAGTGGGGCTGGAGTGACAGGGCAGACTCACACCGCTCATTATGATCAGTGAGGCTGGAGTGTCAAGGGGCAGACTCACACCACTTGTTATGATCAGTGGGGCTGGAATGACAGGGCAGACTCACACCACTCGTTATGATCAGTGGGGCTGAAGTGACAGGGCAGACTCACACCACTCATTATGATCAGTGGGGCTGGAGTGACAATGGACAGACTCACACCGCTCGTTATGATCAGTGGGGCTGGAGTGACAAGGGGCAGACTCACACCGCTCATTATGATCAGTGGGGTTGGAGTGACAGGGCAGACTCACACGGCTCATTATGAATGGTGGGGCTGGAGTGTCACTGGGCAGAACAGAAGCCCTCCATCTCAGACCCCATGACAGTTGCTGAGGCACCAAGGAAGGATGGCATTGGAGCGCTGCTCTCTGCGGGCCACACGCTGGTCTTGAGGAGCGGGATTACAGGTGCTGTGTAACGCTGTCTGCCCTCAGAGGCTGCCTGTGGGGCCCCGCCCCTCCCTGCTGGCTGTTGTGCATTACTGTGCACTCCTATCCCTGGCGCACATGAGTGGACAAGCCTGTCCCACTGCCCGCCATCCAGTGAGTACAGCTATTCATGCAATTGGCGTTCAGTGTAGTTTTGTGTAGCAAAATGTTTTCAAGATAGGATTAAAAGGCATTTGGGGCCAGGTGCCAGTGGCTCACGCCTGTCATCCTAGCTACTCAGGAAGCTGAGATCTGAGGATCACATTCAAAGCCAGGCTGGACAGATAAATCCACAAGACTCTTCCAATTAACAGGCAAGAAGCTAGAAGTAGGGTATGGCTCAGGTGGTAGAGAACTAGCCTCAAATGGAAAAGCTGAGAATGTGGGACCCTAAGTTCCAAGTCCCGGTACATAAACAAAAAGAACAAACAAAAAACAGGGCTGGGAAGGTGGTGTTTTGTGGTAGATTGTTTGCCGAGCATTCATGAAGCCCTGGGTTCAACTCCTCAGTACCACATACACAGAAAAAGCCTGAAATGGTGCTGTGGCTCAAGTAGTAGAGTGCTTGAGCAAAAGCAGCTCAGGGATAGCACCCAGGCCCTGAGTTCAAGCCCCAGGACTGACAAAAACAAAACAAAACAAACAAACAAAAAACAGGTGGTGTATAGGTGAGTGGAGAACACTTGGCTAACTACACAAGGCTCTGACCAACAGAGCCAAGAAACTGCTGGAACATAGCTGCAGAGCAGCTGTGTCCTGTCCACCAGAGGCTACACTGAGCTTGGGTTAGCATGGGTGCAGACGCTAGGCTTGCAGGGATGAGTGAACAGGAGGATGGAAACTGAGATACACAGGGGCGGGGGAACGTGAGGATGGAGGCTGGGCTTGCAGGGATGGGTTAACGCAGGACAGAACTGGGACTGAGGAGCATGGAAGGCATTAGAAACAGATCTGTTCCTCGCCATGCCGCCTTGCTGCACCTGTGGGGGCAGAGCCTGCCCTTTGAAAGTGGGGGGCTTGTGCTGACTGCATATCTGACATCTTGCAATCCCAGGCCAAAGCCCAGGTTTTCTAAGCAGAATATTAGTTCTCAGAAAGATGACAACTAAAACAACTTTCAACTGTGAACGTGACATAATGCTGAGACAGACAGGTGACAGAGCGCCAGGGGCGGGTGTGGAGTGTCCTCTGCAGAGGGACCGCTGCCCCCTCGCCAGGCCACGTGTGGCCCCTCTGTAGCCTCGTCTGCTCTCCTCAGTGGGCCTGTGATGTGGGTAACGCTTTCCTGTTTCATCTTGAAATTCTCGCTAGCGTGTCCATTTTCTACAGTTCACAAAGCATGCGGCTGGTCTCCATGGTATTCTGGAGAGAGCACTGTGTGCGTTAAGCCTTGCGTCTGTGGAGGGTGACGTGGGAACCGGCCGCTCCCAGCACCGACTCGCCACCTCATCACCACTGTGCATCCCACCGCAGAAAACACTGGCACACAGCCCGCCCGCCCTGGCTAGAGGCTCATCGAAGGCGGGCATATACACCCCTGTAAACACACGTCCTGTCCGTCAGAACACACACCCTGTGCTTTGCGCTAGGTTAGCACATTGTAGATTTGGAACAAAGTAGACATCCTATAGCAACCAAGGAGTTCACAAACCAGAAACCTGACCCTGTGAACCTTGTCACAGGTTGTGCTCTGTGTGTGTGTGTGTGTATATATGTACACCCTAGGGCACTCTTAGCTTTTTCCACTCAAGGCTAGCACTCTACTGCTTGAGACACAACTCTGCTTCTGGCTTTTTTGTTTTTGGTCGAGCCTGGGGCTTGAACTCTGGGCCTGGGTGCTATCCCTGGGCTCCTTTTCCTCAAGGCTAGCGCTCTACCACTTGAGTCACAGCACCACTTCTGGCTTTTTCTGTGATTAACTGAAGAGTGTCATGGATTTTTTTGCTCCGGCTGGCTTTAAACTGTGATCCTCAAATCTCAGCCTCCTGAGTAGCTAGGATTACAGGCATGAGCCATCAGGTTATGTTCTTCAACCACTTTTCTTGACTTAAGTAACTTAGTGTCTTTTCTTACAACCCATTATTTAAAATGTAAAAAAAATTTAAGTTGGGCTAGGAAGGCGGCTCAGTGGTAGAGTGCTTGCCTTGCATGCATGAGGCCCTGGGTTCGATTCCTCAGCACCACATAAGCAGAAAAAAAAAGCCGGAAGTGGTGCTGTGGCTCAAGTGGTAGAGCGCTAGCCTTGAGCTGAAGAGCTGAGGGTCAGCGCCCAGACCCAGAGTTCAGGCCCCATGACCAGACCCAAAAAAAAAAAAATTTAAGTGCTTGTTGCCCAAGTTTACAGACCATTAAACTCCTTTCCGTGTTTGTCCAGAGATTGGTTTCCAGCCTCTGATCAAATGGTTTCAAACCAATGATCAAGAAGTAGCAGAAATTCCTGGGAAATATTATCAGGAAACATTTTTTGAATATTGATTTAAAATCGTACTGCAGATTTCGAAACACCCACAGCACCATTCTTCATAATGAAAACAATATCTGACACTTGTGAAAGAAGCTCTTCTTGGGCCATGTCTCTTGGTTCTCACAATAGTTCTTTGAGTTAAATCTGGTTCACACTCCCAAGTTCACATGATTAAATTAGGCAGAACTGCCGGGCGCTGGTGGCTCACGCCTGTCATCCTAGCTACTCAGGAGGCTGAGATCTGAGGATCGCGGTTCAAAGCCAGCCCGGGCAGGAGAGACCGTGAGACTCCTATCTCCAATAAACCACCAGAAAACCGGAAGTGGCACTGTAGCTCAAGTGGTAGAGCGCTTGCCTTGAGCTGAAGAGCTGAGGGACAGCGCCCAGGCTCAGAGTTCAAGCCCCACGACTGACAAAAAAATAAAAAATAAAAAATTAGGCAGAACTAATCTGCTTCAGAGTGACATAGCTAGAAAATAGCAGAGTTGGAAGTAATAACTTTACGTGTTTTTTTTGTAAGGCCCACCTATACACCTCCAAAGTGTCTCTTGGTATAATGACACTGATTTATTTAAAAGGGACACCTAAGCCAGGTGCTGGTGGTTCACACTGTAATCCTAGCCACTCAGGAGGCTGAAAGCTGAGGATCACAGTTCAAAGACAGCTCTGGCTATAAAGTCCAAGAGATGTTTATCTCCAAATAAAGACAAAAAAAGAAAGAAAGAAAGAAAGAAAAAAAAAGAGAAAGAAAGAAGAAATGGAGCTGTGGCTCAAAAGAGCTTGAAGGGAAAAAAACTAAGGGGCAGGACCCAGGCCCTGAATTCAAGCCCCAGTACCAGACAGAACACACTCAGATCCTTTGATGAGCTTAATCAAACAAAACATATGTTGATCTGAGATAAAGTTTCACCTGCTAACTGTAGGTCCAATTACACCAAGTTCTATAAACGGATCAATATGAACTTCAAAATGAAGAAATGGCCAAGGATGGGCACTTAAGAATTTCTGCATACATGACCCTGTAACTTTCTGAGGCCCAGGAAATCACCCTGTGCTCTCCAGGGTGAGCTGGAGCCCCTCTCGGCTCCTGGCCGACGTCCCCCCTCCCGGGGTCCCCTCCCCGCGCCTGGCGGACGTCCCCCCCAGGTGGCAGGGGGCAGCTGGCAGGGGGCCGGCGCGGACCGGGACTGTCCACGCTGACACCACAGCCCTTTGCACCCGCGGGTTCCCCGCCACGTGGCCCCTCAGCATCATCACCACACCAAGTTGTAAAAGTTCGGGGCGGGTGAGTAACCGATGGGGGGTGGGGGCTGAGGCTGCCACCGGGGCAGAGAGAAGGAACCACCCCGGGGCTCCAACAGGTGGCTCCCCCGCCCGGACGACGCGGAGCGCCGGGTCCGCTTCCCCGGCGCCCCGCGCTGCC
>NW_012267295.1:158102-181719 GCF_000151885.1 Dipodomys ordii | reverse complement strand
GCACGCGCACGCGCCGGAGCGCGCAAGTCCTGGACAGGCCACCCCGCCTTTCCGAGCCTCCCAGATTCGCGCCCCGCGGGGCGGCGAGGGGGAGACTAGGTGGGAGCGCGCTCACCCTCACCCACGGGACCCCCAGCATCCCCACCCCCGCCGGCAGTCTGGTTCCACGGCCACGTCCGCCCAGATGGCGCCCGGCGGAGCGGAGGGCAGAGCCGGGCAGGGCGGGGCGGTCGGGCCGAGCCGGGCAGCGCCCACCCGAGCTGCGTGGGGGCCAGGGCTCGCTTTCCCTTTCCATCCTGGCCCGCAAGCCCTGGGGGAATCTGTGCTGAGTACCCCGCTCGCTCTGAACCCCGGACCTCACCCTGGCTGGGCAGGCACTCCACTGCTTGAGCCACACCTTCCTGCTTTTCCTTTTTTCCTCTTGTTATCTTTACAATGGGGACTTGAGCTCTTGCCTAGACTAATATATACTTCTGTTTATGTCTCGGCAAAGCCGGGGTGACAGGATCCCCATTTCCTGGGAATTGACGTGGAGGTATCTTGTGCCCTGGGGACTGGATCCTCCGAGTTCCACCTTTCCTAGCAAAGTAGGATTGCGGGTGTAAACCTCCACACCCAGATAAAACGGTGTGCTCCTGGAGGCAAAAAAAAAAATAAAAGCTCTGAGTCAGCCCAGACGTCAGCAGACCTGAAGCTGGGATCAACCAGTGCCCTGGGGTGAGTCCCAGCCAGAGAATAACATTGCTAGAAGGAAGGGGTTACCAGGGAGGGCGTGGGGCTGGGTGTGGAGCGGCTGGAAACTGACCTGCGGTGGTTGGACTGCAGTGGGAGAGAATGGGATTTTGTGCCTAGTGTGATGACGGGGCTGCCCCTGCTCAGCCAGCTGCTTCCCCGGGCGGAGACCTAGGTCAGGCGGACAGGCAGCAGCTAGACACAGCAATGGGGGAAATGCAAAGGGAAAAAGAGGACCAGGTCTCTGAGGGCCCAGTGCCGGTGACTCACACCTGTAACCCTAGCTGCTCAGGAGGCTGAGATCGGAGGATTGTGGTTCAAAAAGCCAGCTCCAGCAGGAAAGGTCTGCGGGACTCTTATCCCCAATTAACTAGCAAAAAGCTGGAGCTGTGGCTCAAGTGGTAGAGAGCACCAGCCTTGAGTGAAAAAGCTGAAGGACAGTGCCTAGACTCCAGTTCAAGCCATAGGACTAGTAAATAATAATAATAATAAATATAGTGGTCTTTGGGCATGTGGCCTCAAATCCAGCTTTTCCAAGGTAGGGCAAGCCGCTACCCTCCAGAGGAAGGCATTGCTTTCTCACGGAGCTGCCACTGTGTGACGTGGCTTATATTGAGTGGAAGTAGAGCTCCATATGTACTCTCATACTCCTTTGGAGACCAGTTTTAGCCTTACCCAGAGCACCTTGCAGGTCATGAGGCCTAGTCATGCCCTTCCTGCTGGGAATGGCAGTCCTAAGGCCCCAGTGATTTTGGGGGCCTGAAATCTTAAGTTACATCAGATTAAGGCAGAGAATTATCTGATCTACTCTCTGCCATGGAAATTCCTGAGGGGAATTGAAAAAGTGCCGTTGAGTGTGGATAACATTTACTTGATGGAGGGGAAGCGTGGATGTTAATTCATCTATCTTTGTCATTTCTCTCAGGTAGTTAAGGAAATTAGCTGGATGAAAAAATTGAGAAAATGGACAAGAAAGGCAGAGACCAGGTATGGTGGGACACACGTGTGATCCCAGTTACTTAGGAAACAAAGATCAGGAGGATCGAGGTTTGAGGCCCACCCAAAGTAAAAAGTGACACCCCTTTCTCAACCAGTAAACTTGGTGTAGTGGCACACTCTGGTCATGTGGTATGGAGGGACAGGGAGGAGGACCCACAGACTGAGCCCATCCCTGGGCAAAAACAGGTGATCCTGACCAAGAAATAACTAAAGTAAAAAGGGGTAAAGCTCAAACTGTAGAGCGCCTGTCTACCAAGTTCAAGGTCCTGTATTCAAATCCTAATATTAGGGGCTGGGAATATGGCTTAGTGGTAGAGTGCTTGCCTAGCGTAAAGGTGGAGGCTGAGATCTGAGGATCATGGTTCAAAGCCAGCGTGGGCAGGAACATCTGTGAGACTCTTATCTCCAATAGACCACTAGAAAACTGGAAGTGGCACAGTGGCTCAAGTGGTAGAGCACTAGCCTTGAGCTAAAGAGCTGAGGGGCTGTGTTCAGTCCCAGAGTTGAAGCCCCATGACTGACAACAAAACAAAACATCTTTTTTTTTTGTTTTTTTGGTTTGGTTATTAGTATTTTTTTTCTCTCAATAATGGGGCTTGAACTCTGGGCCTGGGCACTGTCCCTGAGCATCTTTGTGCTTAAGGTCAGCACTCTGCCACTTCACAGCGCCACTTTCAGTTTTCTGGTGGTTCATTGGAGATAAGAGTCTCACGAACTTTCCTGCCTGAGCTGCTTCAAACTGTGGTCCTCAGATTTCAGCCTTCTGAGAAGCTAGGATTACAGGCGTGAGCCACTGGTGTCTAGTTTCCATTATTCTTCAAATAGGGTCTTGCTTTGTGACCAGGCTGGCCTGGAATCCAGTCTTCCTTTTTATTCTTCCAATGTAGCTGGGGTAACAGGGACACATACCTGCAATCAGAATTTCTATTGGTTGAGACTGGGGTGAGGAGGGGTCTCACAAACTTTTTCCTGGACTAGCCTTGAACTGTGAGCCTTCCAATCTCAGCCCCCTAAATAGCTATTGTCTCCCCTCCCTTTATCAATGTGAAGTGACCATCTCTTCTAATTTGATTTGTGGTCTGCTTTGGCAGATATGAGTACAGTTAATTCTGCTTGCTTTCAAGCCCATTTGCTTGGAATATCTGTGGAATGTGTGTGTGTGTGTGTGTGTGTGTGTGTACTGGGGCTTGAACTCAGGGCCTGGGCACTGTCTCTGAGCTTTCTTTTTTCTCAAGGCTAGCACTCTAACACTTGAGCCACAGCTCCACTTGCAACTTTTTGCTGGTTAATTGGAGATAAGAGTCTTACAAACTTTCCTGCCTGGGCTGACTTTGAATTGTGATCCTCAGATCAACCTTCTGAATAGCCAGGATTAGAGGTAAGAGCCACCAAAACTTGGCTTCCATAGTTTCATTTGAAGCCTCTTTGTGCCATTGTGTTTTTTCTTTTTTTGTCAGTAGTGGGGCCTGAACTCTGGGCCTGGGCGCTGTCCCTCAGCTCTTCAGCTCAAGGCTAGCGCTCTACCACTCGAGCCACTGCTCCACTTCCGGCTTTTTCTGCTTATGTGAGGAATCCAAACCAGGGCCTCATGCATGCAAGAGCAAGCACTCTACCACTGAGTCACCTTCCCAGCTCCCATTGTGTTTCTTGTAGATAACAAGCTGTTGGGCCTTTTTTTGTTTTAAATCCAGGCTGCCAGTCTATGTTCTCTGATTGTAGAACTGACACTACTCTCATTCAGAATTATTTAATGGTATGCTATTTTGTTGTTGTTTTAATGTTAGATGCTTTCCTGATCTTTATTTACTTACCTACTTGTCTAGTGAGATTTAATATTTTCTGCATTTTCCTGATTGTGTTTATCTTTCTTCTTCTGTGTAGGATTTTAGTCTCTTCTGCAGGACTGGCTTAGTAGTCCTGCATTTTGTGCAGGACTTTATCTCTCCTTCAGTTACAAAAGATAGCTTTACTATCTGCAGTAATCTAGGTTGGCAGTTACTTTCTTTTAGGTTTGAAAAACATTATTCCACTCCCTTCTTGCTTTTAAACATGAGAGGATTTCAGGTATAGCTCAAGTTGTAGAGTGACTGCCTTGCAAGCATAAAGCTCTGAGTTCAAGCCCAAATAACACCAAAAGGAAAGAAGTTCCTGTTGAAGTACTTGTTCTGACCGGTTGACCTTATATCTCTCTCTTGAAGCTGTCGATATTCTTTGTCTGCATACTTTAATGTTTTATCTATAATATGCCTTGGAGAGATTCTTTCTTTTGCTTGCCTGTTGGGTATCCAACAGACCTGGACGACTATCTGGTAAATTTTTGCCAGTAATTTTATTCCATATATTTTCTTTTTTGGGGGGGGGGGTCCAGTCGTAGGGCCTGAACTCTGGGCCTGGGCGCTGTCCCTCAGCTCTTCAGCTCAAGGCTAGCGCTCTACCACTTGAGCCACAGTGTCACTTCTGGCTTTTTTATTTTTTCTGCTTATGTGGTGCTGAGGAATCGAACCCAGGTCCTCATGCATGCAAGGCAAGAGCTCTACCACTGAGCAACCTTCCCAGCCCTTATTGCATATGTTTTCTATGTCTTTACTTTGCCATCTCTTCTCTTCTCTATGCTTATAATTTATAGGTTTGGTTTTTCAGTGGTGTTTAGAGGTCTTGCGTGTTCCACTAGAACCATTTTAATTCTTTGTCTTCATCAGCAGGATGTTCCAACACATCTACTTTGCCCTCAGCTTTCACCTAAGGATTTTCATTTGATTTGAGTTTTTTCCAGTTACAGAATATCAACTTTTTTTTCAAGATTTCTGCATCTTGGGCTGGGAAGGTGGCTCAGTGGTAGAGTGCTTGCTCTTGCATGCATGAGGCCCTGGATTTGATTCCTCAGCACCACATAAGCAGAAAAAGCTGGAAGTGGCACTGCGGGCTCAAGTGGTAGAGCGCTAGCCTTGAGCTGAAGAGCTGAGGGACAGTGCCCAGGCCGAGTTCAGGCCCCACAGCCAAAAAAAAAAAAAAAAGATTTCTGCATCTTCATTGAATTCCTCTTTCAGACCTTACATAGTCTTTCTTATTTAATTCAGCAGTTAATTTGTAATCTTTTGGAATTTAAGTGTTTTATGTGTAGTTCATGGGGCTTGTCCTACGGTTCTTTTCCACATTTATGCTGTGTCGTGTAGGAAAGTGTGTCTATCAGGAAAGACTTTACAAGGATGTTCCAAGAATCTGGACAGTCTGGGGTCATTTGAACCTTTGGATTTTGCCTGTAACTTCTGGATACTGCTTTCTCTATATCTAACCCCTTGCTTAGACATCATTGGAGAGACCCATTTTACTGTCTTGCTGGCTAGTGTCCCTTATGCTTTGTGTTCTTGTCCATACTGTCCCCTTCAGCTAGACTGACCAGTCTCTGGACCTCTGGGACTCAGCTCTTGTGCCCTAGAAATGTCAAGCAGCATTTGGAGGTCACATGGACAAATAACACAGAACTGCTGGTAATCTGGGCAGCTCTGACTTGCTTTGGGGGCCGAGACCACCTGGGGATTAGATATGCAAACTCAGGATCCATCTCTAACCCAGGAACTTAGCAACTGTGGGACGAAGCCCAGTCAGCTGAGCTGTAACAAGGCCATCCCAGTAGTAACTGAAAAACCACTGTGTAGACAGCAGTGGCACCCGAGGGCAAATCCCTGCTCTGTGAGTTAAGAGAAGTCACTCAACTGCTCAGGCTTGTTTCCTCCTCTATAACACGGTGTGCATGTGCCCTGAGGTTTATATGACTGTTTTCAGGAAAAAGTGCTCAGCACTGGGCCAGGCACGAAGGTGATGAATATTCACTCCAAGACTGGTTGGAAACTGATCTGAGAAATTGCCTGGTCCACAGAAGGTCCCTGGGCGATTCAGTCTGCTCAACCAGTGAACACAAAATACCATGGACAAAGCAATTCATCTACAACCGAAATAATTTATTCATTTATTTACAGCTAAAGTTTATTTTGTAGTTCTAGAAGCTGGGAATTTCCAGATAAAGGAGCCAGCAGCCTGGTGTTGTCCGTTGAGAGCTGTTTGTCATAGATGGTGCTTTCTAGCTGTGTCCTCCCACAGAAGGAAGGCCAAACAAGAACTCTTACCTCCCAGCTAGACCCCCCCATCCTCGACTCAGGGCCCTTCTATCTATTCCCACAAGGTGGTCATGGGCTCAAAGGTTATAGCCCAAGGAAAACCAAGGTTGAGAAGGGCCTGAGAGAGGGGTATGCAGGTGTCTGGGGAATGGATGAGGAGGCACAGACCTACCTGCCTTGGAGAAGGGTTAAGACAGGTAGGCCTAGGGTTGGCTATTACCCTGGAGAACCCTGGACCTGTGAGAAGAGGTAGGAGGAGGAAAGATGGCTTATCATCACAGGATGCCCCGCAGTCTTTCTAATTCGTCATAGAGCTGAGGCCTTCCCTGACCTCCTGCCGATGGGAATGGGGAAACAGCTCATGCACCAGGTTGTACTCGGTCCCTCTCAGCCAGTGGATTGGGTTGGAAGCCTGTTTGTTCTAATGCCCAGTCCTGCCAGAGACATCCCTGTCCTCATGTTTTCTGATTCTCTCCCAAGAGCAAACATTTGAACTAGGGCTACAGAATCTAGCACACAGTAGGTACTCAGTACTTGGTGGCTAAGTGACCACCAGGTGGATACATGTCCAGGAGAGGTAGCTTTATGGCTATACCTGGCTTACTTCCCTCCACCCAACTACTTGTTCTGTGTCCACAGGCAAGTCTCATCCTCCTTTCACCCTGCCTCAGTTTCCCCCAAAACTTAGAAGGGGTGGTCAGGTGTCCACATTCTCCATCTCTGTCCTGATGGGTTGTGAGTCCCTGATACACAGCCCAGCCCCACAGGCTGCCGAGGGAGGCCAGGAGGTGGCTGACCTTCCCGACTGCCCAAGGGCACGGCTGAAGGTGGCAGCTGGGGCTCCCGGCAGCTGCTCAGGAACCTGCTCCTCATCTCTTTCTGCAGCCTAGGGATCATGGAGGTTGAGGCTCATGGTAAGGATTTGTCCTGCTGAGCCAAGTGATGTTACTGGGACAACTGCCTGCCTCATCCGTCGTCAGGGAGGTGTGCGTGCAGGGAGGGCGGGCTTTTGGACAGCCTCACCAGGACAGTGGCCCACTTCATCCCTCTCCCCCCTCTTTAGACAAGTGGGGGCTGCCAAGCCAGGCCTCCCTCCTCCTTGGCTCCTGCCACTGTGTCACTGGGAGGAGGGCTCTGGGTGCACCGGGACCCGGCTGCCCCACAGGGACACTTGGAAGTGAGCTCTCTGCAGACCAGCCAGGCGCAGCGCACAGAAGATGCTCCAGAAATGCGCTCCCAGGACAAATGCTGGGCAGAGTGGCTGCTGGTGTTAGGAGAGGAAGCAGATATCCATCGTGGGAGAGTTCACACTATGGTAGGTGTTGGAGAGAAGCACCCCGAGGGGGTCCTTATCTGATCTGGCAGGGGCACGTGGCCACGGGGCCACGGGCGTGACATCTTGCCGCCTCCAAAGCTGGTAAACGCCTAGGAAGACACGCACCAGTAGGTGCAAGCGCGGGGGCAGATGCAAAGGGACTTTCAGCACAAGATCAAGTGTTTATTGATTTTAGGTACTATACATTTCAAAGAACTCCTACACTGAACAGACTTGATAGCTTTTGGTCGGCGTGTAGCGTAGGATTGAGGCAGACACAGATGCTTCCACTTCCCGAGGGAGACGGGATGCTGGCTGCCAACAGAGGCGGCACGCTACCATCTCAGCTCACAGAGCCAAGGCTCTCCTGTGCTCGGCCCAGAGGACTTTGGGGCAGTTCTGCTCCCTCGTGACCTAGGGTGCGGGGAGAGCCAGTATGTGGGCCAGGCCTGGGTTCTGTGTGTTCTCAAGGAACTGTGGGCTGTGAAGCTGTGACTCCTTCAAAGACACAGGTGTTTCCCAGGGCTCTGCCCTACAACTGGTGCCTACAACAGCCACAAGGAGTAGCCTCCCCGCTGGGAGCCTCCACTTGGCTGAGGCCAAGTCCCAGCTGGGAAGAGGCCCTCTTAGCCAGCCAGGCCCATGCCTGAATGTTGCCATCTTTAAGCAGTTTATAAATGCCATCCACTGCAGAAGTCACTAAATCTCATCTCAGCAGCAGTGAACTCTTTAGATTCTCTGAATATCAAATAATATATACAGATATACACGGAGACATACCAATCTAATATAAAGCATCTTAATCTACAGATGCATCTGCTTGAAAAGTTAGTCTTATTTCTAAACCTTCCAAATCACTGATAAACATTGTTAATTTGCAAAAGAATAAAAAGCTTTAAGCATTCATAGTGTGAAAATAATTTTTAGATGTGGCGGCCCTGGGGAGCACTATCTAAGGTCGCCTCTGCAGCCCACATTCACCCGGGAAACCTCACAGAGGCATGCCCGCCTCGCATCACCTGACAGCCAGTCGCCTGGGAGTGGAGCTAGTGCGCCCTGGAGCACAGCCAGTCAGCCTGGGCCCTGGTTTACATGTGCGTGAGTGGAAGAGCAGGCATATAGAAAGCATAACTGTACATTGCCATTAAATTAAAAACCTCAACATCTTTACTCAGAAAATGGCATGAGGTTTGTTCACTTAAGTTGCATATGGAGCTCTTCAGAGAAAAGAATCAGTGGAAAAAGAATCAGTGTAACCACCATTGACTCGGAGGCGAGGCAGGTGAAGACACAGCTCCATGATCCACAGAGCTAGCAGGGCCGTGAGGCCCGGCTCTTGCGGCGGGCTGCGTCCTCCCGTCCTCCCGTCCCTAGACCTCCCTAGATGCACTGGGAAGGGGAGGAGTCCCAAGGGAGATGACCAGCTCGTCTGCCTTCAGGGGACACCAGGAAGCCAAGAACGACAGGCCACCATCCTGCAGGTGGTGCGGACATCCACAGGGCTGCTGGAGGCACCGAGGGTTGCTGCCTGGGCCGAGGCTAACGGAGCTCCTGGATCGGCCACTTCCATCTCTCCGCCAGCCCGCCCAGGGCTCGTCACTGGATAGCCTCCACATAGTTGGCAGGGTACAGGCCAACCTGCCCGCTGTCCAAGCGTCCCTTGCACCAGCCCTGCTCATCCTCATCTTCTATCTTGGTCAGCTCATCCCCTGCAAGGCAACAAGGAATGGCCTTTGGTGACGCTGAGCACAGGGCCAGAGCCACCCACCCACCTGAGCCCCTCAGGGAACGTGCTCTGGGCCCACCCAGGCTCTCTGTCCAAGGAAGAGGGGCAAGGACGTGGCTCCTTTGCTACCAAACTGCATTTAAAGCTGCTTTGTTCCAGATCTAAAGATGATGGCTCTCACGCATGGCAGGCCCATGGAAGCAAGCTGCTCTCCACACAACACAGACACTGCGGGGTTGGATTCCACAGGCCAAAGGTCCCTCCCCATCAGGTCCGAGGAATCCTGTCCCAGGCCTGGGCCCCAGCCACCCCGCTCTGCCTTGTTGCCATGGTCTCTGTGCCATTTTAAATCCCCTCCCCATCAGACCCCTGGCTGGAGGTGTAACTACTTTTTGCTAAGTACTGATGGGTCCATGAATTATAGAAAAATAAAAGCAGGAACTCCAAACCACTACTTTGCTGCCCCTCAGACAGGAATGCCCCCACTGCTTTGAGCGCCAGTCCTGGGCCTTGAACTCAGGCCCTGGGTGCGGCTCTGAGTTTTTGTGCTCAAGGCTGGTGCTCTACCATTTGAGTCACAGCTCCATTTCTAGCTTTTTGGTGGCTGATTGGAGATAAGAGTCTCACAGACTTTCCTGCCCAAGCTGGCTTTGAACCATGGTCCTCAGATCCCAGCCTCTTGGCTGGCTAGGATTACAGGAGTAAGCCACGGGCTCCCAGCAAATTGCCTCCTCCTTATCATCCAGTGACAGAAGGTGAAACTGCTCTATAGGAAGTGAACACCTAGAGGCTCAGGGCAGACACTTGCCAGACAAGTGGCTTGCTCACTTGTCCGTTCCAGTACTAAGAGTATGGCCAGCCTGCTGCACCAGCAGCTGGGGCACAGCGCTTTCCCCATCCCCTGTTCTCTACTTAAACATGTCGTTCATGTCTGTGCCCTGAAGATGGTGAAGACAGATGAAGCACTGCCTGTGCCATGTAATGCATTTCCTTTCTCTGTCCTTCACCCCGTCTCTATGTGGCCTATAAGGGTGACTGGCCAAGGCAGGCACTGATGGCTCACGCCTGTAATCCTAGCTACTCAGGAGGCTGAGATCAGAGGATCGTGGTTCAAAGCCAGCCTGGGCAGGAAAGTCTGTGAGACACTTATCTCCAATAAACCACCGAAAACCAGAAATGGTGCTGTGGTTCAAATGGTAGAGCACTATCCTTGAGCTGAAGAGCTAAGGGACAGCGCCCAGGCCCAGAGTTCAAGCCCCTGACTGACAAAAAAAAAAAAAGGTGACAGGCCAGACCCAGTGTGTGGAAGTGGAGGCTGGAGTCTTAAAAACCTCTGGCTTCAGGGGAGGGGCGGAGATCATGTCTGAGCAGACTCATGATTCTATCCCTGGCACCTAGTTGTACGAGATGACTTGCCAGTCACCCCTTCTCAACACACTATGCAGAGAGCCAGGGCACCAATCTCCTGCAGCTCTGCTTCTGTGGCTTTATCTATCTTTTTTTGCTCCAGCTTGAAGGAATGCCTGCTTCAGCCCAGTCTTCGGTGAAGGTAGACAGAGATGAGAGGAACAGATGGAGCCTCATCCAGGGAGGACCCGGGAACGAGAGAAAATGTGTGACGTGGATGGTGACAGGAGGTAGCGCTGCGGTAGATGAGGCAGGTGAGGCGCCCGTGCGCTGCTGGCCGGGGCTCGGTGCAGACATGGCTATGAGAAGCAGCTGCCCCAGAGCTCACAGGAGCAAGCAAGAGGAAGGGTCACAGCCCCAGGTGTGGTTTCCGTTAGCTTTGTATTTCTAGCTAGCACTTCGGTAGATCATACAGAACGAGGTGCAAGCAGGGCGCCAGTGGCTCACGCCTGTAATCCTAGCTACTCAGGAGGCTGAGATCTAAGGATCGTGGTTCAAAGCCTGCCTGGGCAAAAACTTCCCTGAGATTTCTTTTTTTGTTTTGTCGGTCATGGGCCTGGGCGCTGTCCCTCAGCTCTTCAGCTCAAGGCTAGTGCTCTACCACTTGAGCCACAGTGCCACTTTGGCTTTTTCTGCTTATGTGGTGCTGAGGAATTGAACCCAGGGCCTCATGCATGCAAGGCAAGCACTCGATCACTGAGCCACCTTCCCAGCCCCATTTTTGAGACTCTTATCTACAATTAACTACCAGAAAAACTAGAAGTGGCACTGTTGCTCAAGTGGTAACACACTCACTTTGAGCTGAAGAGCGCAGGAACAGTGCCCAGGCCCAGAGTTCAAGTCCCACAACCGCCCCCCCCCCCAAAAAAAAGAATGAGATGCAAATATCTTAAAGCAATTATGCCATACTTCCTTAATATTTCCCAAGGAGGGGCAAGGCACAGGAAGGAGCTGCTGTCCACCCGGGCCTGTGGGCCCTCCTGAGGCTTTACGCCTCAGTCAGGCATAAAGCAGTGTTTTCTAAGCCCAGGGCCTGCAGCTCCTTGTGCTAAACTGTACAGAACATTTTTTTTTTTTTTTGTCAGTTGTGGGGCTTGAACTCTGGGCCTGAGCGCTGTCCCTGAGCTTCAGCTCAAGCACTCTACCTCTTGAGCCACAGCACCACTTCCATTTTCTGGTGATTAATTGGAGATAAGAGTGTCATGGACTTTCCTCCCCAGGCTGGCTTTGAACTGCGATCTTCAGATCTCAGCCTCCTGAGTAGCTAGGATGACAGGCATGAGCCACCAGCACCCGTCTGCGCACAACGTTTTAAAGAGAGACAGATAGAAAATCTGCACACATACTGAGGATCCAGACCACTCTGCACACCAGGGCTCCAGCCACGGGACGCGGGTGGAGGTGAGGCATGCAGGACTGGTGAGTGTCTGGCAGGGGCTGCCGTGTGAGACAAGATCACGTGTATGGAGTGGCAGCTTTCCTGGGGCTCCTGATTAGTGGGGCTGCGGAAAGGCACACAGGCTGCTCTCATGTGGTGTTCCTACCCCGCGGTGTGCCTCGCCGCCCTCATGGGTATGGATGGCCATTGCCCCGCTGAACCCAGCGTGCAGGGCGCAGGGTACCTCATGGCTGCATTTTGGCACTGAGCTCCTGCTACTGGTGAAGTTGGTAAGCGGTGCAGGGAGCGTCTACGTGAGGAACCAGAAGGGGCTCTATCAGCCCTGAGAGAAAGCCAGAAGCCCCAGGACAAGAGCCCACGTTCTTGGGGGGCTGGCTGGGGAGCTACCTACCAGCCTTGAAACTCAGCTCGTCATGCTCCTGGCCCTCGTAGTCATACAGAGCCCGGACCCGCACTTCGGTGCCCGAGGTGGCGTCCTCGTCAAACGGATTCGAGTCCCCATTGGCATCCGTGGAGGAGAAGGGGTTGTTTGACTCGTCATCAGACCAGTCGGTGGGGTAGCTCTGGGTCTTCTCATAACTGCTCACACTGCAACGAAGACACGGACACGGGACCTCAGCAAGGGGCTGCAGAGAGGCCACAAGGCCCCTGCCCAGAACCCCGCCCCAGGAGGGGCCAGGGCAGGAGTCCTAAGGCCCCTGAGGAAGCGTAGCTCCCTGGCACAACAGCAGGGTGGAGCCAGGTCCCTGCAGGTGTTTGTGCCAGTCACACGCGTCCTCAGCTCCCAATGAAGGCCAGGAGAACTGGGGACACCTGCAGAGGCAAACTTGTACCCACGCTCGCAGGCCACCTGCACAGGCTGCCTGTTGTCTGTCTTCCCATGGTGCGCTGGTGCCTGGGCCTTGAAGGGTTAACGCAAGACAGAGAAAAAGCAACCAAAGCGTGTTAGCTGTGCCCTCCCACAGAGGTGGAGGAGCGAGGAAGTGTCCACAGCGGGCAGCGGACACCCGCCTCCGGCAGGCCACATGCATTGCTGGAGTGCCGAGGAGGGAGACCCGCAGACAGACCCCTGGGTAGAGAGAGAGGAAACAGAGCAAGCAAGGCGAAGCCAGAGGGAAGCGTGTGTTCACCAACTTTTTGGGCTTAATGTCCTCCTTCTCACTGACGGTGCTGCCCGTGTCGTCCTCGTCCTCGAAGGGGTTGTAGCTGGACTGTGACTGCGCGAGCTGGGCAGGGTTGCTCGGGACACTAAGGGTGCTACGGGGGGAGAGAGAGAGCGTTCAGGGACCCCGGCTGCGGGGTCACAGCAGCCTAGGATGTGACGGGAGGAGCTGTGAGAACGGAAGGCTAGGTCAGCAAAACAGGCGGCAGCCGTGTCCACCACGCTCACGCGTGCGGAGCGGGTAGGAGCCCATGTTCCTTTCTTCACTCTGGAGGGTCAGCGTGGCCCACAGCTGGCACACAAGAGCTTCTCTGCAGCCCTTCCCAGCCCTCCTTCACACGTGGGTTGGAGCAGACAAGGCAGAGAGGGTGGTGCGGGCTTCCTGCGGAGGTGGGAGGCTGCCCAGCTCCCCAGACTGTTGGCGTAGGTCCCCTCTCCTCCCAGAGCAGCACCCTCCAAAATCAGGCCTGAGCTTGCTGCACAACCATTTCCAGAGAGGAAAAGGGGCACTTAATATTCCGGAGTTTATCATCCTTGCAACTTCACCTGCTGCCTATGTGCCAGGCGGGTGGAGATGGGAGGGGCTGGAGCCAGGGGGAGCATGGAGGAACTGCTGAGCACAATAGGGAGGCCAACACAAGACAGACTGGAAAGTAACTCTCTGGCTGGCGCACCTGGTCCCTCAGCCAGGGCGACCCCACTGCCATGTCCAGAGGCTGGACAGCAGATACACTAAGCCTGAAGAGATGCTTCTGGCCAACCTGGCAGCTCACACCGCCCCTCCCCCGCACCAGGATCTCCTGTGAGGCTGTGTCCCTTTCCCCAGCAGCTAGCCTGATCCAAATTCTGGTGCTCATGGCTGACCACCCTGCCTAGACCATGTGCGTAGAGCTAAGCGATGCCTAGTGGCCTGTGCTTGAGTGTGGTGCTCAGGCCACTGGCAGGCCAGGAACCTGCCCAGCCATCGGGAAGCCCCAGGCACAAGGTGACGGTGACCCCTGCGCAGCAGAGGTGCAGCAGAGGCACCTGGCAGGTCCTGTAGGAAGGCCTCCTAGAGCACACACTTACCAGAAGGTTCTGATGACTACAGCTCATGTTTAGACAAAGTCAGAAAATGGGGAGCGGGGGTGACTTGAAAAGGAACAGTCCTCTTGCCAGTCCTCTCTTGGTCCCTGACTAGCCTGCACACAGCAGGGAGCAAGGCTCCAACCGGGACAGTGCTAACCCACCAAGAGGGCACCACGTCTGGCACACCGCCACCTGCCGTGCCCACGCAGGGCAGCCCTACTGGGGTGGTGAATAGTTAGCGTCAACACCAGCCATTTATTCTCTAAAGACTGGGTCAGATACAAGCTCAGGGCAAGGCTCTGTCTTAGACCTTTCAGGAACTCTTATCAGGTATAAACATCATCATGAGTGATGGCCCTTGGGGCACAGCCCAGAACACCAAGGCCCAGGGAGCTTCTGAGAAGATGTCCTGGTGTGTGTGGGGGGAGGGGAGTGGACGGGACGCGGGGTTGTCCTTGTCCCACAGCCAACTCCCAGGAATCAGGCTGCTGCCATCCCAGGACCATGCAAATCCCCCTCCCCGCCCCACTGGGTGGCCGGTTTTTGGATTCGGCTATGCTGGGGCTCACCTGCCGCTCTTGTTCTGCATAGACTGGTCACCAGTCTGGTTGATGCCTGTCAGGGTGACACCATCAGAGGCTTTCTTTTTCTCTCTCCGGCTGAGGGTTCGATTCAGGTCTGCAGACCATTCCTGGGCAACAGGGACCAAGGGAGAAGCGAGGGGGATAAGTGGAAGCCGTGGTGGTCTAACACTCCCTCTCCCCCCGCCCACCCCCCAGCCAGCAGAACCTGCCTGGTGCAGGGAGTGACATTTAGCCTATGCCCTCTGCCCTCCTCTGCTTCCCAGCAGACCTCAGGCTGCCCAGAGGGCCTGACCCTCTGCCTCGCTTTTCAGAGGCCAGGAGGTGGGCTGGGCCCTCACGGTGACATTCCCGCTTCCTCAGGTAGCGCACTCCGGGCCTGGAAGCTCCCAGCCCTCTCAGCTCTAGCGCACCCTGCTCGCATGAGCTCCAGGGCCCTTCCAGAGAGACAGGAGCCCGTCCTCCGGGAGCCTGGCAGGGCACATGGCTCTGTCTGGAAGTGTAGAGAGCCTGGCCATTTATTCTCTAAATTCTGGGTCACCGGGTCACCGACCACAGCTGCCTGCAGGGATACGAACAAGCCGTGACACAAGATACTGCACCCTCGATTGCAAATGAATCTGGGGATACGTGGCCAAGTCAAAGAAGCAGAAGGCCGGCTGGGGCCCTCAAGTCTTGAAGAGCCCCGTTCTGATGCATACACAACCCTGGACCCTTCCCCTCTTCATCAGACACACAAGCTGGGGCTAGCCATGCAAAGGGGCTCATCTTCCCAGGGCTTCCTATTCCCAGCAAACAACAGGCTTTGTCAGTTGCGCTGAAACACACAGGGTGAAAGGGAGCTAGGTCTTGATTTTTCAGAAAAGTCCATGTGCATGTACATATTTAATGGATTCTCCTTTTTTCCCACTAATCAAATAATTACAATTAAAACCCAGCTTGAGGGCGGTGCTTGCTTAGTATGCGCAAGGTCCTGGGTTTGATCCCCAGAGCTGGGGGTGGGGTGGGAGGAGGAGACACACCTGTGTGGCTGAGGCCACAGCTTTGCTCCAATTTAGTTACAGAAAAGCAAGCTGAGAAGCCATCTTGGAGACAGCAAGCCTAAGCTTTCAGTTTGTCACACAAGGAAACTGAGGCCCAGAAAGAAAAGGCCTGGCGTATAACAGCATGGGTGGCAGACCTGGGCCCCTGACTCCTACCTAAAGTTGTCTTGTCCTTTTTAGATATTTTTTGGGGGGGCGGGGGGCAATACTAGGCTTTGAAGTCATGGCATTATACTTGCGATGAACCATGCCCTTAGCCCTTTTTTGCGCTGATCATCTTGATAAGTCTTGCCTTTCATCCAGATGAGTGCTTGGACCAAGATCCTTCTATTTTATGCTTTCTGGCGTAGCTGGGATGACAGAGGTTTACCACTACTACAACTATTGGTCTCATAAAGCTGTGAGCTGGTGGCTCATGCCTGTAATCCTGGCTACTCAGGAGGCTAAGGTCTGAGGATTGTGGTTTGAAGCCAGCTTGGGTATGAAAGTCTGAGAGACACTTACCTCCACTATACCAAAAAAAAAAAAAAAAAAGCCAGAAGTAGAGCTGTAGCTCAAGTAGTAGAGTGCTAGTCTTGAGCAAAAGCAGCTCAGGGACAGTGCCCAGGCCCTGAGTTCAAGTCCCAGGACTGGCACCGAAAGAAGCCGGGGTTGGGAAGGGGTGGGAGTGGCTAGACAAGAGCTGAAATCTTCCTGGACTCGACTTCTAAACAGGATTATAGACACGAGCCACTGCCCCTGGCTTCCTCTTCCTTAGTGGTGACCCTTCTTATAGAAATAAGCAGACTGAGAGAACTGTTCCCCACCTATGTCCCCCTAGTGACTTCTGAACATAAATCAACCCTGGCAGGGTAGGTTCCAAGGACCAATGCAGCAGCCCTGGAGGGCGGGCCAGGTGTTTGCAGCCCTGACACAGCTGTGTCAGCTGCTCAGCTGGAGAGGTGGGAGCACTGTACAACATGGCCGCGTGGCCTGCTCACACGTGGGAGGGGCTTGGCGATCTGCGAGTTAAATCATGAAACAGAAACTTACTTCATCCTTGTTGCATGGAAAATAAAAACAAATAATTTCATTAGAGAAAGTTAGGCATGGGCCTGTAACAACCGTGAATGTGTGCCCCAGGAACACAAGGGACCCAGAAGGTACTCCTCCCTGTATTTTCCTGATGGGCAGTAACTGGCACCTCTGAAGGACACGGGGCAATTTCACACAGAGTGTCCCAGGCCACTGTGGCAGAGAGCACCGCTGAGAGTGGCAGCCACGGCAGCACCAGGAGAGGAGAAGCTGGCTCTCCCCTGGGTCCACTGGCTTGGGAAGGTGCGGGTTCCTCGCATCTCCCAGGACCCGTGATAGGGGCTCGGCCGGCTCTGCAGCCTCCGCGTGTGCGCATGCGGGGAAGTGCAGGGAAGCACAGCTGTAGGCCCTTAGAGGGACTTGTGTGAAAGTGCACAACACAGAAGGTGGGAAGGAGCTGAGGAGCTGTGGGAGCCTCGGCCAGTGCCAGTGACCACCACAGACCAGTTCGCTGACCCCAGTGAAAACCCCGGGCTGCCATTCCCATCTCACACAGGGGAAGGCGGAGTCACACCGGGCATGTGGTTGCTCACTTCCCACAGTGCTCACAGCTGAGGCAGGACTCAGATGCAATCAAGGCTGGCCGCTACTGCGTCCAGATATGCAGCTTCCCGCTGGTCACTGGCCCCAGCCCCTTGGGAGTAGGGGATTATCACCACATGCTCAGTCCACTAGGGAATGGGAGAATCTCTCCTTCAGGGAACAAGAGTGGCAAGACTTCCAGCCACTCCCTTCTATGCTACTGGGAGGGACAGTGACCCAATCCTGGGCTGGACACGCCCCAAGATCCCCACACCTCTGAGTTCTGTAAAGTAGACATTGTAAGGTAGACCTCTTACTGACTGGGGTTGGGGAAGCACCTGCAGAAGTGGGAGCAGAACTGTCCACTGTCGCCACCCCCTCTACTGATCTACCCTGGGGTCTGGGGCACTGAGGGGCTGCTCCCTTCCCAGCCACCCTACAGAACAGGGCAAGTTCCTGGGACATCAGGGAGGGAGTGCCACTGGTCACTAAATGACAGACAGTGTTCCTAACTAGAAAGATAACACTCAAGCCTTCTCTGGAGATTCAGAAGGTAACGCCTGGCCTGCAGATGCTACCATACTGTCACTATGCACACACTGCCTGGTAAGCAGGGGAAATGCCAACATGCACATGAAATGAGCAAGTGTCGTCTAGAGCAGCTTGGTGGGTCCACGGGGTCACAGGCACATGGCCTCTTACCTCAAACTGAGGCCAGTTCATGGCCATGCCTGGTCCGTGATTGGCTCGGAACCACCTCAGGTCCTCCACAGCATCGGCCGCTTTGATGCTCTGCTCCAGGTCACGGTAAATGGTTTTGTAGCTGAAGCAGACACAGAAGGCAGCGGCCAGTCACCACCTGGCCCAGCCCAGTGCCAGGCACACACCCACACCAGGGCCCAATTCCAGAAACACCTTCTCCTGCTCAGGGGAAGATCTCCTGGCTGTGACAGGGCAGAGGGGGACATCTACCTGCCACAATTTGGCATCTGGCAAAAGGGCTCTGATTTTTTTTTTTTTTCTGACAGTCATGGGGCTTGAACTCAGGGCCTGGGTGCTGTCCCTGAACTTTTTCACTCAAGGTCAGCATTCTATTACTTTGAGCCATAGCACCGTTTCCAGAGCTTAAATCTTGAAAGATGGCAGCACTGAGCTGTGCCCCACATTAGATCATAGGAACTGGCCATGTGAGCTGCCAGGTCGGTCCTACTGAGTCAGATGGAGGGGCGGAGGAGGCCACTGGAGAGTTCCAGAAAGCACTCTCCCATCTCCAGTTGTCCTGAGGAAAGTTGGAGGTTTAGGAGCCAATGTGCAAAGGCATCCTGTGAAGACCATGAGAGCTGCAGACTTAGTGGCAGAACCCCGGGCCTCCACAGAGCCTTCACTTGGAGCATCCACCCAGCTTCTCCTCCCAGCCCCTGGATTCCTGTGGGACCTGATACTTGCACTCAGGATCTGTATGGCTGGAGGTCATTTGCCTTCTCTGGGCCACCGTTTCCTCCTGCTCAAGGGGGCATAACACCTGTTAAGGGCTGAATTGTGTCCTTCAAAAAAGATACGCTGCTGTCCTCACTGTAGAACCTCTGAATGTGACCTTATTTGAAATTGGGGTCTTTTTTTTTTTTCCGGTGGGAAAGGGGACAGAGCTCTCATATATGCTAGGCAAATACTCTACCACTGAATTACATTCCAGCCCTGACAACAGGGTCTTTTTTTTTGGGGGGGGGGGTCTGGGCATGGGGCCTGAACGCTGGACCTGGGTGCTGTCCCTCAGCTCTTCAGCTCAAGGCTAGCGCTCTACCACTTGAGCCACAGCGCCACTAACGGCTTTTTTCTTTTTGCTTATGTGGTGCTGAGGAATCGAACCCAGGGCCTCATGCATGTAAGGCAAGAGCTCTACCACTGAGCCACCTTCCCAGCCCTGACAACAGGGTCTTTAGACAGGTGATCAAGTTAAATGAGAATACTAGGTAATCCAATGCCCTCATCAAAAGAAGCAGTCTGGACTACATACACACGCAGAGGGAAGACGGAGTGAAGACAGGAGAGAGATGGCCAGGGGCTTTGACTAAGCTGGCCATAGTGGAGGAAGTGGACGGGGGACAGCAGGGCAGGTGTCAGCAGCCGTCAGAGGCAGGAAGATCTGCTCTGGAACTTTCAGAGGGAATGCAGCCCATCCCTCTCCGTAGTTATGGACAGCCAGCCCACAGAACGGTGAGATATTAGATTTCTGTTTTGAGCTCTACAGATTGTGGTACTGTTTATGGCATCCCCAGGAAGGAGCTGTGTTCCTGATCCCTTGATAGTGGGTAGGGTGGTAAGATGAAGGGAAACCCTGGGAGACAAACTATGCTCACTTCAGCCTGAGCTCCTGGAGGCCGGTTACTTGTACTGCAGGAGTTATTGCACATTCCGAAGAATGGGACACCGGTCCCGCCCTGCTCCCTGTTCATTGTGTGGCTACCAACAGCTCATTTAACCTCACCCAACCTCAGAACTGATGGGGGACTACCATACTATGCTACCATACTATGCAGCCATACAATAACTGAATGGTGGCAGAGTAATAATGACTGCTTTTATTTCTTTAATAAAGAGAAGACAAAGGGACTGTAATTTCCTATGAGCAACAAGCCTTGATCTGCACTGCTCTCAATGGTTTTGTGAGCTAGATGAAAAAGGAGATGTCTGCCTACACCCTGAGTCGAGCTGCACCTCTGGCCTGATGCAGGCACACTGGGCCCATGGAGGAAGAGACCACACAAGAAATGCCACGGCTCCCATATCACAAGTCAGAACTGTGCTTCAGAGGATCCCGAGCACCTAGAGCCACTTAGAAGGGCAGCAAGGACGAGAAGGACCTTGTAAAAGCCTCACCAGAAGGCAACCCTGGGGCAGGGCACACCAAAAGGTAGATTTCCCATACAGTAGGTGCAGGTGGTTCTGGATATGGGGCCAGAATGCACAGCCCTCCCTGCCCTCCAGACCCACATGCAGAGCTGGGAGCAGAGCCCCAGCAGGGACACCGCACTGCGGGCTGTGAGGCCAGGCGCAGCACAAGGCCCCCTGGCCCCAGTTCTCTGTGAGAGGCCCTCTGGCTAGCTCCACCACACCATGGCTGCTGTTTAACAACTGGATGTGTTTGTTACCTCAAAGGACACTCACCCAGCCACATTGGACAGGTCCAGGTGTTTCTGAACCTCAAGCAGAACCTCCCGGAAGAAACGCAGGCGCTTTTCTTCGAACTGCTGGCACTGCTCGAACACCTGCTCCATGTTCTCCATGTATTGGGGGGTGCTCTGGTCAAGTTCCTTCAGGGCCTTCTCATATTTCTCTTTGGTCTAAACGAAAAGCCATGTATGAGACCAGTTCATTTCCATGTTACACTGTTCACTCTGCATACTGGAGTTTCTCAGGCCTCCCTGGGTTATAAACTCAAAGAGCAGGAGCCCTGGGGACAGACAGATTTCAAGTTGAAGTCGCAGTCTCCACTGCTCTGAGGCGAAGCGCACTCCTGACACTGCTCTGCTGTGCTGTGCTGCAGAGGGAGAGAGGAGAGAGGAGGGAGAGAGGGGGGCGGGCCAGTCGCCGTGGAGCAGTGTGCATGGCTGTGAGCATGTCAGCTACCCATATCCCTCTGCCTGTGGGAAAGCGCCAACCCAGAGACCTGGCCCAGGCCCCCAGCAGCACAATGAGTCATCTTGGAAACAAGGTCAGAGCTTAAGTGCCAGGCAAAGAGGGGACCACATTTCTTGGTCTCCTCATTTTCTCGGGTCTTCAGTGAACAGAAAGTGGGGGTGCCTCCGGTTTCACTGCGTTCTGAGATTTAGATGCCAGGCACAGAGGCTCATGGATAGACATTCCGAGTCCTTGTGGTTTATCCCTTGGCCTGCAGCCACTCTGCCCCCTGGCACTGCCATTCCTTTCATAGGAAATACTAGTGTGGCTCCTCTTAAAGTGTCTAGGGACAGACAGCACATGGGTGAGATTCATGTGTGCGCCTGGCAGGGAGGTGTTTGGAGTAGGTGGCCAGGTCCGCGTGGGCCTGCGCCTCACAGCCACTGAGCCATGCAGCAATAGTGGCATGACCTCTGAACTGTCCCATGTTAAAAGCTTGATTGCCAGGGATGGGCTTTGGAGAAGCATCTGGATCACAAGGGTTCCAACTACCTCAGCGCATCAATCCATTGTGCTGGTTCTCTGGATAGTGGGTCCGCAGGGGGAGGGAAGCTCCCTGCCACACAGACTATGCAGGAGGGAGGGGCACGGGCAGGACAGGAGAGGAGGATACAGACAGGGATGGGAGAGAGGAGCATAGGAGACAGGGTCACAGGTGGGATCTCTGCTCTCCTGTTTCTGGGCAGTATGTAATAAAACCTCTTTGACCTTGGCCTCATTCACAAAGCAGAGTGGCTACCACGTAAATCACAGGGGTGTGGGGAAGCTCATCAGAGGCCTGAAAAGGTTGGTGGCAGCTATGAATTTGCTCCTTGACCTGTACATGGAGGACAGGCCACTTGCTGCCAGACCACAGAGGCAGGAAGCAAGGCCTCCTCCATCTATCACTCTAGGAATGGGGGGCAGAAGACAACCCTAGGAAATTATTTTATTTTGGATGGTACTGGGGATTGAATTCAGAGCGTCAGGTTCATTAGGCAGGCACTCTACCACCTGAGCCACGCCTCCTCCAGCCCCTTGTTATTTTTGAGGTCCGGTCTTGCTCTATGCTCCCGCTGGTCTGGGCTGCAATCCTCCTACCTGTGATTCCACATAGCTGGAATCACAAGCACACGCACCCTGCCATACGCTGAGACTTTTATGCGCTGGCTGGCCTTGAAACTCAATCCCTCTATCTCTGTCTGCAGCCCTCTCTCCACACTGATAAACCGATGTGAGCCTCCCCTTCCCACATGTGTCCTCTGCTTCTGGAACTCCAGTTCTTCCTCAGCAGCATTCCAAGTTCCACCTGGCTATGAAAGCCAATAGCAACATGGTACTTATACATCGACCATGCTCAGTTCCACCACTGCGCCCTACACAAATGACTCCTCTCTGCATGAGTCAGGTGCCCCCAAGACTCTGGAAGCCACCTGCACCCCTCCGTCCTCCTAAGCATGATGGTTGTCCAAGTCTGCTAGCTAGCGCTGGCCTCTGCCCCCAATCTGTGGCAGGCACTAAAGGGCTTATTTGTGTGACCCCAAGGGCAGAGATTATTTGTGTGACCCCAAGGGCAGAGATTTTGTCCACGTTCATTCCATCCAGCCAAATAGTCACAAAAGGCTGATAGATATGAAATACAACTGACCTGCTGATATATAAAAAGCAAAAAACCACCAATGGGGTATACAACTTACCTTCAGAACATCTTGCTTGCATTTTTCTATTTTGTCTTGTAATTTCTTGAGCTGCTCTGGGTTCAGGGATGGGTCGGCTTTGCTGTTGGCTTCTCGAGAGATAGCCAGCTTCTCTTCTTTGCATGCCGTGTGGTGGGCTTTCTTTGCTGCCTCAACCTACAGGGAGAATGAGTTCTGAACACCGTGCTGCAGAAAGTTCTGGGTCTTCACCAGCCATTACACAGACTGGGCGAGTGTGTGCTGTCGAGAAGAAGGGGAAGGCAGAACACACCATGTGTACTCTCTTACTGCAGCCAGGCATGCTGAGCGACCTCGCTCTGTTAGGATTCACTGAGGACCTGCTCAGTGCCACACACAACTCTAGGCACCAGAACACAGCAGAGGACCAAGGAACCTGGGCTTTCATGAGCTCATGTTCAAGTTAGATGAGCCGAATGTAGGAATTACGTGCTGGAGGAAATTGGGCATTAAGTACTAGTGAGAGTAAAACAGGGAAGAGAGACAGCAAGAGCCAGGGATGGGCAGGCAGGGGTGGGCTGCACGAAGCCAGCTGAGATGTGTGGAGCAAAACCCAGGAGGAGCTTGCCAGGATAGTCAAGGTGGAGCAAGTTCCAAAGGAGAAAGCTCACAGGAGGGGCACGGGCCATGCCAGCTCCCCAGCAAAGTGCCAGGCCACACTTCCCATGGATTTTTAAAAATTTCTTTAAAAAAAACAAGGGCTGGGAAGATGGCTCAGTGGTAAAGCGCTTGCCTTCCATGCATGAGGCCCTGGGTTCGATTCCCCAGCACCACATAAGAAAAAAAAAAGCCAGAAGTGGCACTATAGAGCGCTAGCCTTGAGCTGAAGAGCTGAGGGACAGTGCCCAGGCCCAGAGTTCAGGCCCCATGACTGGACCCAAAAAAACAAAAAACAAAAAACAAATTGGTCATGCTGGTCTCAAATTTATGGGCACAAACAATCCTTCCACGTACTGGGACTACAGGCATATACCACCGTGTCTAGCTACATGATTTTTTTTTTTTTTGGTCCGGTCGTGGGGCCTGAACTCTGGGTCTGGGCGCTATCCCTCAGCTCTTCAGCTCAAGGCTAGCGCTCTACCACTTGAGCCACAGCGCCACT
>NW_012267295.1:140915-158052 GCF_000151885.1 Dipodomys ordii | reverse complement strand
TAGCGCTCTACCACTTGAGCCACAGCGCCACTTCCGGCTTTTTTCTTTTTGCTTATGTGGTGCTGAGGAATCGAACCCAGGGCCTTGAGCATGCAGAGCAAGCGCTCTACCACTGAGCCACCTTCCCAGCCCCTAGCTACATGATTTTAATGGCTGTTTTATATGCACACATTTTAATGGCTATTTTACACACACAAATGCATACTGGTTTAATAGATGCTTTCTATTTTAAACCAAAGTCATAAACTACATTCTAGAATCAATGTCAATATCAATGTCCCTGTGAGAGGACACAATGCTGCATTATGAATGGGCTAGGGGCAAGAAGGAACAGAGAAGAGATGTGGCTGGATCAAGCAGTAGAGGACAGGAGAGCCTCTGACAACTCAGAGGTGGAGCGTTACTCTGGATAGGCGGAATAGAAAGCCACACAGCCTCTGAGAAAAGCCACGTGGAGGGGGGAGGGTTGGGGGAGGATGTACAATGAGGAATGAGGGCCAGGCCTCAAGCAGGACAGAACCCATATACTAAGGGCCCGGTTGACCAGATGACAGCCTTTAGCTAGGTCATGGCCTCAGAGACTTTGACCATTGAACCAAGAATGTCAGTCCCTCCCCACCCCACCCCCTTTTTTTTTTCAAATTTGGGAGAAAAAAAAATCCATGCAGGACAAAGAGCAAAATTATATTACTCCTTTCTACTAGTGCAAAGGCTCTTTAAGTCTCTAGTGCAGAATTCCCCAGGCTGGAGGAAGTATGGTGGTGGGTGGGTGGTTCTGAGTAAATGGCAGCCACCTTGGCTGCAGGTGTGAGGGTGGCTTTTCCTCTAGCAGCGTGACGGCCACAGGGATCCTGCTGGAGGGCCTACAGGGGAGGGGCCAGGCCAAGCAGCAGCCTGTGAGAAGCAAGGCACCTCTTTCAGCTTCTTGGCCCAGGGCTTCTGGGCCTTCCGGAAGCCATCCTCTGCTTCCTTGGTCTCCTTGAAGCCTCCCATCATCTGTTTGTGAAAGGCTTCCTTCTGCCAGTTCTTGATCTTCTCGAAGTCCTCGTTCATCAGCGAGGCCTTCACCTCTAGGTGCAGCTCGCTCACTCTCTCCGCCTCAGACATGACAGCCATCCAGGCCTTCTCCACAGTCCCATACTGGGGCCCTGGTAGGGGAGAAGCAGAGGCTTAATCAGCCCTGGCGGGAGGCAAGGGTTTCCTGTCAACCCTGCAGCTGTGCACATGGGAGCTGCCCAAGTGCTAGCAGGACCTTTTCTAAAGCTACTGAGCTCTGTAAAAACTGTCTGCAGTTTAGAAGTGTTTAAAGACACCTGGAGGAGGGGGACCTTCTGAAAAGAGCTCACCCCTCTCCTTCCCCTACATCTGTAGTGTAGTCACTTTGATTCACCACCATGGATGGCCTTTGCCCGGGGTAGAAGGACAGAGGCTTGTCTCCAGGGCAGCTCTGCCCCAGGCCTCTGTGTGCCCAGATGGAAAGCTCTGGACAGTGCGGTCATGGCTGTGTCACTTCACTCCATGCTAGTGGCTCTCAGTCTAAAAGGCTAGCCAGGAAGGGCAAGCTGCTTTGGAGGATCCCCTTGTGGTATTTGGTTGTGTGATTGCTAATTAACTGCTCTGCCACTTGAGCCACAGATTCTGTCTACCCCTGCCATGGTAGTGGGGATAGGACTCTTGATCTTGTTAGCAGGAGCTCCACCATTTGACCCATGCCCACAACCCTGCATTTTGTTTTAGGGACTTCATTAACTTTATTCTGGCTGGCATTCAATTCATAATTCCCCTGCCACCTGAGGAGTGTGGATAATAAGGTGTGGACCCCCCTCCCCTCGCCCCAACTTAGGAATGAAACTTAATTGAGGCTGTCACTGAGGATTAGGGGTTCAGGTGGGGAAGGGCAAGGGCTATAACAAGGCTGCGGGGGTGGAGGTGGGGTGGAGAGAAAGCCAGGCACTGGTGGCTCATGTCTGTAATCCTAGCTACTTAGGAGGCTGAGATGTGAGGATCACAGTTTGAAATCAGCCTGTGCTTTTGAAAAGTCCATGAGACTCTTATCTCCAATTAACTTCTCGGAAAAAACTAGAAGTGGCACTGTGGCTCAAGTGATACAGCACAAAAAGGCTCAGGGACCCAGGCCCTGAGTTCAAACCCCAGGACCGGCAAGAGCGGGTGGGGGAGAGGGAAGGACACTAAGGTGAAAATGGCAGGGAGGAAAGGGACGCACAAATGCAGGGCTTGGGGTGGCAGAGATGGAGCCTCTTTGAGGCTCTGACACCTTATAACTACAAAATGACACATGCTCCCTGGCCTGCTTTGGCGGCCAGACAGCCAAGGTGAGAGTGGCCAGGTGACAGAAGCACCACAGAGGGGACTCAGAGGAGAGCCTGGGCCAGACCCTGAACTGGCCATGACCCACGCCAGCATCCTGGGGAAAGGACAGGCCGCTTCTCTAGGCATGGCTGACCCGTCACCTGGACACCTGACTCCTCTAAGTCAGCTGCCACGCTGGCAGAGCCTGCCCCACACAGCCTGAGAAGCTCCAGAAGCTGCTTCTGTGCCTGGAAACCTCACGCTCGATCAGGCTCCCCTCTAGCTGGGCACTGGGCTCCGGCCCACAGCACTGTGTCGCCACACCTCAGTGTCTCGAGTCTGTGGTGAGGAGGGAAGGAGCAGGCCTCCACCACAGAAACAGGAAGCTCCTCCCTTGAAGTCGAGCATTAGGGAGCAGGCCAATGGCCATCCTCCAGTCTGATTTGACAAGCTGCATGGCCAGGCTTAAGGGTAAACTGCTCTGGGTGTTTCAAGACAAGGTGATGAGTAGCAGGGCCTCTTGGTTGGTGGGACCTCTTCAAGTTTCTTCCTGCTCTGAGTTTAGCTGGCAGGCCCAAGTGTGTCCTATGGTCAACAAGGGCTGCAAAAGGAGACTTAGGGGCTGAGTGCAAAGAACATTCCAGGTTGTATGCAGGTGGCTCCCACCTGTAATTCTAGGTACTCAACGGGCTGAGATCTGAGGATTAAGATTTGAAGCCAGCTCAGGCAGGAAAGTCCTGAGACTCTAATCTCTAACTAACCACCAAAAAGCCAGAAGTGGTGGAGGTGTGGCTCAAGTGTTAGAGCACCAGTCTTGAGCAGAAAAAGCTAAGGGGTACCTAGGCCCTGAGTTCGAACCATAGTACTGGCACAAAAACAAAATGAAACAATAAACAGCATCCCAGTATCCCCAAGGAGTAAGGAGAGAAGCTTGTACAGCTTGTACCCACTGGGTAGCAGGCACCCTACTGCCCTCGTGAAGTCATACCCCTAATCCTAGCTACTCAGGAGGCTGAGATCTGAGGATCACAATTTGAAGCCAGCTGGGGAAGAAAATCCATGAGACTTCATCTCCAATTAACCATCAGAAAACTGAAAGTAGAACTATGGTTCAAAGTGGTAGACCACTAGCCTTGAGCAAAAGAGCTCAGGGACAGTGCCCAGGCAACAAAAGTCACATCCCTGAGAACTATAAGATACCCTCTCTCGACCCAATTTATTGGAAGAAAGTGGCCCAGACAGGGACTTGGCAGATGAGTAGCTGGTGCCCCTGCCTGTGGCCTTGCTACCTTTCTCCACGAGCTGCTTCCAGCGCCGGGCCCACTCCGTGAGCTGCTGTGCGTAGGCCTTCTCAATGCGCGCACGTTCGTGCACGCAGTTCATGAGGTCGCTACATAGGCGATGGCCATCGTCAATCCGCTTCACAGTCCGCTTGTAGTTCCCGACCTGGGAGACAGAGCCAAGCTGTGAGGCGGGCGGTCAGGGTGGCTGTCTACCCCGCAGACCCTCCCACGAGTGTGCAGCCTGCTTTTAGCTGTTGTACAAACAGCCTTCACGGCAATCAGGCCCCCCCATGCTCATTCCAGAGGCTGTCCCGTCTCCCCGGTCTGAAAGGCACACTGTGCTACCCAACAAGCTTCTCATTGTTCATGAATAGGGATGTACGTTCAGCTGGCCTGAGCTTCTCAACAGACTCCTGGCCAGGTACTAGGCAGAAACAACTGGCAGGTCAGGGAGAGAGGCAGACAAGCAGAGGGCTGAGGATGCTGAAAGCACCTCCTGTGCAGACGGCGTGGGCAGGGGTGGCTTCCCGGGGGAGGGGACAGCTAAGGAAAACCTGCTGAATTACCACTACCTCTCAACTACAGTAACAAATGACTTCACACTTAGGGAGTACCCACTAGATGCCAGGCACCATGCTTGATGCCTTATGCCCACAAGTATTGCCAGCCCCTACCCCGCAGGAATACCCTTTTACAGATGAAGAAAATGGGGCTTGAAGCAGTGACACCTCCGCCCAAACCTCACAGTGGCTAGGCGAGCGCTGCTCACTACACAGCTCCAGGCAAGGCAGTCTGGATGGCAAAGCTCAGAGCTTTAGCTGCTTTTTCAAGAGCAAGTTTGAGTTTTGACTTATTTTCATATATGAAAAAGGAAGTTAGGTAAATTAGAAATCATAAAGAAAATGTTAGTAACTAAGTTGGGGCAAAAATCAAAACATTCACCAGGCGCTGGTAGCTCATGCTTGCAGCCCTAGCTACTCAGGAGGCTGAGATCTGAGCACTGCAGTTCAAAGCTAGCCTGGGCAGAAAAGGCCATGAGACTCTTATCTCCAATTAGCCACCAAAAGAGCCTGGAGTGGAGCTGTCACCCAAGTGGTGGAGTGCTAGCCTTGAGCAAAAATAGATCAAGGATAGCACCCAGGCCTGAGTTCAAGCACCCAGAATTGGCACCAAAAAAAAGTCATGGATTGAGCCATGGACTCGGATGAGTTGTCAAATGACACTGAAAAGAGGATTTGTTACATTCTTATTCTTTTTCTACCTCCATTTAAAAAAATGTAGGCCATCTTCTTGTCCATTTAACCTTCTCTAACAGTCTCCACTTAGCTGATCACCTAGTAGTTTCGCTTTTCTTTATAGTCTGAGACAGGAACCTGAACGTGGTATGTGGCATTTTTTGCTTACTGGCTAGCGTTCTATCAGCTGGGCCACACCTCCAACCCCTAGTACTTTCTCTTTGCTTAGGTCTTTCTCCCTACAGAAAGGATGGCATTTGCCTGTTTCTGTAGAAAGGAGAAGCAGCGCTCTCTTGGTGGCATTGTCAGTTGTTGCTCCTGTTCTGAACTGAGGAGGACAAGGAAAGGGTCTGCAGGTGGAGGAGAGAAGAGATCTGGCAAAAAAACAAAAACAACCCAAAACAAACACAGAGCCCCCAAGAGTCCTGCACATAAACGGCCAGAGGACAGAGAGAAAGGGGCTCTATCCTGAGGCCAGAGCTCTAGAGAGGCCGGAGATGACTTGCTGCATGAGACCCCAAATCCTGTTGAACCAGAGGCCGCCAGAAGGCAGGTGCCCTGGGCAGCCTTCTGCAGAGCCCTGGCATAGTTTCTGGCTGCTTGCTGAATATAGGCACAACTCTTAGACTACACAATCCATCATTCTCTCCACAGATGCCCTCCAGCCCAGGCATAGGCTGGCAGGAACTTCTCAGCCGGCAGTTTAAGCATCAAAACATCAGGCTGAACCTGAGTTGGGACTTTACATTTTAGCAGCCCTGCCAGAAGGCAAAGACAAGTGTTCTTACAACCCCTTATACAGGTGACCACACATACATGATCCTTTTGAACTTTACAGTAGGAGGCAACATACCCCAAACACAACTGCGTATGGCTGAGCTGGGCAAGAGGAGCAGAGATCATCGCAGCCCTAATGTGGCCTCAGTGCTAGAAAGCTAGGAAGCTGCCATGCACCTCCTGTTTTCATCTCCCTTCAGACTGGTGACCACCATCCAAACAGGGATCCTGGCACTTCTGAAACCTGGCCACTTCTCTGATTTTGAAAACTCTTGGAGAAAGATTTCAGGAGAAGGGAATTTGCTAACCAATCATGTGTTGGCGCCATCCATCAGCACTCACAGTGGCTGCAGTTTACTTTTTTTTTTTTGCCAGTCCTGGCACTTGGAACTCAGGGCCTGGGCACTATCCCTGAGCTTCTTTTTGTCCAAAGCTAGCACTCTACCACTTGAGTCGCAGCACCGCTTCTGGCTTTTTCCGTTGATGTGATTCTGAGGAGTCCAACCCAGGGCTGCATGCAACTGAGGCGAGCACTCTACTGCTAAGCCCCAGCCCAGCCCCTGCAGTGCACTGTTGACTTAGAGCAGCAGCCACAAATGAGGGGAGGCCCTCAGCAAGCATCCACCTCAGGCTTCCACGAAGGCTGTCAGTGGTCCCGGAGGTGACAGAGGAGCCTGTGCCAACCCTGTGACAGCTGGGGACAGGCCGTGGGTCCGCCAGGCACAGAGCCGAGAGAAGGGGTACACCAAGATGCCCCCATGATGCTGGCTGTGCTGTCCTCCGTCAAATAGCACAGCTGGCTGGAAGCTATGCCTGGCCATTGCTTTATGGAATTAAGTCTAGTGGTAGAATGCTTGCCTAGTTTGAGTTCAAACCTCAGTACCACAAAAAAAAAAAAAAGTCCAAACTAGCTAGCAATAAAGGAACTGCCTATCCATCCTCTGAGCAAAGTGTACACTGCACTCACAAGCAGGAGCCACCCCAGTCTCTGTGCCCTAGAGGGTGCAGACCTGTGTCTGTATTCACAGCTCTCTCCCCATGGCCTCCACAGGCCCCGATATAATAAAACATGAGCAGGCCTGTAACTCTAATTACTGCCAAGGTGGAGATCAGAAGAGTCAAAAATTGAGCCCAGCCCAGGCAAAAGGAAACTTTGCAAGACCCCAACTCAACCAATGAAAAGCTGGGAATGGTAGTGTATACACATTATCCCAGATACACTGAAAGCACAAATCAATGGGTCACCATCCAGGGCACCGAAGCAAAAATGAGATACCTTATTTGAAAATAATAATAATGGACAAAAAAGGTTAAGGCTGTAGTGGCAGAGCTCTTGCCCAGTAAGGGTAGGGCCCAAAGTCCAGATTCCAGTACCATCAACACAGGATTTAAACTTAGAATCTGCCAGCAAGTTGTAGATAACCTGAGAAAGACAGGACTCCGAGGAGGTGGGTCTGGAGGATGTAAACTCGGGTAACTATACCTACAGACTGGCCGATCCAAACCTGGGCCTGGGTGGGCATATGGCCCTTACAGTATGTAAAACAGACCAGCGGGCCTTCTGTCATGAAGCACACATGTGCCCTAGGACAACTCTGAAATCCCTCCTGCTTCCTCTCCCGTTCTACCTTCCTTAAGGCATGGCTAGGCCAATCTTTCCCACGAAGGCTCCCTGGGCAGGCCTCCTGGCCAGACCCCCATGGGCAAACACTTGCACCGCCTGCACTGAAGCAGCTGGAACCAGCCCCCCTCCCTGTCTCCAGCTCCTGCTGGCTGCTGCAGCTGGGGGACACGCAGGCCCTGGCGAACACTGCGCCCATGGTCAGTTTCTCCCAGGGCCTGGCCTCCTGTCTTCAGCTGGACTGCGAGCCTCCTGGTGACAGGCACCCCATTCTGTCATCATCCACACGTCATAATGGAGCATGGCTGCGCTCTGCTGGGCAGGGAGCTGACAACGCCACCCGTGTCACCCCACAGAATCGGTGCGGTCCTAGTCATCAGTGAGCCCATTTTGGTGATGAGGAAACAGGTGTGAAGGGGTACGCTCATCTGTGCCTGTGCAGCCAGCAGTGCCTCTGCGGCGTGGCCGCCCTGGACTGAGACCTGAGAAGATGTAACAGAACAGTGTGTGCCAATGAGACTCATCCCAGAACCCCACATCTCTTCACCACTAAGTAGGGCCTCTTAAATGACCTGATTTGACCATCAGAATGACCATGCCCAGTAACATGGAACTCAAAAGGTTTGCGCATGAAACCTGTCCCTTCTAAACTGGCAAGGAAGATTGAGGACAGGCCAGCTGTGCCAAGTTGGCCAGTAGAAGGCACAGCCCCTGGCAACGTCCCTCGAGCTAGTCTATGCAGGCAGAGGCGAGTGTCTGACCCCAAACTGACAAAGGCCGCCAAGAGGCTTCAGCACCTTCTCAGTGGGTTTGGATGACAAGATGAAGCATGAGCCTGTTCAAATGCCTGAAATACTGTCCGCAGACGGTGAAGAGATGAGCTCAGGTTTTTGGCAGTGCTGGGACTGAACCCACAAGAATGCCCCTAGGCCCAAATGAGTCCTTCCTTGGGCTCCCTTGACTTTCTCTACCAAGGCCTTCTTCCCTCTACCACATCTCACAAGGGGAGCACTCTGCGGCCCTGCCCCGAAGTACACGACCTTGTATGAATCTCTTCTGTGAACTTCAGTTCCTTCGGCTGTAAGGTGAGAGCCACACACACTGTGGGACCATGGACTTGCAGGCCAGCTGGCTTCTTCCCCACCACCCATGCTCTTAGCTGTCATTCGACAAGACCAGGCCTCTCTAGTCATTTCATCATCTCCATTCAGAGAGAACTGGATGGCCTCTAAAAGCGCTTCACAGTTCAAGGTCTCCAACTGAGCTGGATCTCCACTGACACCAGCCAGTGGATTCCAAACAGAGGTGTTCCTAACTCTCAAGTTTTGTTTTTTTGTTTTTTGGTCCGGTCGTGGAGCCTGAACTCTGGGCCTGGGCACTGTCTCTCAGCTCTTCAGCTCAAGGCTAGTGCTCTACCACTTGAGCCACAGCGCCACTTCCGGCTTTTTTCTTTTTGCTTATGTGGTGCTGAGGAGTCGAACCCAGGGCCTCATGCATGCAAGGCAAACGCTCTACCTCTGAGCCACCTTCCCAGCCCCCCTAACTCTCAAGTTTGGAGCATCTGGCCTCTTGCCACTCAGATACTAAACACTGCTGGGAGTCAAGGGCTATGTGAGGCACTAGCAATGTCATGGTGAACACACTGTTCCTAGGCTGTGAGACTTAGGGCAAGTTACCCACCAACAGCGGTACTGGCCCAGTGAGAGGGAAGAAGCTCAGCCGAGGCTGGAGGAAGGTCATGGCCTGCCTTGCATGGGCTAAGCCAATGCCCCCACTCTGTGACTCTCCATAGCAGCTCAATCCATCCTACTCCCTCGAGGGGCCAAAATGTATTAAAGGAGTGGGGCTGAGCTGTGCTTTTATTTTCCCTCATTCTCCAGGCTGGCTGCAGACAGGGTACTTACTCCACGATGTGTTCCCAGGGCGTGGATGGTGCTGACTAGGATTCCCATTCCACATGGAGTTGCGGAGAGCTCAGAATCATGGACAATGAAGCAATCAGGGCCGATGCCCAGGTTCTTAGTGCAGCGGTCACAGCGGCCCTCTCTGAGCACACTGAGACACTGCCAGATGCTAACACCTTGGCCTCTCAAGGCATCGGAAGTGAGCAACATTACAAGAGCAACAAGAGCACAAAGCAGCAGGAGGGCCTCCCAGATCCTCCTTCAGCAACCTCCAGGGCCTGTGTGATTTCTCCCCAAGACCAGCTCATCCCAGGAGGGCTGGGAGGCTGTGGGGCGGAGGCTGCACTTGGCAGGATGATCTCTCGTCTTTTCCTCTAAATACTACAGCTATAAGCTTCTGGAGGGCAGAGCCCTGTCCCCCCTGCACGGGGCAACCCTCTTCAGTTAGTGCCTAGTGATGGGGAAGAAGAAATTTAAGCACAAGAGACTTTCCTGGTGGAGACCACAAGGCTTTCTGGGAAAGGATGAGGCTTCTGTGAGCAGGAGGAGCAGAGCTGACAGCAGGCACCTCAGTTACTCAGAGCCACATGGGGCGGGCTCCTGATCCTTAGCCAACCAACACCTGTCAAGGTGGAGGACAAGGGCACTGCTGATGTGACCCAAGATGAAGAGCCACTTCCGGGCCAGCGTCACAGAAGAGCACAGCCTGTCTCAGCATTTACTCTTCAGGCAAAAGGAATATACTCATCTTCTGATAGGCCTACAGTTAAGAACTTAATGGGAAGCTGGAGAGCTTCCAGAGCTGCGCTCCAGGTTAATGACATTAAACAAGGAGCTGAACACTTCTGTAATAACACTACATTTAGCTGCTAAATTTTTCCAGCTACCAACCCAGCAATTAAATACCATTGCCAAAGCCACTGCAGGAACAGCCGTAGATGTGTGTGAGTCCCTCCCACTCCCATGTCAGGGGGACTAAGCGCTGGGCCAGGCCCACCCTGACCTGTTCACCACTCACCTGCATTCATTCCTTTAGACCTCACAGTGCCCTACAGATGTGTACATCATTACTGCCCATTTAGAATAGGAATTAAAGAAAAATCGGGAACTTACCCAAAGCCACACACAAGTAGTGGGTGACATGGCTAGGACCCTGATGACAACACAATCTCCTGCACCTGCCCCCTTTGCCCCTTGGTTTACCTGCTGCACCCACAGTGGGACAGCAGGGAGGTTCTGAATTCCAGCCTTGCTCCTTTTAAGTTGTGCTGATGCAGCTTCTTATAGCTCTGCCCCGTACTCCCACCACGCCCCATACTCACACGCCCACCATGGGGCTGGCCACCTGGCTAACGTCGCTGCCCCTCTCATCCCTGAAATCTTTCCTGTCACTGAGATGTGTGCTCTGGCCTGCTCCCCTACCCAAGAGAGCTGCTGCCAGCCAGGAAGGACAGAACCCCTGCTGGCTCTCTGGTTCCATTGGCTCCTGCAGGTACAGACGCAGCCCTGCCAGCCAACAGCCTGGCCTCCACAGTCCTGTATCCTCCCAGGGCCTAGCAGCACACAGTAGCTGCTCAACAATATGTACTCTCACCCCACTGGGTGGTTCTGGGGTAGGTCTCCCACCCCTGAATGAGCCTCCTACTTCAGCTTCCCCAATGCTGGGGCTGCAGGCATGAACCAGTGCATCCAGATGAGCAGCCGCGTCTCACAAACAGAATGTGCTGTTTAGCATGAAGTAAAGCATAACCCCTTCAGTGGAAAAACGGGGACGAAAGATGTTAGTGAAGTTGGAGTCCTCTGCCCATCTGAAAAGTTAGGTATTTTGATCACCGTTTCCATTAAACTCAGTAGGAGTTGGCATGTGTTTTCAGATAGCATTACCCAGCTAGGTTTCTCTATGAAGCTAGTCTCCAGCAATCACCAGGACATGGGGATTGGCCTCATCATATCTAGCCAGTAATCTTCCCTTAACAGATGAAGACACTGAGGCTCAGATGAGTTGAGTAGCTTGCTCAGGGTCACACAGCTGGTGACAGCATGGCTGGACTCACTCTTGTCTACAACTCCACAACTGCAAGAAAGCTCCAGGGCTTATGCCACAGAGACTGAGAGATCAAAAGTTGTAGGGCGCCAGTGGCTCCTGCCTGTAATCCTAACTACTCACAAGGCTGAGATCTGCCAGCCCAGGCAGGAAAGTCTGGAAGACTCTTACCTCCAATTAACCAGCAAAAAACAGGAGTGGAACTATGGCTCAAGTAGTAGAGCACTAGTCTTGAGTGAAAAATCTTAGGGACAGCACCCAGGCCCTAAGTTTAAGCCTCAGGGACTGGCAAAAAAACAAAAACCAAAAAACCTGACTTTCTGGGCTGGACCTGAAGCTCAGTGTTAGAGCACTAGTTTAGCATGTTTCACAGACCCTAGGTTCAATCCCTGGAACTGCAATCAGTAAATGTTTGTTTGGGCTGGTTTTTTTTTTTTTTTTTTTTTTACTTTTGTCTTTTTCTTTTTTGGTACTGGGGATTGAACCCAGGACATTGCACTTGCTAGGCAAGTGCTTTGCCACTGAGCTACATCCCAGCCAATAATCAATAAACGTAAAACTTTAAACTGACTTTCTTTTAGCCAGTGGCCAGGGAAAGGAAGTGGGAAGAATGATCTCCAAACCAAAACCAACCCTACAACAGTCCATCAGGAATGGAGCTGCAGGACACAGATGGTCAGGCAGGTGCTCCACCAAGTTCAAGAGCAGTTCGTTCAGACTCGGGCTTGTGTGCATTGTGCTACCATGTACCACCACCATCTGTGTAACACAAAGCTCAAAGTAAAGCGGCCTCCTCAGGTGGAGCCTGGGAATGCCTGTATCATGCCGGTCCCACAGAGTGGCTGGACATGAGAAAAAGCACTGGAACCAGATGCTGGTGGTTCATGCCTGTAATCCCTGCTGCTCATGAGGCTGAAGAATGAGAATTTCAGTTCAAAGCTAGCCTAGGCAGACAAATCTAAGACTCAGATTTCTAATTAACCAGCAAAAAGGTGAAAGTGGAGTTATGGCTCAAATGGTAGAATGCCAGTTATGAGCGAAAAAGCTGAACAAGATTGCAGGGCCAAGTTCAAGTCCCAGTATTTGCACAAAATATTCCTCATCTCTTTTCATATCAGACTTCCCAGCAAGGTGAGCTCTGCCCTGACAGAGAGCTGGCTAAACTCAGCCCCAAGTCTCTGCTCCATCTGGATTTGACAGCAAATGCCTGCCTTGAATGCGCCTCTCATTCCAATCTCCATCGGACACAATGGCGGTGGCACCACCGACCAGGCTCTGCGTTTGAAGCATGAAGCATTACCTCCCAGAAGCTGTCGCTGGACACTTCCACGCCCACGGAATCATCGTACGTGACAGACATTTCTGCACAGGGCAAGGGGATGGCCGTGAACGCTCGGGTTTAGGGGTCCACTTCAGATGCTCAAAACCAGAGGCACACCTAGGAAAGAAAAACACACATGGCTGTGGCTTGTACACTCCCAAGGCAAGAAGCAAGTCACCTGCAGCGGCCGAGAGCCCACGTCCACGCTGCCTTCTGTGCACAGCAGTGGAAGGGCTTCCTTCTGGGAGAAGGAAGTCTTCACACTCTGGAAGCTGCACGTGTGTTCCACAGGGGTAAGGGAAGCTCAGAGACACCTTAGAAAGCAGGTTAGTAACCTCACTAAATACCCTTCCTCAGTCCCGAGGGACCTTAGGGAAAAGGACGGGGCCAGAGACGGTCAGCTGAATATGCCAAGCAGTGGCCCACCAGGCCCGGCCCAGCCCACTCTCCCCGTGGGGCAAGACCAGGACTGGGAGGAGGCATAACCCCACCTTCCACGTCTAACCCCACTCCTGAAAGTTCCTGGTACAGTCCCAGGAACTCTGGGTCCTCTCATCTTTTATGTTTTTGTTTTTGGGGGACTATGTAACCCAGGTTGGCCATAAACTCCAGATCCTCCTGCCATGGACATCCGAGTTTGAGGTAACAGGCTTACATCTCCACAAGCAGCAGCAGCACCCACGGTCTTTCACATCTTTCACTGATGCTCTGAGTGTCAGCCCCACACCATCTGTGTGCAGCACAAAGAAAAACAAACCTACTACTTCTGAGAAACAGGTTCAGTGAAGGCCCCCACTACCATCGTAAGCAGACACCGGCTCCATCCTCCTCTACCTCACCCTGTATTCCCCAGACTTCCATGGCTTAGCAATGGGAAGACAGAGGATGGAACAGCCAGACTCTGGAGCACCTTACAAGGTATAAGACTTTGAGACTCGCCTGAGCCAAAAGTCCTGATGTTCTCTGTGGTTATAATGGAATCTACACCACAGAACCATTGTGAGTCTAATCCACAGAAAGGCTCAGAACAATGGTTGTTCCTTGGAAAATGCAAAACACTCAGTAAGCAAAAATGCAATCATTACTGCCATTATCATTATGCTATGATTACTATTACTGTTATTTTTGTTGTTGTTGTTGGTCCTGGAGCTTGAACTCAGGGCCTGGGCACTGTCCTTGAGCCTCTCTGTGCTCAAGGCTAGCACTCTACCACTTGAGCCATAGCACTACTTCTGGCTTTTTCTGTGTGTGGTGCTGAGGAATTGAACCCAGGGCTTCATGCATGCGAGGCAAGCACTCTACCACTAAGCCACATTCCCAGCCGCCCCTTACTGTCACTTTTATCTCTATTTTGCAGCTGAGAAAATGGATGCCTGGGTAATGAGCAGTGGAGGCTGGCATTGGGGCACCAGCTTGGCCTGTTTACTAAGGCAATGTTCTTTCTAGTACACCAAGACCTTTTCCAAAAATGATTTCAAATGTAGATACATCAGCATCCTGGCAGCTAAACGCTCACTGTTGGCTACAGGGTTTAACCTTGTGAACTACAGGACTTCAGCAGGCAGTACCAGTGTGGGGGCCATCATCTACGAAACAGGAACAGACCTGGTACTCAAAGCCCCAAACCACTCAGGCCAAAGGGACAAGAGTGCATAGTTAGTGCCACACCCTAACAGCCTTTCACCGCTAAGAGAACCCTAGAAGAGGACACACATGCCTGGAGCTGAGCACAGGCAGCATGCTGTCACCAGTCAAATCACTAGATGCCACAAAGGCCGCCTGGCATGGGTCACCAGCCATGGCCCTGTGGCTACCTCCCTGTGTCTACGACTGGAAAGTCTCCTGCCCGGAGCAGCTGCCTTTGCTTCAGGCTCCACAAGAATACCTCCTTGGCCTTTTGGTTCAGGCTACCCTTCAAGCCACCACTGGGCTCCTGGGCCAGTCCCCTGGAGTGGCTGTGGGAGGATGGGCCCTGGCCTGGGCTGAGGAGCAGCTCGATGCTCAGCCAGAGGCCTTTATGCTCCACAGCCATGGTTCAGACATCAGTTGAAGCTGGGTTTGCCTATGATTTATTAAACAGCCCAACAAGTGCCAGTTGCCAAGCAGGCTCGGCACAGGGGCCAGTGGAGAGGAAACAAAACCAAGACACACTGGGGCTGCCCAGCAAGGGGCCACAAGGTGGCAGAGCTGGGACGAGGACCCAAATTCTCTCCCTTTCCTCTGTCCAGCTCCAAAGCACTGGCACAGGATGCAAAGCTCCCTGCACCAACTTCCTCCCCACCTGCTCTCCAGAGTCCATGCCGGAGGTGCCCCTGTGCCGCTCAAGCATTTCCCAGGCACTCCTCTGACTTCAACTATCACTGATGTACAGGAACACCTCAGCAGCAATCCCAAGAATTAGCTGCTCCATCGGTCAGAATGAGGGCTACATGATTAGTGATGAGTAAGCGTCACTTGGTGCGCGCATGTACACACACACACAAATTGATACCTCCAAAGTGGTAGCCACTGCTCTTACTTGTCCTCAGCCAGCTACCCAAAGGTAGTGAGAAATATTGAGACAAAAACTTATCCCTGCTGGGACTCTGCCACTAAACCACCCGAACCCATTGATGCAGGGGCTGGTCACCACCTGCTACCCACGGACAGTATTTCTACGTATGCATGCTGCATTCCAGAACAATGTGAGGTGGAAACTTTTATCATGTGCCTTGTTAGAGCAGGGAAACTGAGGCACAGCAAGGGCAAGGAGGTTGTCCAAGTGGAGGAGATGAGGTGAATGAAGGCTGGTAGCAGCCTTCATAACCATAACCACCTGTGCCGAGCTCCACTCGTTTAGGACGTAAGTAAATACTGAAGTCCTCCCTGGCTGGGCTGGGCCCGGGTGAGCTACTGCCGCTGTGTGCCATGACAGGCTGCTGGCCTTGGCCTTTTGGATGGGCTGGGCAGTCACTCACTGCGTCTGTCTCACAATGATGTCTGGTGTGAACCATTAGTGCTACACTCCGCCTTCCTTCTCCTCTCAGTCAAGGATCATCTGTTGCACAGATATTAATTTTAATATGATCTCGATAACTAATATTCACTATTAGAGTTGATATTTGTACATCCTACTTTCAAAATCTTTCCTTTAGTTTGGGTCACATGCACCATTATTCCCTTAAAAATATTTTTTTTCGGGGGAGGGGGGAGGCTGGGAAGGGATGTGAAGGGTAAACAAAGGAGGAGGCCGCAATGCGTCGTAAGAAATGTATGCATTATCCTGCCCATGTAATTGTAACCCCTCTGTACAGTATGTTCACAAATAAAATAAAATTAAAAAAAAATTTTTTTGGTCGGTCGTGGGGCTTGAACTCTGGGCCTGGGCGCTGTCCCTCAGCTCTTCAGCTCAAGGCGAGTGCTCTACCACTTGAGCCACAGCGCCACTTCCGGTTTTCTGGTGGTTTATTGGAGATAGGAGTCTCACGGTCTTCCCTGCCCGGGCTGGCTTTGAACTGTAATCCTCAGATCTCAGCCTCCTGAGTAGCTAGGCTTACAGGTGAGCCACCGGCACCCAGTTTTGCTTTAAATTTCTTTAAACAAGCTGGGCACCGGTGGCTCAGGAGCTACTCAGGAGGCTGAGATCTGAGGATTGTGGTTCAAAGCCAGCCTGGGTAGGAAAGACCATGGGACTCTTATCTTCAATGAACCACCAGAAAAACCAGAAGTGGCGCTGTGGTAGAGCACTTGCCTTGAGCTGAAGAGCTCAGGGACAGAGCCCAGGCCCTGAGTACAAGCCCCAGGACAGGTTAAAAAAAAAAAAAAAAGGCTCCTACACTGTGAGCTCCCTGTTCAGACTCCAGAGTGCTAGGACTACACACCTGGCACCACTTCTGGCTAATTTTTTACAGGTGAAGACTTCATATTCTACTTCTTTGAGTGTTGGTTTGGGAAAGTTTTATTTTTCTAGGAATTCGTTTCTTCCTAATGCATTGCGTAAACATTCACATTATCTTCCTCTGGTCTCCCGCAAGCCTAGGGGATGTGTGCTTCTGTCCAGGTTACATCTCTTCATCAACATCACCAAATTTTATTCTTTTTCAGAGAATTGGCTTCTAGCATCTCATCATTCCTGCTATCTAATGGATATGTTTTCTATCTTCTTGATTTCTTTCTTTTTTTTTTTGGTCGGTTGTGGGCCTGAACTCTGGGCCTGGGCGCTGTCCCTCAGCTCTTCAGCTTAAGGCTAGTGCTCTATCACTTGAGCCACAGCATCACTTCCGGCTGTGTTGCTGAGAAATCGAACCAAGGGCCTCATGCATGCAAGGCAAGTACTCTACCACTGAGCTACCTTCCCAGCCCCTATCTTCTTGATTTCTTTCTGCTACTATTTCCTTCCTTCTACCTTTCTTTTCTTTTCAAAATCTTATACTTTCTCTAACATCTGAAAATGTCCCTCTGTGGGGCAGGATACCATAGGCCAATTGTCTCTTGATGGTGTCTGAGGGTGGGCTGGTTCTTAGCATGTGCGAGCTCCTATGTTCAACCTCAGTACAAAAAACAGGAGGAGAGGGCTGGGAAGGTGGCTCAGTGGTAGAGCGCTTGCCTTGCATACCTGAGGCCCTGGGTTCGATTCCTCAGCACCACATAAGCAAAAAGAAAA
>NW_012267295.1:134585-140460 GCF_000151885.1 Dipodomys ordii | reverse complement strand
TGAGGGACAGCGCCCAGGCCCAGAGTTCAGGCCCCATGACCGGACCCAAAAAAAAGAAGAAAAAAAAAAAGAAAACAGGAGGAGAAGGGACGCTGAACTCACTGAAATGGCACTGAGCTCCAAACACCAACTTTGAAATGTACCTTTGGTGGAAGAGAGAGTGATGCGTTATCTGGATATCAGGAAAAACCAAGGCAGGAAAATGTATTTCCCATATATTTCCTCTCCTCTTCCCAAATGTCCAGGGAATAGATGAAGGGAACAAGGCAGACACAAGGCAGCAGCAGAGCGCAGACTGCACGTCACGCTGGAGACACGGTTGGCTGGGAGAAAGCACAGTGGCAGAGAAGCTCTGCCCACTAGGGGCACTGAGCTAGGGATGAGAGGTGCAGTGTTGGGGGTCAGCCGTCAGAGTCACTCCAGAGACTACACTTGGAACCATCCAGTACACATGCCCTTCAGGAGCGCTCAGCTGCAGCCATGCTTGGTTCCTGGTCATCGCATACAGCTGGAGGCTGCCAGTGCATACAGAAGGGTCCAGCTCCACTGCCTGAACCATCACCCATGCTCTTCTTCTGTCAGAATCATGCACTGATAACCAAGGCCTTTCAATCAAACCTGGACAACAGGAAATCCCACAGGCCAGCTCCCACCATAGGCTTTAACATTCCAGTTACAGGACTGGGAAGGTGGCTCAGTGGTAGAGCGCTTGCTTTGCATGCATGAGGCCCTGGGTTCAATTCCTCAGCACCACATAAGCAAAAAGAAAAAAAAACAGAAGTGGCGCTGTGGCTCAAGTGGTAGAGCGCTAGCCTTGAGCTGAAGAGCTGAGGGACAGCGCCCAGGCCCGGAGTTCAGGCCCCACGACCGGACCCCCCCCCAAAAAAAATTCCAGTTACACAAGGCTGGAACAGCATGGACATATTTGTCCCCACCCCCTATAAAAGTGTATATTCAGCAAATCTGCAATTAAGAGCAAGAAAACCCTAAGTGTAAAATGTATAGATGACTCCCCTTTACTCTCCATTCTCTTGAGAACACATTCTCCAGGTTGGCACCCAGGCAGCTCTCCAAAGATGCTTGCTGCAAACACACTGTGTTCTGAGAGGCAGAGGACAGGTAGAGCTAGCAGATCCAGGTCTCTGATTCTGGGGACTTCCGCCACAGACGAATGTCAACACTAAACTCAAAGCAATTCCTGAACCTGCAAAGCCATGGAGGTTTAACTTGACCCTAGTGGAATACTGGCACAACGTCCTCCTTCCCCTTCACGCCTGATAACAGCTATCAAGTAAACAGAAGACACATTACATAAGTACCTGTAGCTCCCACTCCATCCCTCTACTCCATTCCAAAAAGAAAAACCGGAAGCAGCTATTCTCTGGGCCAAAAAGGTATACATAACACAAGGACACAGCCACACAGTCTCCTCTGCCTCTCTAACCACAAGCCGCCGCCTCACTAGGTGCTCGGGGGCAAGGTCTGTGCTAATGCGTGCACTGCACCATTGGCAAAGTAGATACATTTGTTTTAATAACTCAAGTATCTGGCACAACCTATTTTGTTTCCAATGATTTCATCTGGAAAAGTGAACATTCCTCAAAGGAAGAGATAAGAGATCAGCAAATAAAGTGACTTATCGCTCTGGAACACTGTGTAGTGCACTTAATGCGACAATGGGAAACAGTATGTACACTGCAAGAGGCTGGGTTGCAAAGGCTGCCCCTCAAGGGGAGGGGCGCCAGGGGCGCGGGAGGCGGGAGGGGCACCAGGGTCCCGGCCCAGCCAGTCCCAGCCCCTCCTAGGCAGTTAGGGTGGAGCCTATTTCCAGTCTTTCTTCAGACACTGAAGAACAGTAAGTATCTTTTTGGCTTGTGGTTGCCCTGGAAACCATGTCACTTGAAAATCAGCACCTAAAAACCAAGTTGGGCTGGCCAAGGATTACAAACCACCCTGGGGTAGAAACTGTCCACAGCAAACGACAGACAAGCTGGGGAGAAGCAGTGGGAGGGGTGCTCAGGAAGTCCACTAGGGCCCGGAACCATTTCCCTGGAAACTAATGAGTTTTAGATTCTAAAGTGCCCAGTTAAAAAGAACAGGGGAGAAAACACCTGTTATTTTATTTTACTCAACACAGTAGAATAGCCTTCCTCTTTCTTCAGAAAAACTGTTATCCAAGAGATGGTTATGGGACGAACCTTTTTTTTTTTTGGTAGCATACTGAGGTTTGAATTCAGGGCCTCGACACTTTCCCTTAGCTTTCTTGAAAGCTCAAGGCAGGCGCCCTACCACTTGAGCTACACCTTCGCTTCTAGCTTTTTTAGGGATGGTAGGGGCATTAATTGGAAATAAGTCTTATGGACTTTTCTGCCTGAGCTGACTTCAAAGGGCAATCATCAGAAATCAGCCTCTTGAGTAGGTGTGACTACAGGTGTGAGCCACTGGCACCCTGGACAAAGAACTTCTTCTGTCACTCAGTGACAGTCCCACACTCTCTCAGTCAGATGTGTCTGTTGTAAAGCCTGACACCAAGCTGGGCCCAGGACAGTTTGAAGTTCAAATGTGTGTTCAGCCCCCACGGAGCTGTCAAAGCCAGCGCGGGCTGTGTGCCACGGATCTCCGTTCTCATTACTCAGCCCTTTCTTCTCCCGCCATCTACGGCCTGACTTCACTCGAATCACAACCAACAAATCATCCTGAGGTCTGCTCTTCTCAGTTGCATAATAAGCATTTCTCCCAGTGTTTACACCAGTCCTGTGATTGGCAGTGGCTGCAGAGCATCGCATTGTAGTCCCCTGCTCAACGGTGCCAGGTCCTCCATCAGACAGCAGAGGCTTAGATCCCCACTCAGTCCCAGGCCTAGGGAAGGTCACAGCTGCCCAGGTTTCCAGGTTTGTCCTTCACTGGGGCTCTGTGGTTCAAGCATGTGGTTCAAGATAGCTGGCAACTCTCTTAGAGACGGTCAAAGGGGCAAGTGCTCAATCTGACATCCCAGATCTGCATGTAAAGGGCAGGTTACACACCCAAAAAAGGACATGAATACCCCTGGAGAGGCACAGGACAGAAGGCTACCCAGGGTAAATTGAAAAGGAAGGGTTCCTCTCTCTTTGAGAGTCTGTGAAGGAAGTCACTACCTATCCACAGAATGGAAGTTGAGGTGCTAGGTGCTTTGCAAGGTGAGTCCGAGAATATTTTAGGAAAAGACGAGTGTAGAACAAGGAAACATGTCCAACCTAGGTCAACTGGGAAGAAAGGTCACAAGACAGCGGTGCAGAAAACTAACTGCAGTTCCAAACGGGCTGGCTCTGATGGCCTCCCAAGGCCGGCGCCCGACCCAGAGCTATCAACTGAACACCGGTATGGCCAGGCCCTCCTCTGAGCAGGTTCTACCTCAAAGACCTCCTTCCTTCCTCTGTCTAACATTTACCAAGAACTTACCATGCTAAGAGTGGCAGGGATTCAAGAATGTCCTCAGAGCTGGAGCAAGAGGCCGTTCTTGCCCTTGCCAGAAAGCAGAAATAGTTACTAAGTCAATAGTTACGAAGCACCTATCAGGAGCTATTTATTTAGCTGCCCCATGTGGCAGCTACGATTATCACACAGAGCATAAGAGCGCTGACTTCCCTTGCCTAGGTCACACAGCCAAGTAAGTGATAAAGCTGGGATTCAAACCCAGGCCTTGCTGCCTCCTGGGAGAGATACAGGCAGAGACAAGTGACTGGCCTGCCTAGAGAGGGGCAAGGTGGGGTGCTAATGGGGGCAGGATGCTAGCTGGACTCCCACACACTGGGCCAGCCCCAGAGTTCCCCATGGATGCCACCAGGCCTGCATGCATTCATTCACCCATTCTGCATTCATGGAACACCTGCCAGGTGTCCGATTTGGGAAGCCACACCTGCCATGTTCACAGTCGTACTAGGCAGGGCGTAGCACCTGGAATGTGTGGGCTATGAGATGCAAGAGAAAGAAGAAAAAAATGCTGGTCCTGCCACCTAGCAGCCAGATAACCAGGGGCTGTGACCTTGGCCTCTCTGAGCCTATTTCCTTCTCTAGAAAACAGAACTAACCCTGCCTCCTTCCCTGAGGATGGCTGAGGATGCTCTTCACCCAGGGAGCAAGACACAGGCTCCCTAAGCGGATCCTGAGGAGCCTGAGCACAAGGAGGGCGTCCCACACAGCACAAGCCTTATGTCATGGGGAGGAGCGGCCGGTGGAGGGGACTCCCCCGACTCGGGGGCTTACCAGCTGCCTACCCTGAAACAGGGGCAGTGAAGAGGGAAGGAGGAACTATCTTCCCACACAGAAATCCCCGTGTGGGGTAAACTTGATGACTTTCTCATGCTTCGTGGTCTTCCGGCTGCAGGCTTGGCTGAGAAACTTTACAGAGTTCTACATGACCAGGGCTGTGCAGGCAGCATATTGTTATTCTTGTTAACAAGCAGGGTCTACGCACTTACACAACGTTAACATGATGTCCCAAAAAACTTCGCACAATCGCAATTCCCAACAGATAGAAGTAGTATTGACAACCACATTTTCAAAACTAGGTGAAAGCACTCATTTAATGTTTCCTCAAAGAATCTTGATGTTAGATAAAATAGAAAATGGTACCCTCACTTCCACCTTCTCTTCTTCTTGGGGCAACCTTTGAAATATTCGAGTCATATCATCACTTCCCTTCCTCCTACTCTCCCTTCCTCTCTCCTTCTTTCCCTCCCTCCCTCCCACCCTCCTCCTTTAATCCCCATCCTCCCCTCTCCTTCCCTTCTTCCTTGCATCTGGGTTAAATCCTAATTACTTCCCTTTGATGCAAGGGCACCCCTGGCCCGGTGGCCCCCCACCTGTTCCCTCCATTTTCCCTTATCTTCTGTGCCAGCTTTGTTCTCCAGCACAATGATCCACTTGCTGTTTCTGAAATGTATTAGGCTCTCTGCCTTGAGGCCTCTGCATGTGCCGTTCCCCTTCATTTCTGACTTTCTTCCCCCTGAGGGAAGTGCGTGGCCTCACACCAGCTTGGCCATTCCTCAAAAAAGTCCTGCATGTCTTCCACATCACCTCCCACCACTACTGGCTCTGCCTGCTACACACTTCTTAATTCTTTTTATACTTCCAAGTACATATCACTACCTGAGTATCTGTGTTCAGTCTGCTTTCCTGCCTAGAAAGGGAATAACATGGGTGCTATACAACAGGTCCTGCCTAATTTGTTTAAACTCATACAGATACATAAGATCTTTTCAGCTAAAGTGGTGGCAGAGAGAAATGTGAGCTTTAGAAAAGAATACCAATTACAATAATAAACTGTCCTTACTTTCATTCACAAAGGCTATATACTGACATCTCTTTAATTACTCAGGAAAGAAAGACTAGTAACTCAGTATTAACCACAAATGTCTCTTAGGCTGAGAGCAAAACTTATTTTCTCATTCTCTTTAAAGAACCAATCAAGAGATTGGAGGTGCGGCTCTGTTGGTAGAATGCTAGCCAATTAGCAAAAACATCAGGTCCCAGTCTTGATCCTCAAAAAAAGGAGGAGGAGGAAGAGGAGGAGGAGGCGGCAATCAAGCCAGGTGCTGATAGCTCACACCTGTAATACAAGATACATTGGCAGATCAGGGTTTGAAGCTAGCCTGGACAGGAAAGTCTGTGATACTCTTTATCTCCAATTAATCACACATACAAAAAAAAGCTAGCTGGGAAGGTGGCTCAGTGGTAGAGTGCTTGCCTTGCATGCATGAGGCCCTGGGTTCCATTCCTCAGCACCACATAAGCAGAAAAAGCTGGAAGTGGCACTGTGGCTCAACTGGTAGAGGCGCTTGTCCTGAGCTGAAGAGTTGAGGGACAGCGCCCAGGCCTAGAGTTCAGGCCCCATGAC
>NW_012267295.1:113114-134192 GCF_000151885.1 Dipodomys ordii | reverse complement strand
CTCTACCACTTGAGCTACAGCGCCACTTCCGGTTTTCTGGTGGTTTATTGGAGATAGGAGTCTCACGGTCTCTCCTGCCCGGGCTGGCTTTGAACCGCGATCCTCAGATCTCAGCCTCCTGAGTAGCTAGGATTACAGGCGTGAGCCACCAGCGCCCAGCTAGTACATTTATTCTTCAAAAAAGGGTTCTTGTCTGCATCAGAGGAACTGAGCACGTTGGAGGCAGGATGACCCTAACCACAGTTCAAGGTTGTATCAAGAATTGCTCTATCACCCAGGCAGCATGTTTATAATGAAATTTAAAACATGGTGGCAAAGACAAGTTCTCTCTACTAAGCCTGTTCTGAACCTAGTTTGAAGCTACTTTCATATGCTTGAGACAATCCTACATATCCCTAAACAGCAGAGGAGATCAAGACCCCACAAACTATGCACAAACTCTCTCTCTAGCTCCATGTGTTTCTAGGATGTTCTTTAAACCCTAGGCAATCTCTTTAGGAAATACACATTTCTCAGAACACTGAAATTCGGTAAACAATCTACCTCTCTGGGAGAGAGGGCAGATATTACTGGGACCAGAATGGTTTGTCTTTAGATTGCAGATTCTCAAAACAAAGGCCCTCCCCAAAGTGGAAGCCTCAGTCAAGTCCAAAAATAAATGGCTGATAAGACCAAGAGAATGAAATGTCACGCATGCTTAGGATCCCAAGGATCAAACGTCTACTAGATGTCCGGACAAACTGCACAATGCCGACACTTCACATGTGCGCCTATACGATCAGCCAGGGATGCAGAGGGGAATGGGTCTGCCCATTCAGGCCCAATGGAAACCCACTGCACATGCGTTTTCTTTCCAACGTTTGCAGGCAGCTGGAACAGCGGACTCCTCCCACTTTGGAGAAAACTGCTATCACAGCTGGAGAAACATTCTGGGACAGAATGAATAAGAGATTTTACACGTAAGGAATTATATGGGTGATTTTGAAGTGTGTGAAAGTATGAACAAGCAGATTTGAGGAAATATTATGGAGCCATGGGAACAGAAACCACGGAAGGGAAGAAATTCCCCTCTGGTTGCACAGAACTGTTTAAAAATAAACCGGATACGAAAATACCAGCCAAGGCCACAATGGCTCACTGTTCTCTTCCATAGTCAGAGGACAGCCAGTTCTTTAACACACTTGTCTTCCAGGCTTTTTCCCGCTGGAGAAACGTGAGACGGAGGGTAAAAAGAAGCTTTGAATTTTTTTCCCCTAATTATACCAGATGAATAGACCTTATATGTTTTAGAGTTGGAAGTGCAGAAATGTACATTCATGCATAGAGCACTAAGGCTTTAAAGAACACCAGACTGCCACTTCTCAGCCTTCTGGCTAAGATCAAGTGTATAACACCAAACTAAATTCAAAAAGTATAAGCAAGGCCCCAGTGTGCACAAAACTTGGTACTCAGATAGCAGTGAATGTGCTAAGGAAGGACAGCATGCTTTATCTCGGGAACAGAAAACCGTACAGGCACCCTCTGCACTCTCCCTTCTTCGGCTTGCACACACAGTGCACATTCCAACATGGGCCTCATCTACACTGCATGTCCTCAACTACATGTACACCATTTAGTGTGCCAGTTAGGCATAAACCCTTAGGCAGCCCTACCTGCCTGCTAGCCTCGGCCTTCCTGAAATTGGTGTGCAGAACACTGCTGATATCCCTTCCTAGTCAACTCCTCCATGTCCGGCTAGGCCTGGTTTGAATGCCTCCTCCTTACATCCCAGTTACCCCCCATCCCGTTATAGTTCCTCCATGGGTATATCATTTGGCCAATCATTATTTTCCTAATTAGGTTGGCAGTCTTTCAGAGAACCCAAGTCACCTGGTTATCCTGTAAGTCCTCTGTACCAGTGGCTCTGGGCAGCTGGTGGAAGAGGAATGAAGCTAGAACGGATTCCTCAGGAAAGCTCAGCTCAATGAGCTGACAATGCTGGCCACAATGCTCCCCCGGGATCCTGCCTCTTGCCTGTCCCTCTTCGCCATGCCGTCACTTGTCCTGGTTCTTCTCTCCCCATATACGGACTGGAGATGGACACCTGTGTACTCACGCTATTGCCTGCAGTCAGAGCACCAGGAAAGCATGTTTGCCAATGAGCTTTGCTGCAGCTTGGTGAATGGTTTCGATTAAGTAGCTGTACTTTGGTAACACCTGAAAACTGACCCTGCAAGGACTCATGCTTCTAATCTTCTGGAGATCAAGTTACTTCCTAAGTCCCATAATTGCTGATATTTCATTTGGCATTCACCAAAATGCCACAAAAGAGACCCAAACATGCCCCAGCTCTGAGGAGACAAAGTATCCCCCTTGGTAAGGAGATGTCATTGGGGGTGGGAGGCATGGCTCAGGTGGTAAAGTGCCAATAAGTGAAAGTGTCAGATGCTGAGTTAAAGTCCCACCTCAGGCTAGGCACTGGTGGCTCACGCCTGTAATCCTAGGTACTCAGGAGGCTGAGATCTGAGAATCGTGGTTCAAAGCCAACCCAGGCAGGAAAGTCCTTGAGACTCTTATTTCCAATGAACCACCAGAAAACCGGATGTGGCGCTGTGGCTCAAGTGGTAGACGCTAGCCTTGAGCTGAAGAGCTGAGGGACAGCGCCCAGGCCCAGAGTTCAAGCCCCATGACTGACCCAAAAAAAAAAAAAAAAGGACCCCACCTCAGACCAAAAAAACACTTGTCACTGGCAGAAGTGCTGTGACTGACCAGACCCAGAAATGACACAGGAGCCAGACAGGAAACAATGTCAAAGCACGCAAACCCTCACAAAAGAGCTGAGAAAGGATCGCTGCCTTCTAACAGAGTTTCACAGCATCCCTGAGACCACTGGCTACAAATGGATGGCAGCCATGGAGTCTTATTAGCCACATGACCTGATGAAATTCCATCACTTCAGTCTTCTAGCACAGAAGTTCAGTTCCACCCTATAAGCAGACATGCTGCTGAGAATGTAGAGCAATACCATCAGGTGATGACTCCCTTCCCAGATTCTGACACACAGGTAAGGAGATGGAGCACAGGGACCTTGAACTTGATACAGATCTCCTTGGGCTCTGGGTCTCTTCTTCACTAAGCAGTTGACCTTTCAGTCCTACAGACTATAACATTCTTTTTTGTTTTTGTTTTTTTGTTTGTTTTTGGATCCGGTCATGGGGCTTAAACTCTGGGCCTGGGTGCTGTCCCTCAGCTCTTTGGCTCAAAGCTAGCGCTCTACCACTTGAGCCACAGTGCCACTTCCGGCTTTTTTTTCTTTTTGCTTATGTGGTGCTGGGGAATCGAACCCAGGGCCTCATGCATGCAAGGCAAGCGCTCTACCACTGAGCCACCTTCCCAGCCCTAGACTATAACATTCTAAGGAGACTAGGGGTATAGGACAAGGAGGGGCTGCTTTGAGGTTCTAAGTAAAAGTATGTACTGGATATTTTTGTGTCAAAACAAAAAAGTAAGGAAAGGTTTTTAAATTCTTCCATTAAAATAGCATGTACCCATTAGGATGTCTGGCTATCTACCCAGTGTGCTGTTGATTTTCTATTTTTTCACTGGCGTTGCAGCCATGGAATAGTCTACATGTTGAGGAATCCCATGGGATACAGAACAAACAAAAAATCCATCTTAGGCCAGGCGCTGGTGGCTCACGCCTGTAATCCTAGCTACTCAGGAGACTGAGATCTGAGGATCGCGGTTCAAAGCCAGCCCGGGCAGGAGAGACCGTGAGACTCCTATCTCCAATAAACCACCAGAAAACCGGAAGTGGCGCTGTGGCTCAAGAGGTAGAGCGCTCGCCTTGAGCTGAAGAGCTGAGGGACAGCGCCCAGGCCCAGAGTTCAAGGCCCACGACCAACCAAAAAAAAAAAAAAATCCATCTTGTGGAGTTTATGCTCTACTACAGGTGACTGACAGGAAAAGCAGATCACAGGCTAGGTGGTAAGTTGAGAAAGAAAGGAAGAGGACAGTGGAGGGACTAATGGACAGCAAGTGGAAAGAAAGCTGCACTTCTGAACAGAATGACAAGCAAGTCGCGAGGAAGAGGCGACAGCATCTGAGACAATGTGGAAAGGTGGGAGCCATGTGTGCCTCTAGTACAGAATCAGCGATACCAAGGCAAGGGAGGCTTCCCGACAGGACAGCAGTGCAAAGAGGACTGACCAGCACGCAGCAGGAGAGACGGCGATGTGTGACTGTAGAACAAAGTAATCTCATTCTTGCAACTGCTATCTCCCACCAAGGTCCATCCCTGACCTCTCGCCTAGATTCTTGCTCCATGATTTCCCCAGCCTGTGCGCCACAGCTTCTGTGTGCTGGGTGTATACACGGCTCCTGTCCACAGAGTGAGGTCACACATCAGAATACAACACTCCCAACAACCGGAGTCCCTGTCACAGGTCCCCACTGCTCCCCGCCCAGCTCTCCCTCGAAAGCTGTCCCCAGTGGCTGAGAAGCAGGGAAAATCCAGCCACTTTAGAGACCAGCCACACTGATATGAAGCCCTGGGGGCCCAGCCACCAGCGTGGTTCAAATAGTCCTGGACTTCTGCTTCCAGAAGGCTCCATTCTTCCCCATCCAGACCTTCAAAACAGACGTCTCACCTGTCACCACCCAGCTCACTTGCCCAACTCACCCACGCACAGAGTATACAAGCTCATTCTGCTGACAGTCCCAAGAACCAATGCCATCCGGATGGAGAATTTAGCAATTTTTTAGACAAACAAGTAGCTTAAGCAACCTGAAGAAGGTCTTATTTCCTTGTCCCAAGAAGATGCAGAGATTAAGATTAAAGAACATGGCTAGGAGCCAGTGGCTCACACCTGTAATCCTAGCTTCTCAGAAAGCTGAGATCTGAACATCACAGTTCGAAGCCAGTTCTGACAGGAAAGTCTGAGACTCTTATCTCCATTTAACCAGCAAAAAAGACAAAAGTGAAGCTATTGCTCAAGTGGTAGAGTGCTAGCCTTGAGCAAAAAAGCTCAGGGACAGTGCCCAAGCCCTGAGTTCAAGCCCTATGACCAACCATAACAACAAATACTAGACATGGGTTGTAGTAATACTTAAAATAACAGTTTTGCTCCTGTTGATTTTATGTCCTAACATCACAAAGAAAATAAACTGATGGCCAGATGTATTCTAGAATAATGATTGCCTTAGCTGGACACTAGTGGCCCATGCCTATAATAAGCCTAACCACTCAGGAGGCTGAAATCTGAGGACACAGCTCAAAACCAGCCCAGGCAGACAAATCCAAGAGGCTCTTATTTCCAGTGAACCAATAAAAAGCCAGAAGTGGAAGCATGACTCAAGTGGCAGAGTGCCAGCTAGAGCAGAAAAGCCAAGTGAAAGCTGAGGCTCTGAGTTCAAGCCTTGGTATGAGCATGTGTACACACACACACACACACACACACACACACAAAGACTGCCTCAAGTCACATGTACACACACACACACACAGACACACACACACACACACAAAGACTGCCTCAAGTCACAAAGAAGTAGCCCAAAGCCAGAGAGCTACAGCTGTCAGCCCACCCGCAGGATGTCACTTGTGAAGGGCAGGAGCGCAGGGTATGTAACCAGCCACATCTCCAAAATGCATTTTTCTTGTGTACTGGAAGCACGTGAGCTAACAGGTCTGTCTCAGACCAGTTTTACAGCAGTGCTTTTAGGACTTGTGGCTCCCAAGCACCATGGGCCTGTAAAGATTCAAGCTGAAGACTTCCTCAACCTAAACAATGAGTTAATGTTCCACGGGCTTAAAATTAGAGTTACTTTAAAAGGGACAAAATGACACATTTATGGAGTTGATATTAAGGTGAGAATGCAAACAGCGGTGTGAGAAAACATACAGGGAAAGTGGAAAGATGAGAGAAAAATGATTCAGAGTGGCCCATTTAGAACAATCCTAGCTGAACAAAACCCAGAGCCTGGGTGCCCACCACAGCCCCGGGGCAGGGACCTTGGAAAGGAAGGGGCATAAGCTCCAGGCAGTACTTTCATGAGAAATACAGAGCTTTTACTTTCCAGCTTGTGTGGGACTAGAACCTACAGAGTGCGAAAGGGACCAGGGAACCTGGATTCAGGGCTTCCTCTGGTCTTTCAAGCAGCCTAAGAGAGGTGGACAGAATCACATCCCTGCCAGCCTCAAGTCCTCGGCCTCTTACAAAGGGAAAGATAAGATTTGCTCTGCTCTGCCCAGCTCAGGGCCAAGGTGAATGGAAAGGCACTGTCCTTGCCACTCGCCATCCGTCATGGGGATGCTAATTAATGTGTCCTGGGCACTGACTCTGTTCCAGGTACCAGAGATTGCAGTGCCCCCAGTGCAGGCTGCCAGGCCTCTGACCAACTGCAGCGGGCGCGCCTTGGCACGGGAAGTCCGCTAGCTCCGTTCAGCCGGAGCCTCTCCCTGGCCCACTCACCAGCGCAGCCTGTGGCAGGGGAAGGAACTCTGGGAGAGCTGTGGCATGAGGACAGCGCTTACCATGGGCTTCGCACCTTCTACCCAGCACTACTATTACCCAGTCAGCCATAAGAGAATAAAACACAAGCTAAATGGAAAGCAGATGTGTGCTTAGAGAGGCCAACCCCTTCACTACTCAGTAATTAGGACAATCATTTTACTCCAAAAATAGAATCTTCTCTTCTGTACAATCAAAGGAAAGCAAGGCACTACACACTGCGCTGTTAGGCTGTCACGCTGTCGGCCGCGTCAACCTCCTTCCCGAGTCTCAGAGACGCACAGCAGGAGGGGCTTCGCTGAAGAGCCTGTGGTGAGCCAGACATGTCCCCTCCGGTCCACCCATCTTCTTATCAAAGTGGGAAGCAGGAGGGCAGCAGGCCAGCCTCAAGGGCAGAAGGCCAGGTAGGAAGTGGGAATAGGGCAGGAAGGGGACACAGAGCCCTGAGAAGCATGGCTGGGAGAAGCTGCCGCACTGCCTGGCTCCCCTGTTCCCGGTTCCCTTTGCTTCCCGCTCAGCTGCGCAGCCCTCCCTTCCTCCACCCACGGTTAACCCTGGAAGTTACCACCTAGGGGTCTCAGGAAGAATGGAGGGCTGTGTATGGACATGAAGAAGTCTGAGCTTAGAGCTTTGCGCTCTACCCACAATGAGATTCTCGGTATATTCCAAATGTGAGTCCTTCATGAGATGAATGGCTTGGAAATGTTTTCTTCCACCCTTCATAGTATCTGGGGAAGCAGAAAAGCTTTTCATTTTTATGACGTCCAATTAACCTACGCTTTTCTTTTTGTGTTTTGATGTCATAAACTAAGAAACCATTGCTTACTCCAAGGCGACAAAGATTTGTGTCCATATTTCCTTCTAAAACTTCTAGAGATTTAGCTCTTACATTTAGGTCTCTCATCCATTTGGGGTTGAGTTCTGTGGGTGCTGTGAGCAGACATGCACAGTCCTTCCTTTGCAGGTAGAGAGCAGTGGCCAGCACTCACTGACGTGAGCACTGAACTGGCTCAGCACCCGTCTCAAAGTTGTACTTGTGTGCCCTTGACTCGACCCACACCAGTGCCCTGCAGCCTTCAACAGTGCAGATTTATGAAGACCTGAGACTGCCAACTTTGTTTTGGCTTTTCAAAACTGCTTTGGCCATTCCGGGTCTTCTGCTTTCCCTGGGAACTTAGAATTGCTTTGCTGATTTCTTTTCCTGGTTTTTTGTTTGTTTTCTTGTTTGCTTGTTTTTTGGTCAGATTTGGAGCTTGTATTAAGTACTTACGTTCCCACTCAGATTGCTTGCGTGGTGGGCACGCTACCAACCTGAGCCATACTCTAGCTCAGCTTGTGGCTTGTTATTTTGGAAAAGAAATCTAACTTTTTTTTTTTTTTTTACATACCCTAGCTGGCTTTGAACTGCAGTCCTCTGGACCTCAGCCTCCTGACTAGCTAGGATGACAGGCATGAACCACCAGTGCCTGGCATCATCCTAACCTTGATCTTCATTCTCGGCCCTGTGAGTTTTAATTAAGGAAGTTCCTTTCCAGTTCTACTACTGTTTTTTGTTGTTGTTTTTTTTTAAATCAAGAATAGCATTGCACTGACAAACCGCATTGTCCTGCAGAACAAACAGAACTGTCAAGGACCAAGCACCTTTGTTTAAAGTGACTTGACATTACATATTTCTATGAATTTCAAGTGTTCCAAGCACCAAGTAAAATCCGCTTTAAGCAACTCAAAGAAAACAGTTTATTTTCTGGTTCTGTAAAAAGGATAACTTTGTGATATAAAGGAAATAAAAGATGCCGGACAAATACACGGGCATATATCAAACATGTAATTCTCTAAACCTTTGCACAATACAATGTAATCTACAAAGAAAAGACATGCGATTTTTAAAATCTACTACCTAAAATAATGAAGGACTGAGAATCCCATTCCATTCTGTAAAGAAGCTGTGACACTAGAGCAAGGAGGAGGAAGCCAGCTGTGGTGGGGCAGACATGTCACCAAGCCCCATCCCTGAGCCAGGCTGAGTAAAGCTGTGCTGGCGGCACCCCCGTAAGGGGGGCGGGGGGAGAAGCAGCCCTGACGAGGCCTACCTCTCCTCTGAGGAGGCCTCCAGTGGCAGCTGGGGCAGAGCAGAGGCTTCTGTCGCAGCTGGCCTGAGCCACTATGGATACTGCACCCCAGCTGCTGTACGAGCAGATTGAGTAGGACATACAGAGCGAGGAAGAAAGACAGGTTATTTGTTACTTGTTATTTGCGATCTGAAGTTTGTTGTTGAAGTCTAATACACCGTGGTTTATCCTGGTGGTTGGGGAGCATGGCTTTATGTCCTGCTTCCTTACACAAATCTGACAAACAAATATGATGGTGTCAGTTGGGCGTGGAGCTACAGGAAAATAGGAATGTGCTCTAATGTTGCTGAAAGGCTTCATGGAAAAATCTGGAAATAGGGAACAAGGCAGATAACTGTCACTGAACTCTGACTCTGTAGTCCCACTCTGGGGAATATGCACCATGCAAATAAACTCCAAGCAAAAAATAGACTGAACAAAATGTCCATCACAGCAGTATTTATAACAGCAAAATCCAGAGACAGGTCAAATGCTCAAAAGCTAAGAAAACAATGACAGAACTGACAGAAAGGACAACACAGACATCATAAAGGACCAATGGGCTGTTTCAGATCTGAAATCGTATAGAAGCAAAACAGCACATGGATATCCACTACCTTAGACTTAGGGGTGAGCTGTGTGTCTTCTTTCTTGCATTCCCAACGTCTAGCATGAGGTAGATGCTCAAATATTTGCAAAATGACTCAATGTCTGAACCAATAAATCACCAAGTCGACTAGCCAAACTGGAAGGTGGCAAGGGCTACAAGAGACGCGAGGGTGGGGGGAGGGGTTTCTCCAAATGGGTTACAGCTTTACCCAGAAAAGATCTTAAAGCAGCTCAGTAAGAGGAGTCCCTGAAGGTTCAGAGAGAGGTCGGCAGGTGTTGGGGGGGGGGGGGAGAAGGAAAGTCAGGGCGGAGCCTGAGGAGATCCTTTAATGACTTCTTTTGTAGGGTCAAAGTGCCTTGTGGGATGGTGGACACACACACACAATAAACAATTCTGCATTGAGACCTGGAAGGCCTCCACAAACACTCAGTGTTTGCACCAGGAAACTCCAGCTGGTAGTCAGAGAACCACCCTCTGTGACTGGGAAAGGAGGTTTTCTTCCTTTGAACTAATATTCATCTACTTGGGGGGAATTTGCCAGAAGTTTGAGAAGCTGTAGTGCTGTTTTTCTTCATCAGACAGACCCTTCTCGCATCTCCATCCTGATGTCTTGAGCCACACTACACCTTCCCGCTCTGTGGTGAGGAACCAGTCAGTCACACACGCACGCACACACACACATGCAAGCACGCCAGCCTCAGGGTCCCCAGAAAGAGCACCATCAACTCCCCAATGTCCACTTTTCCTTCTCACCTGCCTTATAAACATCCACTCCTACTGATCCCACTGCCCAGTTCTAAGGGGCTGCTGGCCCCGGCAGCCTGCCACTCCACTAGGGCCCTGCAGACCTTCTCTGTTCACCTCTGACCTCTCTCTCCAGCTCCTTTCCTCTCACCCTCAGCAGAGCCAGGCAGCAGTCAGAAGCCCCTGGGGTCGTCCCACCTCCTGCTGCCCACTTCTCGGGATGCTGCTGGCCCTGGCCCAGGCCCTCTTCTCTCAACACACCCTGTCTACTCACCTCCTTAGTTCCCGCACCTATAAACTTCCTTGAACACTATGGTTCCATTTCTGGCCCAAAGTCACATCTCCCAATGCCCTCTGGAGGCCTTTCTCCCCCCACCCCCACCCCCACCCCAGCCATCACTTCCCTGCAGACCATCCGACCTTCCCCATGTCTGCTTCTGATGGTCAGTTTCCTATGTTAGGAAACAGTCCCACCACTGCTCAGGCCAAAACTCTTCTCCCCACCTCCCTCCCCTGCAATATCACCACATTCAGCCAGTTCCCAAAGCTGGCTGCGGCAGCTCTTCCTACCTCCTGCATCCCCTCAGGGAGAGCTGCCCTGGTCAAGGCCACATCCATCCTTGGCCCCCGTCATGGACAGTCTCCTAGCTGGCCCTTGGCCACCAGTCTGGTCCTCATTTCCTTTCATTCTCCATGATGCTTCCCACTGCGGTCAGTGTATCTTGTGGGAAGATTAGGTTATGCCTCTACTCCAAATTCTTCTAGGCTTCTTCTCAAGGCCAGCAGCATCTCTGACCCCTGCGCCCTGGCCCCAGCCTCACCACGGCAGTACACAGCAGCAAGCAAGGACACTCCCCTCTGGGTTCTGTGCCTTCTGAACGCAATGCAGGCACTAGTAAGATTACAGGAGGAGGAAGAATAATGATGGTGGTGATGAAGACCATGAATCTTCCCCAGGTTCCCCTCCTAGATGGGGAAAGAGCCTGTGTACCCTGCTGACACTTCTCCACGATGGGGGAGTGGGCTAGATGATAAGGGTTTCTTTGTCATGATCACCAAAATCTCAATAAACTATCTCTTAGCCCCAATTAAACACATTTGACAGATGTGGCTTCTTCCCCCACTACAATGCACACGTTCTACACTGCCTATGCCGGCAGTCACGTTCAACAAAGACTCACTTTAGGGCCTGAACAAGTGTTCATTGACTTACCCGCATGTCCACGCAGTAGGGGCCCCAGTTATGCCAGCCACAATATGCAAAGCTGCCTGCCAAGCACTGAAGCAATGGCATTCCAACCCAGTCCTAGAACCCTTCACCATGCATGTGTGTACAAACATGTACAAACACACACACACACACACACACACACACACACACACACACACAGTCTGCTCCTCTCATACCTACAGCTGGGGTTAGGACTGAAGAGCACACAAGTTTGCATCAGACCAGCTTTGCCACCTGTGCCACCTTGCTTCATGGGGTGTTTACATCCTAACCACACACTGCACACACGTCAGAGGACCACAGGTACAAGAGGGACTGCACAGGTTGAGGGGCTGGGCTTCTCTTTATTCTTTGCACTTCAGGTGCCAGTCTTTAAGGGGACCTGCCGGAACCAGATAGTAGGCCACATCAAGTACTGGCTAAGCTCCTTCCCGTCGCGCCCTTGCCTGCTTAGGTCTCTCTTTCTCAAGCTTCCTCACCTTTTTCCATTTAAGAGACACATTTGAACCCCCAAAAGAAAAACCACATGGATCCAGACGAGTCAGAAAGGTTCTTCGGATAAAAGTAGACGGAGAATTACATAAATGGGTCAGGAGATTGTCTTTTGTTCAGGCCATAAAATGGGGACATTCACCCAGGGCAGGCATGAAGGGAAAGTAGGGGAACAGAAGCTCTGACATGGGGAGCAGGCGGCAGAAGTGGGTTCCCAGGACTAGACAAAGGCATTATTAACAACACACATGAGTCACAGAGTGGCCCAGGTCAACCCTCCAGCTTCTTTCAGGACTTCCTGTCACACAAAGAGCCTCTGTGGTCCTTTGTCCAGCAAGGAGGAGCGGATGCTTTTCCTATGCAGACAGGCAGTGGTCTAGCAGCTTCTTCCCTCCCCCGAAGTCTGAGGGAGCTGCAGCTCTGCCTGAGGGGCAAAGGGCGGGGCTCAAAAGCAGCAGGAGAGCAATATTCCATACAGCCTAGGATGTACCAATCTAGAAGGATTCTGCAATCTGCAACTTCGATTCTTAATAACATCTTTGATGGTTGCACCGCTTTAGGCAAAATACTAAGACTGACATTCATCTGTAAAATGGAATCCAATCTACCTCAAAGGCTCTGTGGAGGGGCTGGGAAGGTGGCTCAGTGGTAGAGCGCTTGCCTTGCATGCATGAGGCCCTGGGTTCGATTTCTCAGCACCACATAAGCAAAAAAGAAAAAGCTGGAAGTGGTGCTGTGGCTCAAGTGGTAGAGCACTAGCCTTGAGCTGAAGAGCTGAGGGACAGAGCCCAGGCCCAGAGTTCAGGCACCATGACCAGACCCCCCCCCCAAAAAAAGGCTCTGTGGACTACATGGCTTCCATGCAGAGCCTGGAGGATGGGGTGTCCTGTGAGCAGCCCTGAGGCACTCCTGGCACAATGACCACATGCTAGGAAACAGTTGTGCAAAAATGCCATGTGTGCCCAAGTTGACAGAGCTGGGGAACCATTAGCTGGAGAAGCTCGGAAAGGCATTCTAGGGTGTTGTGACAAATTTTAAGGATTGGGACAGAGACTTTATCAACAGCAAGATGCAGGGTCAGATGCCAGCCTGTGTCACTCAAGCCATGACTAGTGTGGCGTCTGCGTCATTCATCCACCACCAATAAAGACACAGCGCATCCACTCAGGTTCCACTACTGCTGCCCGCCAGGAGAACGCTAGAGTCTGCTAAGATACAGTGTTTGTCACCGCCCATCACAAGCTCTGCCTGGAAATGAACTGCTAGAATTCTTCCTCAGCTGTACTATGAATATGCACCTTTGAAGTTAAAAAAAGCTAGGCAAAGCACAAGAGAATTTAAGAAAAAAACAACAACTTTGTAGACTTCTCTGCAGTCAACCATGATACCCCTCTCTCAAGAAACCATTCCATTTGGACCAGCTCCAGGTGGACCTGCTGGAACCAAAGCATTGTACTCTGGGAACAGGGTCAGCGTGGACCTAGTGACACACACTGAAAACTAATGTGATAGTGATGTTAAGTTAAAAAAAAAAACTTTCACATACCATGAAGCATCCAGTAATTTGGAAAAATGAACAGAGAATCCACTTGTCAGGGCTGGGAAGGTGGCTCAGTGGTAGAGTGCTTGCCTCACGTGCATGAGGCCCTGGGTTTGATTCCACAGCACCACATAAGCAGAAAAAAGCTGGAAGTGGCGCTGTGGCTCAAGTGGTAGAGCAGTAGCCTTGAGCTGAAGAGCAAGGGACAGCGCCCAGGCCCAGATTCAGGCCCCAAACCCAAGAAAAAAAAAAAAAAAAAGAATCCACTTGTCAATCAGTAAGTCTGGAGCAAATGAGCTAAACCAAGGCATAAAAAAAGCAAATTTTTTTCTTTAAAGAGCAGGGACTGTACTTGCAATAGCTGTCACAGGAGCAATCTATGAAAGAGGGAAGAATCCAGCAGACCAGGTCCATGGGGTATTATGAGGAGTCTAATGGCTCATTAAGGAAGATGCCTGCACACCAATGCCAATTTCCCACATTCCTGACTCCCTTGTCCTCTCCAGCCATGCCTCCCATCGGGACAAAGGGTGTCCCTTCAGCAAGCAGGACATGCCCACAGTGAACCAAGGTCTCTGAAGAGCTGCAGCTAGAGAGCTTGCAGACAGCTTGATCTTGATCACAGCATCGTGACTGCCAGGGGACAGAAAGTGAAGGTCCAAAGCCAGGACTGTCTGGACTGGCTTAGGCCCTTTACTGTCATTCTGGTAACTGACCTAACACTACCGTGCAGAACTAAGTGTCTGCACTGCCACTCAGCCCAGCCAACCTGCAGCCTCCACAGCCCTAAAGCTAACAAGGCTGGGGCATCTGAGAAGATTCTGCACTTCCGCTGGAGCCCGTCTATGTGATGCTACCCCAGGTCACTGGAAAATGGACAGGTGACCTCCTTTATTCATTCCAATTTGGACAAAAGAAACTGTTTCCTTACTTTAAGTCTCAGTTGTTATTTTTTTTATTGTGAAAATACTGTACTGAGGGGTTACAATTACATGGGTAAGATAATGAGTACATTTCTTATCAAGCATTGTAGCCTCCTCCTTTGTTTCCCCTTCCCATCCTCCCCACCCCCTCAGTTGTTATTTTAAGTCAACAGCAACCATTCCTTGTCTGTGCTACTGAAAACTCAAAACAAAAACCTTTAAGTCTTTTAGTGGGGTTTTTTTCATGAGCTACTTGACTAATAGGCATTTCTAGTGACCATTTTGTGAGGGAGAACAATCACATTTCTTTCTTTTTTGGGGGGTCCAGTCATGGGCCTGAACTCTGGGCCTGGGAGCTGTCCCTCAGCTCTTCAAGCTAGCGCTCTACCACTTGAGCCACAGTGCTACTTCCGGCTTTTTTCCCCCTGCTTATGTGGTGCTGAGGAATCGAACCCAGGGCCTCATGCATGCAAGGCAAGCGCTCTACCACTGAGCCCCTTCCCAGCCCAGAACAATCACATTTCTATAATGATGAAATGCCTAATTATCACACTTACCCACCAAGTACCATCTGAGAAGCACTGAAGACAGTATGATGGATGGCTCCAATTATAATACCCCTCTCCCTCCTCTTCCTTTCTCTTTTTCTTTCTCCTTCGCTCTCTTTCTCCTTCTCTTTCTCCCTCCCCCCTCTCTCTCTGACACAGATCCTTAATAAAACATTTGCTAGTTCAGCTGGATCGAGAAATGGCCTCTATCCCCAATGTTTGAGTATTTTCATTAAAAAAAAGATTCTAAAAACCAAAATAGTAAGCAAAAAAGTTACCATATATAATATGCACACATATATACACATACGTATATGAGATATATACCCCAATTGCTTACACATTCTAAAAACACGTACCGTCTAAGAGACAGAAAGCTTGCTACGCTCTGGGGATAAGAGGGGTTGAGTCCCATGCGGAGGAGAGCCGTAGATAAGACGGGGCACACAGATGAGGCTGGCCGGATAAGGGGCGATGCTGGGGCAGCCTAGGAACTGCAGGATGAGGTAGGCCTGGACCGAGGCAGGCTGAAAACTGCACCCAAAGCTTAGCCAGCACTGCTGGCAACTAAAAACAGACCAACGGCCAACCAACAGCAGAGATGCTTTATTTAGCGTTCAACACCGTAGTTAGCATTCTTACGTCTAAAAGGCTGACATGTTGAGCTTATTTTAAAATATATGTTTGTGACTGGAAAACAAATTGCTCTATATCAAAACGTATATTCTTTCTTTCAGTGACATAATGAAAGCATCCTGTATGCCAGGCACACGTGAGGCATTTGGGTCCAGGGTGCTCCAGAGTGACCGAATCCCTGCCAGCAATCCAGTGGGTGTCAGGTGACTTGAAGCTAAGCCAGTAAGTGGCACACAGTGTTAAGAGCTAGACAGAACTGTGCATGAAGCCAGATGGGGACTGACAGTAACTGGGTCTACGTGAACAGGTGCTCAGGGAAAGCTGACCTGAGGAGGCAACATCTTAGCAAATCTGGAATGAAGGGATGGTCGAATTTGTGAGTTGGGTTTTTTTGTTTGTCTTTCCCTGTACTGAGGATTTAACCCAGGACCTCTGGCAAGTGCTGTACCACTTGGGCCACACCCCCAGCTCTCTTGTGGGTGGTTTTTGGGTTTTTTTTGTGCTGGTCCTGAGGCTTGAACTGAAGGCCTAGGAACTGTCCCTAAGCTTTACTTTGCTCAAGGATAGCACTCCACCACTTGAGTCACAGCTCCATTCCAGATTTTTTTTTTAATAGCTTACTGGAGATTACAGTCTCATAGACTTTCCTCCCTGGGCTGGCTCTGAACTGCAATCCTCAGATCTCAGCCTCTGGAGAAGCTAGGATTATAGGCATGAGCTAGGATTGCAGGCATGAGCCACAGGCGCCCAACCTGGTTTTGTTTTTGAGAGAGGATCTTTCTACCTTCACCAGTCTTGAACTCACTATCACCTAGCTTGATGCTCCTGAGTAACTTTGGATTTTTTTTTTGTTCGTTTGCACAACTGTATTTTTTATGTCTCTGCTGTAAGAACATACTGGCCAGTGGCATTTGAGAACTCCAAAGAGGTAGCACACAGGCACCTTCTCGACGCCCAAGCTTTCCAGTAATGGATTTAATACGTGCCTTACTAGCCAGTCACTGACAACCAGTCGCTGAAGCATCATCTCCCTTCTTCCTGGTCACACGCACCATCTCACCAAGTGGAATCAGCTCATCTATACAGCTGAGGCGTGTTCCCGCTTCCTCTCCCTCTCACGCCTGCATCCCATCCACTGATCCTTAAAACTCAGCCTCCCTGCGTCAGTCTCTTACCACATGAAATGCTCACTCATGCGCTCTCTTCCTAAGCAAGCCTCCCTGCCCTCCCTATGCCTCTGCCACTCCAGCCACAACCCTGCTGCTTTCTTAAAGGCACTCAGTCTCTCCTGCCAAATTATATCTTGCTATACCAGCTCTGCATACAAGAACACAAGGTCCTTAAGAACCAGGATTTTCAGGGGGATCAGGAGGGGAAAACCAGGAGAAAATGAGGGAGGAGATGACATTGTTCAAAAAGAAATGTACTCAGTACCTAAGATAGGTAATTATAACCCCTCTATATATCACCTTTATAATAGTAATAATAAAGTAGAAAAGTAAAAGAACCAGGATTTTGTCTTGCTCACTAAAAATCCCCAGCATGATGCAATAGGCACACAACACTCGTGTTGGGAATGGAAGAGCCCAGTCTTCACATGTATGGCACACATGGCGGCTGTAATGTGCTTGAACGCTGGGCCTGGTGCTGTCCCCCAGCTTTTCAGCTCAAGGCGAGTCCTCTACCACTTGAGCCACAGTACCACTTTCCAGTTTTCTGGCGGGTTTACTGGAGATAAAAGTCTCATGGACTTGGAAGTGGCGCTGTGGCTCAAGTGGTAGAGCACTTGCCTTGAGCTGAGGAGCTGAGGGACAGCGCCCAGAGTTCAAGCCCCACGACCCACAAAAAAACAAAACAGAGTCTCATGGACTTTTCCTGCCCGGGTTGGCTTTGAACCACGGTCCTCAGATCCTAGCCTCCTGAGCAGCTAGAATTACAGGCAGGAGCCACCAGTGCCTGACCTTTTTTTTTTTTTTTTTAAATACTAATCCTGGGGCTTGAACTCAGGGCCTGAATGCTGTCCCTAAGCTTTAGCGCTCAAGTCTAGCACTCTACCACTTGAGCCATAGCTCCACTTCCAATTTTGGCGGCTTTGTGGTTGTTGTTTTTTTTGGGGGGGGTTGAGGGGAAGGGGTTGGTGGTTAATTGGGGAGTCTCACAGACTTTCTTGCCCAGTCTGGCTTTGAACAGCAATCCTCAGATCTCAGCCTCCTGATAACTAAGATTATAGGTGTGAGCCACAGGTGTACAGCTGAATTCAATTTTAACAGAAAAGGGTGCTAAGGATCAAACTCAGGGCTTCATTCACACTAAGATCACCAAGATTACATACCTGCCTAACAAAGTACTTTCAAAGATCTATCTAGAAAACTGTGGTTAAATTTTATGAATTAAATAGTTTCCTTCTTAATTTACATTATATTATGTTGAAGACTCTCAGATTGCAAAACCTGTTCATTCACTTCAAGTCTTAAAACTTGCTAGTACTCACTGGCAGGGACTGAGAAATAGGAGCCAAAACTACTTCTTGTCATCTTTTTTTTTCTTTTTTTTCTTTTTGCCAGTCCTGGGCTTGAGCTCAGGACCTGGGCGCTGTCCCTCAGCTTCTTTGTGCTCAAGGCTAGCACTCTACCACTTGAGCCACAGCACCATTTCAGTTTTTTCTGTTGATGTGGTACTGAGGAACTGAACCCAGGGCTTCATGCATGGTAGGCAAGCACTCTACCACTAAGCCACATTCCCAGCCTCTTCCTTTCATATTCTTAAGAATCCTCTTTCAGCTAGGCCCTGGTGGCTCATGCCTGTAATCCTAGCTACTCAGGAGGCTGCAATCTGAGGCTCTTGGTTCAAAATCAGCAGGGACAGGAAAGACTGTGAGACTCTTATCTGCAATTAACCACCAGAAAACTGGAAGTGTGTTGTGGCTCAAGTGGTAGAGTGCTAGCCTTAAGCACAAAGAAGGTCAGGGACAGTGCCCAGGCCCTGAGTTCAAGCCCCAGGACTGACAAAAAAAGAAAAGAAAAGTAAACGGCTTCTCTCAGAGGCAGGAATGCTTTATTATACATTATATGTTACTTATTATACATCTATGCCACCATTCTCAGAGAAACTGTTTGAAAACAAAACAAATTAAAATGAACTCATCAGAAGTAAAAGCTACTTAGCCGAGTACTATTAACCTTGAGGTAATAATGCAGAGAAGCAGATTCTATCGTGGAAAGAGCAATGACCTAGAAAAAAGAGACCTATGTTCTGGACTCACTCAGCTAACAAGTCACGTGACCTTGGACAAGTCACTTCACTTCCGTCTCAATCCCTGTGTTAAAATGAAAGGGCCTGGACATATCCATTCCAAGAGCGACTACAACTCTAAATTTCATGTTCCAATCTTTTAAACTATGCCAACTCGCACAAGAGCAAAAGTCAAAGGGCTTGCCACTGCGTAATAAAAAAGGAAAAACAAAGAAAGGGAGGTTTACTTTCACTTACTGGCATAAATCTTATACCTGCAAGACAAGCTCTGGATTGAATTTATGAATCCTCTGTTGTTTTCATAGAAGTAGCATTTAAAGTCCATCCAGGATTCAGTAAGATGTTTTTGGTCAGGAAGAATGGGTTTGAGAAAGAGCCATTCAGAGCTACCAGAACAAAGACAAAACTAGATTTGCACTGTACTTCGCAGGTTTCCAGAAATGTTCCCTGTGTGGACTTAAGTGTTAGACATACACAAATCACAGTAGGTACTGCCTTCACAAGAAAGCCTGCTGCTGTGTGACACAAACTGCAGGGCCAAGGCATGTTCTGGCAAACAAGGAGACACTGCCTGGTTAACGTTCATGGCAATAGGTAATCTAGTAACCATTATTCACTTAGTAATGGTAGTAAATATTAAGCATCAGACTTTTTCCCCCTACCCTCATCCCCTTTGGACTTAGTTTTTAAGTCTTCTAATTAGAATTACAGTACTGCAAAACTAAAGGAAGGAAGAAATCATAATTTTTCAATTCTAGAATATGAACTTAAGAAATAATTTCAAATGTATATAGGACTGTTCAGTAATTAAAACAAATTTTTACATTTCAGTGTAAACAAGCTTTCTGGTGACAGCCATCTGACAAGAGGACAAGGGCTCAAGGTCTGGGAAGAGAAGTAAAAATGAGCTGACTCAGGAGGAGGATAGACAAGGAGGGGGTCTGGTGAGGAGGCCAGGAGCCAATGGGCTATTTGGGGGGCGGGGGGAGGCATCAAGAAACAGCAATTATAGTCAACTGGAAAGGCTCATTGGTTCATTTTTTTCTCCAAATTTCATTTATTTCTATAGATCAGATCTGGCTTTTAAGAAAGGAAATGACAGCATGTAATAAACACAATGTCTTGGGGGTGGGGTGGGGGGTAGAAAACAGCCTCTATTAACAGTTAACTCAAGTAACTCATTAGCTATCCAGTGAGAAGAAAATTCAGCTAGAGGTCCTCAGGCTGGTCTAAGACTTAGCAGAGCAAAGTTCCAAAGTTATTCTATGCACATATGTTCTAAAACCAGAGTTAAGAGTTATAAAACCATAAGCTTTCATTTGTTTAGGGAAAAATTTATTCACCAAGAAAAATAACAACACTCTGCTGCTATTTCCCAACACTGCTGGACAAAACATCTCACACCAAGTTATATCAAACTGGCGACACTTCCATCAAGGGGCTCTAAAGCTAGCTGAACTTGCTGACAAGGTGACACTGCTGTCAAATCAATCACTCAGGAAAAGCAAAAACAAAAACCTATGAAATTCTACTTTCAAGAAGGGCTACCATAAAGAGCACACTCACGATTGTGTCAAACGCTGCTTTAGCTGCCTAACTCTGTGGTTCTGCGGATCTGCTTCTGTACCTGCCTCTTTCCAGCCCTGCTGTAGGTCTGACCTCCGTCTCCCGGCCGAATTCTCCCAGCACATTTCATCATTTCCTGTTGGCTGCTGCGATAAGGTCATCCCCTTACACTGCTGCATTCACTGGACAGGCACCAGGTTCGGATGGCTCGGCCGGCTCGGCCGGCTCCTGCCCACGGGAGGCCATCACAGAGGAGCTCTTTTTTTCAGGAGCTGGCCCCAGAAACCAGTTTTCCACAGAAAATCAGGGAGAAGAAGTCTGACAACAAAATTCAGAGTACATAGCACATGGCAGTGTCAGATGCCCTTCTTGTATGTACATCCTTCCACTCAGGAGAGAAAAAAAGATATGCCTGGTATCTTCCCAGCCAGGAGCTGTGGCCCCGGTGTAACTGGGAATTGCTCACAGGGGCTAATCTGACATTGTCCCTGCATACCAAACTCAACTTCTTTCTGTGTTGCATAAAACAAGGCAAGGTAACTTCAAAGTAATTTATTAGTACAAGAAGAATGGGATGCCTGATTGCCTGACATAGGAAAGAGACACCAGAGCCTCTGGAGATCGTTTGTGTCTGTCTGTCTTTCTCAGCGGCACAACTGTCCCCAAAGAAGTAAGGCATGCAGATATACAAATATGATTACTTAAGAGGAACCACTGAGCTGAAGTGAACTGATAGTAAAGGGAAAACAACAAGAATAAGTTTAGGTGAGGAAGAAGAAATCCTCTTTCCTAATTCTAGCACAAGAATACATGGTGTTGGGGCTGGGAAGGTGGCTCAGTGGTAGAGTGCTTGCCTTGCATGCATGAGGCCCTGGGTTCGATTCCTCAGCACCACATTAGCAAAAAGAAAAAAGCCAGAAGTGGCGCTGTGGCTCAA
>NW_012267295.1:98904-110269 GCF_000151885.1 Dipodomys ordii | reverse complement strand
TCAAGGCGAGCGCTCTACCACTTGAGCTACAGCACCACTTCCGGTTTTCTGGTGGTTTATTGGAGATAAGAGTCTCACGGTCTCTCCTGCCCAGGCTGGCTTTGAACCGCGATCCTCAGATCTCAGCCTCCTGAGTAGCTAGGATTACAGGCATGAGCCACCAGCGCCCGGCTTGGCATTTTGCTGTTAACTGAAGAGTCTCACAGACTTTTCTGCCCAGACTGGCTTGGATCCTCACATCCTCACGATCTCAGACCTCAGGCTGCTGAGTAGCTTGGGTTAACAGGCCTGAGCCACAGGTACCTGGAAAAATCTTTTCCACTTTTTTTTGTGTATGTGTGCTGGTCTTAAGGCTTGAACTCAGAGCTTGGGCACTATCCCTCAGCTTCTTTGGCTCGAGGCTAGAGATCTACCATTTGACCCACAGCTCCACTTCTGCCTTTTTCTGTGATTAATTGGCGATAAGAGTCTCACAGACTTTCCAGTCCCAGTTGGCGTCAAACTGCAACCCTCAGACCTCAGCCTCCTCAGCAACTAATTACAAGTGTGAGCCAAAGGCACTGGGCTAACCCTTTACTCTTTTTTTTTTTTAATTTTATTTTATTTGTGAACATACTGTACAGAAGGGTTACAATTGCATGGGCAGGATAATGCGTACATTTCTTAACCCTTTACTCTTTAACAAACACACCTCCATCCTCCTATCCCCAAGCAGTTGGTCTGTTACAAAGTGATTCACAAAGTGGCTGTGGTCATAGAGCATTGAGCTGTTAGTGCCAGGTGGCGCTGGGAAGATGGCTCAGTGGTAGAGCGCTTGCCTTGCATGCATGAGGCCCTGGGTTCAATTCCTCGGCATCACATAAGCAGAAAAACCTGGAAGTGACACTGTGGCCCAAGTGGTAGAGCGCTCGCCTTGAGCTGAAGAGCTGAGGAACAGCGCCCAGGCCCAGAGTTCAAGCCCCATGACCAACAAAAAATAAATAAATAAATAAAAATAAAATGCTGGGGTGTGCAGGCCCATGCTGGGTCCTCTCTCCCAGGGCTGAATCTCAAGATGAGGTGGGGCAGAGGAAGGGAAGGCAGGGCACACAGCAGCGGTTGCTGCAGGAAAAGCACGGGAACCAGTAGAAAGTTGTTCTGAGAAGGCAAGCTATCCAAACATTTGCAAGAATGGAGTCTTTGAGGAAAGAAGGTCCTCTCTAATCCAGGTTCTTTATGTCCTCTCCTCAAATGCTGCAGTACCTTCTCCATCTCAGATCTCCATACAGAAATCAAAGCCCAACTGTGTATGGCAGTCACAGTGCTATCAATGAAGCTCAATAAAAACGAATCATCTATGAATAGATGCAGCATAGATGAAGTTTTTTTAATTTACTGAGTCAAAGGAACCAGATACAAAAAAAGCACACACTAAGGCTACATATATGAAATGCAAAACCTGCCCAAACTACTCTATAGAGAGATGGATGTGAGGTTGGAGGCGTGGCTCAGTTGGTAGAGCGCTTGCCAATGAACTAAAGTAGGAGGTACTGAGTTTGAGTCCCTGGTGACACAGGTAATCAACTGCAAATGGCATAAGGAACTTGGGGGCCATGGAAATGCTGCATCTTGGTTGAAACAAGCTGCACAGGCCTGCTATGTGGCAGTATCCCTAAGTGGATGCGCTCAATTGTACATAAATTAATACCTCAAACAGAGAAGAGGAAAGGGGGAGAGGGGAAAAGAAGACACAGGTTCATCCTATGAGCAGAGTGCTGGTGGCTCACACCTGTAGTCCTAGCTACTCAGGAGACTGAGATCTGAGGATCGTGGTTAAAGCCAGCCCAGGCAGAAAGTCCTCATGAGACTCATCTCCAATGAACCACTCAAAATCCAGAAGTTGACACTATGACTCAAAGTGGTGAGCACTAGCCATGAGCCAAAGAGCTCAGGGACAGAGCCCAGACCCTGAGTTCAAGCTCCATGGCCAGGAACATATCCTCCAACCCTAGACAGTGGTGCCATTGTCCTACCAGCTTTGGTGGTGGTGGTGGTGGTTGTGGTTGTGGTGGGGCTTGAACTCTGGGCCTGGGTGCTGTCCCTCTGCTCTTCAGCTCAAGGCAAGTGCTCTACCACTTGAGCCACAACACCATTTCCAGTTTTCTGAGTGGTTTGATTGGAGTAAGAGTCTCATGGACTTTCCTGTCCAGGCTGGCTTTGAACTGCGATCTCAGATTCTCAGATCTCAGCCTCCTGAGGAGCTAGGATTACAGGCGTAAGCCCAGAGCACCCGGCCCCTACCAGCTTTATACATGAGGAGACTATGGCTCAAGTGACTAAATTATTTGACTAAAGACAAAGAGAATGAATGGTTAGCAGGATAGAGACAGATGGAGTCTCAGGCCCGTGCCAGAACTTCTCATTGTCTGACACAATTCCTCATGATAGGCTATCCTTGTACTTCTGGGATGAACTCTATTTGATCAAGAATTAATGTTTTAATACATTACTATATTATTTAAGTTTAGAAATGTAAAAGTATACAAACGTATATATGCATATATGTACAAACACACATGCATATATATATATATATATATATATAAATATATATATATATGCAAAACACACAAACTGGCCTTTTTCTTTAGAACATGGACAGAGCATGAAGCTTGGGCAGAAAGTGCTGCAGGAGAGAATCACAAAGTGAACCACAGAGAGACCTATACCACCAGAGGAGGATTCAAAACAGTTCCCTTGTCCAGAAGACAGTGGGAGCTCAGTGGCACAAGGCTGCCAGTGGGCCCTGGGTTTGATTCCTCAGGACCATGTAAGCAGAAAAAGCCGGAAGTGGCACTGTGCCTTAAGTGGTAGAGTGCTAGCCTTGAGCTGAAGAGCTGAGGGACAGTGCCCAGGCCCAGAGATCAGGCCCCATGACTGGTGAAAAGGGGGGGAGGGAGGGAGGGAGGGAGGGAGAAAAGAGAGTATGAAAGATTGATAAATAATAAAGTACATCATTTTCCCCTTTTTTATTTTAAGGGAATTCTTTCTCTTTTTATTCTGTCTCTCTCTCTCTCTCTCTCTCTCTCCCTCCCTCCCTCCCTCCCCCCTTTCCTCTTTCTATGTGTGTGTTTTCTTATTGTTTGGGTTTGGCTTTTAAGACAAGATCTCACTATGTAGCCCAGGCTAGCCTCCAACATGTAATATCCCCACCTCTGCTCCAAGCGCTAGTATTACAGGCATGTACAACCATGGCCAGAGAGAGCACACAATTTTATCAGTTAAAAATAAAATGCTGACCTGGGCACCAGTGGCTCACACTTGGAATCCTAGCTACTCAGGAGGCTGAGTTCTAAGGATTGTGATTTAAACTCAGCATGGGCAGGAATGTCTGGGAAACTTTTATCTCCGATTAACTACAAAAAGCTGGAGGTAGAGCTGTGGCTCCACTGTGGTAGAACACTAGCCTGAGAACAAAGGCTCAGGGACAGTGCCCAGATCCTGAGTCCAAGCCCCAGTGCTGGCAAAAAGTAAATAAAGTAAAATGTCTACCTTGGGAGGCCTGACTCAAGGGGTAGAACATCTACCTCCCCAGCAAACACAAGGCTGGAGCTCAATCTTCAGTACCACGAAAAAGAAAAAGGGGGCTGGGAAGGTGGCTCAGTGGTAGAGCGCTTGCCTTGCATGCATGAGGCCCTGGGTTCAATTCCTCAGCACCACATACGCAAAAAGAAAAAAAGCCGGAAGTGTCGCTGTGGCTCAAGTGGTAGAGCACTAGCCTTGAGCTGAAGAGCTGAGGGACAGCACCCAGGCCCAGAGTTCAGGCCCCACGACCGGACCCAAAAGAAAAAAGAAAAATCAGGAAGTGTACCTGAAGTGTGTCCTCTTTGGGCTGCACACCTCATAGAACTGGGTCTCAGCCCTGGAGGCTGGCAGGCTCCTAGGCCTTTCCTGACAGACTCTGCACCCCCATCCCCTGCACCAGAACAGGAGCTTGGCATCCCCCCAGGCTTTGCTGTGCTCCAAGCCCCCAGTCCCACTCATTTCTTCTTCCTGGCCCGTCCACTGTCGCCCAGACCTCGGCAACCTCCCACAAAGGACCACCTCCCTCCAGCACAGATGCACACACAGCATCAGCTGGTTTCAGCCTCTTCTGCTTCTGCACTACATCACATTCTAGAGGGAGGGGGAAGGTTTGAAAAGGTCCAGGAAGTCCCAGCCCAACCCCACCAGCAAGCACTGAGCAAACCCAAGTTCTCATGCCAGACTCCACATGCTTGCCTCCACCTGACGCCATTCCACGCCACTGTGCCCTGCCTCCAGATCGCAGAACCGATGTCTACTCCAGTGCTTCACCCAACTCCACCAGTGCAAAGGACGTATCAAGGTCATTTTGACCAAGCACTGATCCCCAAGCCCATATGTTCTGAGTCAGAAGACTAATTTCAAGGTCAAGAACTCCCCCCTCCCCCTCCCTTCCCTATAGTTTCAAACAAACCCAAGCTGATTTCCCTTTTCTTGGAATTAATATAGAAAGGGTAAGCACCAGACAAGAGGAAACATGAAAGGAAGCCCAAGAGCTACGTTAGAGATTCTGAAAGAGGAAAACTTTGGCTAGCAAAAGAGAACTTGCCCAACACAAAAGGAAAAGCAAGCCAGGCTCAGCTCAGTGATACTGCTGGTGTAAGCCACAGCGTTCAACTGCAGAAGTGGCCAGTGGCTCTGGCAGACAGCCCAGCTGGTTGGGAAAGAGCAGTGACCACCTGGCTCCAAAAGCCACAAATAGGAGTCGAGGGCAGCATTAAAAATGCTCATGGCTGTCTTCTGTGGGTACGGTGCTCTTCCTGCGCTGCTCCCACCACTGGACCTCCCACCTTGACTGACCATTTGGACCATACGCCACCCTGACCTCAGAGGACGCAGAAACAGACCCCTAAAAAAAAAAAGCCAGGCGCCAGTGGCTCACGCCTGTCATCGTAGCTACTCAGGAGGCTGAGATCTGAGAATCACAGTTCAAAGCCAGCATGGGCAGGAAAGGCCATGAGACTCTGATCTCCAATGAAGCACCAGAAAACCAGAAGTGGCGCTGTGGCTCAAGTGGTAGAGTGCTAGCCTTGAGCTGAGGCACAGCGCCCAGGTCCAGAGTTCAAGCCCCACGACCAACAAAAAAAAAAAAAGAAAGAAAGAAAGACCCCAGCTTGCATGCATGACAGATGAACAAGGAATGAGGAAACACTGGGTCCATCTGCCAGCAGGATGGCTGCAGGCATCCAGCAGAGCGCAACAGCAGGAGAAGTTAGTAGCCCCTGAGGAAGGGCTTGCAGCTATGACTTGAAAGAAAAAAGGGATCAACCAAAGAACATTCTAGAATGAGAGCCACCTATGCCAAGTTCCTGAGGAGCAGAAGATATGGAATCAACATCTGTCTCTCTACCTTTCCTATCCATCTTGGGACTGGGGCCCAGGTCTGGTCCTTCCCTACTCTGCCTGCACATAAAGTCCCAGAGAGCCAGGCCTCCTGTGTCCACTTCCTCCATGAAACTGCTCCTCCCTCCACTAGTGACCACCCCACCCCCAGCACCTGCCAGACTGCAAAAGCCACCCCTTCCCTGATACTAAGTCAGCAAGACAAGATATTTTCCCTGACTGGAGCGAGCCTCTGATCTGCACACAACACACCAACATTAACGGTTCACAATCCTGACTGGCACTTACTCCCTATGTAACTGTGAACAAATACTTTAACTATGGCCCTGAGCCTCCACTTTCTTTACAGGTGTGATAGCGATATTGACCTTCCAGACCTCAATTGAGAACTGGATGAACTGTCATGTTGCAGGTGCTCAAATGCTGACCAATGTTGTTATGTGGACCATTGAGTTTACACAGGGAGAACTCCATCTCCAGCCCCTAGACATAGCTGCCTCTTCCCCTGAGGGACCTCACTGGCCATCCACCAAGGGAGCTCACACAGGCCACTTGAAGAACCACCACGACCCTCACACAGCCAGGCCACCATGTTCAGAACACGGTAGTACACTCACTCATGTTTAAACCTCCAGGAATCACATTTCTAAATACCTATTTTCAAAGAACAAAACCCTTCAGCTGGGCACAATATCTCAAGCTTATAATCCTGGCCTCTTAAAAGATGACGATCCTGGTTTGAGTGAGGCCAGCCAAAAAAAAAAAAGAATTGTGAGACTCTTTCTCAACCAATGACTGAGTATAGCAGCACTCGCCTGTCAACCTAGCAAAGACACAGAGAGAGACTATCTCAAAACATACCCAACTCACAGAAAAATTAAAACAACACAAGAAAGGCTGGTGAGGGCTGGGAAGGTGGCTCAGTGGTAGAATGCTTGCCTTGCATGCCTGAGGCCCTGGGTTCGATTCCTCAGCACCACATAAGCAAAAAGAAAAAAGCCAGAAGTGGAGCTGTGGCTCAAGTGGTAGAGTGCTAGCCTTGAGCTGAAGAGCTGAGGGACAGTGCCCAGGCCCAGAGTTCAGGCCCCATGACCGGACCCAAAAAAAAAAAAAAAAAAACGTAAAAATTATAATGGCAGACACATTTAGGGGGAAAAAGATGTAGAAACTAGCTGGGCACCAGTGGCTCATGCCTGTAATCCTAGTTACTCAGGAGAATGAGAGATCTAAGGGTCGTGGTTTGAAGCTAACCCAGCAGGAAAAGTCTATGAGTCTCTTATCTCCAATTTACTACAAAATGCTAGAAGTAGAACTGTGGCTCAAGTGGTAGAGCACTAGCCTTGAGAAAAACAGCTCAGGGACAGCACACCCAGGCCCCAAGTTCAAGACCCAGGTTGGCATGTACCAACACACACATGTATAGGCACACACACGTGTACATACACACACACACACACCATAGAAACTTGAAAATTCAAAGAAATTCTAAGCTGGGCACCAGTGGCTCACACCTGCAATTCTAGCTACTCAGGAAGCTGAGATCTCAGGATTGTGATTTGAGGCCAGAAAGTCCACGAGACTCTTCTCTCTATTTCATCTCAGAAAAAGCCAGAAGTAGAACTCTGGCTCAAGTGGTAGAGTGCTAGCCTTGAGTGAAAAGCAGCTCAGGGACAGTGTCCAGGCCTAGAGGTAAAGCCCTAAGATGAGGGGAGTGGCGGGGCGGGGGGGAGGGGCTGGGAGAAGGGGTGCCAGGGGAGGAGGTCCAAGAAATTCTAGATCTTTGTCAGGCCCTTCTTCAAAGAAAAGAGAAAAACAAAAAACTAAGTCAGTTCAAGATGGAAACAAGTCATGGCCAGGGAGTGGAATCTTGACAGTCGACATGCGTGTATTTGCTCATCCCACAAATGTCCAGGCAGAGCTCCACAGTCTCCTGTGGGAATGAGACACTGCCCAGGGTTAATGCTGAGCTCCAATAAAGGGTGGACAGCACCTGCCCTGCCCTCTGCCTCCCTGTCTCCTGCCTCTGGAGAAAAGACCCACAGGCAGTCAGTCATACCTTAGTGAGAACCCGAGCAGGCACGAAGCGTGCGTTGCACAGGCCGCAGGGCTGAGAGGCAGTGGCAGCAGAGGCAGTGGGACTTGTGAAAAGCCCGTGAGGAGGGAGAAAGGCTGGAAGGTCAGAAGTGTGGTGGGAAATGAGGGTGAAGGACAAGTGAGGGCCACACTACAGATGTGGGATCTTATTGTGATGGCAACACGGCCTAGAGAAGGATCTTAATTCAAACATCCCAACCCTCTCCATTGCCGATAAGGAAATGAAGATGCAGAAGAGAACCTCCTAGTACACTACTCTTCCCATCTGATGTAAGAGGTAATAAAAGCATGACACCCAAGCAATACTTCAGCCGTCAGTCAGGGAAAGCACAGTGCAAAGATTGCTTGGGTGCGCTCACCTGCTGTGCGCCTCCTGTGCTCCTCTGCGAGGCAGACTGTCACCTCCTCATGGCACTATTGCAAGGACTGGGGGCCACACACCCAGTGTCAGAGCAGACGCCGCACAGCTGCTAGCTGGCAGCAACTCCACCGGGTATGGATCGGATTGGGACCGCTGCCCGCAAAAGCAGACACACTTTCCTACCTTCTGGGAAGCTGCTTCTGACGCAAACTCAAGGACACTCAGCGACACTCTGTGGCCGGGGCCAAAAGAAGAATGAATGTAGGGCCACCCACACAGTCCTCCAACTGGTCAGGGAGGGCCGGAGCACAGGGCAAGCAGGCTCCCTCGGCCTAAAAGACGGTTGACAAGGCTGCCAGACGTTGGGGAGGGCGAACGAAGGACCCACCCACACTCCACAGGCGCAGCCACGTCGCCAGCCCGGCTGCCACCCCACCCACCGGGCACAGAAGGCTGATTGTCCCTTCACCTCTGTGTCCTGGCAGGCCTCCACAGTCACCTGTGGGAATGAGACACTGCCCAGAGCGACCAAGCAGGAAGTCCACCATGCCGGGGCCTGGAGTGGAGACAGGCTGCGGTGTGGAAGCAGGCACTGCCAAGCCCTGGCTCACCACCAGTCACCAGTCAGAGACACAGGCCCTGTCACCAGGGGCTGAGGACATCACCTGAAGAGAAGCCAGACCGCATGAAGCAAGCACCAGAGAACAAGCCATGAAAGGCAAGAGGCCAGCTTGCCCAGAACCACAACTCAGATCTCTGGATATCACCAATTAGAAAATTGTCTCCAAAATCAGGGCTTTTCAACAAATGCGAGGATGGTTCTGAATTAACTGAATATCCACAAACACAAAAATAAGTTAACAGCTGGGTGCCACTGGTTCACGCCTGTCATCCTAGCTATTCAGGAGGCTGAGATCTGAGGATCATGGTATGAAGCCAGCCTGGGCTTTCAGGAAAGTCCAGGAGACGCTTACCTCCAATTAACCACCAGAAAACTGGAAGTGGCGCTGTAGCTCAAGTGGTAGAGCGCTAGCCTTGAGCTGAAGAGCTGAGGGACAGCGCCCAGACCCAGAGTTCAGGCCCCATGACCAACCAAAAATAAATAAATAAAAATAAATAAATAAACCAAAAACCTGGCTTCATCACGTTTTAAAAACATGAGGAATGACATTGTACCTATAATTTAACATGTTGAATTGAAACCCCTTTCTATAACTACTAAAAAGTAAACTAAACAAATAAGCTGGTTAATTTTTTTTTAATTTGCTCTTAGCCAGGCGCCAGTGGCTCAACCCTTCCTTCTCAGGAGGCTGAGATCTGAAGACTGCTATCAGAAGCCAGCCAGGGCAGGAAAGTCTGTAAGAACCTTATCTCCAATTAACCACCAAAAAGCTGGAAGTAGAACTATGGCTCAAGTGGTAGAGTTCCAGCCACGAGATGAAAAAGCTCAGGTATAGCATCTAGGCCCAAGTTCAAGCCCCAGGATGCCCCCCACCCCGCACATACACACTTACACACACACACTCTCTCACACACACATACACACTGCTTTATATAATATACTTAAGAGAATGAAAAGACAAGCAGAAAGGAAGAAAATTTATGCAAATCAAATGTTTGATAAAAACATATTCAAATTACAAAAAGTAATCTCAAAACTAAAAAAATAATTTAATTAGCAAATGATTAGATGTTCCACCAATGAAGATATACACAAAGACCGAGTAAGAGAGTGCGCATTAAACCCACCCCGAAATGTCACTGGAAACCCACCAGGAGGACAGACATAAAAAGGTCGCCCAAACAAGTGTGGGTGAGGATGTGGGGACTGCTGACAGGAAAGGAGGGCTGCAGTTGGGCAGGCTTGGGGGGTGGTGCGGGGGGGGGGGGTTCCATGGCAGACTGCTTGCCTTGTATGTGTGAGGTCATTAGTATGATCCCTGTACTTTGGGGAGGAAAAAAAAAAGTTTGGCCACAACATCTGAAAACACGAAAAGAAAAGGCATTTTAAAACCAAAAGACACATCAGTTGCGTTTTCTGCAGAAAGGAGCCCTTCCCCAGAAACAGGTGAAGGGTACACTGTCATTTTCTCATGGGGGTGACAGCCTGGTTCCCAGCTGCTTTCTGTGTTCTTCCAGCAAGAGGACAGCTGAACGCTTACGCGGCCCAAGGCAACGCTTTCCTGGGTAAGTCTCTAGCCTGGCAGTCGCTCTCACAGGACAGTACCAGGGACAGCCACCTGCGCTGTGGGACCTAGACACCGTTTCCCCAGAGAGCGGCTCTGCTGCCCAAGAGGTGCACTGGCACGCCCCAGGTGTTTGGGTTTAAGCTGGGAAATGCTCTGTAGCATCCGCACTGGGATGCTTCCAAAGGCGACCACAATGGAGACTGGAATTCTTCTGATGTTCCGCCAGAAGCCCTACAAAAAATCCAAAGGCACCATCAGGCAAGCCCTAGAGGAAACTATGGAAGAAGAATGGGCAGTGGGCAGTGATGCCCCTCAAGTGGTGCTGCTGTAGTGATAAGAACAGCGAGGAGGGGCTGGGAAGTGGCTCAGTGGTAGAGCGCTTGCCTTGCATGCCTGAGACCCTGGGTTCCATTCCTCAGCACCACATAAGCAAAAAGAAAAAAACTGGAAGTGGCGCTATGGCTCAAGTGGTAGAGTGCTAGCCTTGAGCTGAAGAGCTGAGGGACAGTGCCCAGGCCCAGAGTTCAGGCCCTACAACCGGACCCAAAAAAAAAAGAACAGCCAGGAGGCTGGATACAGACCTGCTCTTAGACCGCCTTCCCAGGCACTGGGCTCCAAGCAAAGCCCCAAACCCCATCCGTCAAGCAAGGAGGAATACCAGCAAGCACACGCCAAAATAAACATGGACTTTATTATTCCAAGAAACCAGGCTGGGCGCAAGTGGCTCATGCCTGTAATCCTAGCTAGTTAAGAGGCTAAGGATCATGGTTCAAAGCCAGCACAGGAAGAAAGTCTGTGAGACACTCTCATCTCCAATAAACTACTCAGAAAAAAACAGAAATGGCACTATGGCTAAACTGGTAGAGCACGCTTAATCTTGCAGGGTATACCCAGGCCCTGAGTTCAAGCTCCAGGACTGGACAAAAAAAAAAAAAAGAGGACACACACAAATCTGGAATGGTGTTGATCTCATGTGCACATCTGGGAACACCCATGGGGACACACGGACACACACATGGACACACACACGGACACATACACACAGACACACACACACGGACACACACACACACACACGGACACACACACGGACACACACATGGACACACACACGGACACATACACACACGGACACACACACACCCTCTGACATAGCCACCTTGGCCTATCTTCAGCCCATGCAACAACGTGGCACAGTCTACTCTCACCAGGGCACACACAGAAAGGAGGCTCACCTGGGCCTTGCGGGGCTACTCACACAGGCAATCCCAGCATCTCTGCCTACCTGTGTGGTCTAGAGAAAGAGAAGACAGCT